>NC_072413.2:54255420-54595920 GCF_028858775.2 Pan troglodytes | reverse complement strand
GCTTGGATGTTGAATGAGAGTTCGGTCCTCATATTTGTTACTTGAGAACTGCAAAAAACAACCTAACTTATTGTTGGCAGGAAACAAATTTGATTGATTCCAAATAAAATAGTCCTTGTAAGATACCATTGATTATATACTGAACAATCACAAGGGCTGGGGTCAGATTTTAAAATTTTGTCTTTTAAAGTTGGAAGAAAAAGTGCAATAGAAAGACTTAAATAGTTCTAAGACGTTTTCCAATGGTAACATTTGGTTATCAACTTATGTAATTTGGAATAGGATCAGAACAAATAATTCTTCTGTATTTTTTATATTGGTATACTGTATAGAATATCCCCGACTGGTTTGGTAGGAAGCTGTTTGAAATGAGTTTTTGAACTTTTTTCTCTTGGCAGTGTAGACATGGCCTCCAGTGATTTAGCAAATAACAAAATTAATTCAAATAGATTTCTGGAGATCTAATATGAAGAAAATAAAGGCCATGAGAGAGAATTCCCAGCCATTCTTTTGTGGGTTATCTTTTTCCTTAATTGGTTTCCTTGTTTTCTATATTATTTGTTTTGGTTCAAAAAACATTTAAGCAATCTCAGAGAAATGTATTATATTTTTTTCCTACAAATAAACTAAATTCTTCCACTAACTCATATGCATTTTCAGGTGTTAAAATCTGAGTTCTAAAATAGCTTCTGCTCTAGCTGTCTCCAATTGTTAAAAAAGAAATGACTCTATACATCATCTCAAAGAACTTTCTTCTCCCTACCGGCAATTTTACTGGAGAAAATGTGATACCATAATTATAGAAACCATACAATGTGTATTTTACTAATGAAGACTCATCTACTATGAGAAGATATCCTTACTCACTTTCAAATACACTTGAAAAAATTGATTCCAGCATGAGGCCCATTTCAAACCATTCTTCAAAAGGAATGAAGTCAGTCTCAAAATTATTCTTGGAGATCTATTGCTTAAGTGTAAGCGCTAAAAGATGGTCACTGCCTAAGGTTAGATTCAATAATTTCCTTGTACAGGATTGCAATTTAGAGATATGCATGGGGAAAAAATTTAATTTGCTTGACTGGAAAAGGGTAGATGATTAGCTTCTATCATTTTGAAGGATTTTCTCATAAGTTAATTATGAGTTGCCTTTTTCAATGTTCCTGCCCACCTGAAACTATTAAAGACTAGACATTCTCATTCAGGGAGTGCTAAGATTATGCCTTCATTCTGCATGACGACTTGGTCCACACAGAAGTGTGGGTGTGAGTGGTCATCACTTTTGTCAAGTCTTTTTTCTGGGTATACAGGCTGCTATTATTTTAATGTAAAGGAGGCCTTTAAGGGTCCCAATAGATGACTTTTATGTGCAACTAATAAAAGTTAGACATATGGTCTAGGATTACTCTCAAGAGTTCTTTGGAGTTCATGTAGGGTTTGCTAAGGCAAAATATACCAGTTATCCTTAATGCTGTAACAATCTCTGGAAGGTAGATAGAAAAGAGCAGGCAGTGAGTCCTTCTGCATGGAGCAAAGCAGAATAAAATGAAAGCTCAAAGACATTGATATGACATTTGACTGTCTTTATCTTTATTTTTTTATTTTTTGAGACAGAGTCTCACTCTGTTGCCTAGGCTGGAGTACAGTGGCATGAAGATGGCTCACTGCAGCCTCGACCTCCTGGGCTCAAGCGATCCTCTCACCTCAGCCTCCTGAGTAGCTGCAACTACAGGCGCATGCCACCATGCCTATTTTTTTTTTTTTTAATGTTTTGTAGGCCGGTTGTGTTAGCTCACTCTGGTAATCCCAGCACTTTGGGAGGCCGAGGCAGGTGGATCACTTGAGGTCAGGAGTTTGAGACCAGCCTGGCCAACATGGTGAGACACTGTCTCTACTAAAAATACAAAAATCAGCTGGGCGTGGTAGCACACACCTGTAATCCCAGCTACTCAGGAGGCTGGGGTGGAAAGATCACTTGAACCCGGGAGGCGGAGGTTGCAGTGAGCAGAGATCTCACCACTCCACTCCAGCCTGGGTGACAGGGCAAGACTCCATCTCAAAAAAAAAAAAAATTTTTTTTTTTTTTTTTTTTTTCAGAGACAAGGTCTCACTACGTTGCCCAGGCTGGTCTCAAACTCCTGGGCTCAAGCGATCCTCCCACTTTGGCTTCCCAAAATGCTGGGATTACAGGCATTAGCCACCGCACTCAGTGCCATTTTTATTTTTGAAAAGAAAACTGAGCTTCTTGTTACATTCCCCCAGCGAAAATGAGAAAGCCACAAAAGTCTCACACATAAAAAGAAATATTTAAAATCAATGGTGAGAATCATCAAAAGGTTATGTGAAAGTAACTGATGGCAAGGAGATATTTCCAAGATATAATGTAAAGTGAAAAACAGCAGGCTAATAAAACAGTATGTTTACTATGATCCTACTTTTAAAAAGAAATAAAAATCTTAAAAATATTAGAAAAATATAGTCATTAACAGATAAGTAAACGTGGTTATCTCTGCATGTTGGATTTATAGGTAGTTTTAATTTTCTTATTTTTGCTTACCTGTATTTTCTAAGTTTTCTATAAAGCTTATGTACCTTTTTTGAAGTAGAAAAAAGAAGTTGTTTAAAAAGAAAGCAAGGAAGGATGGCTGGAAGAAAGCAAGCTAGTAAGTAAATTACACCGAAACTGTGAGAACTCATAAACTGCCTCACATATAAAGTTGAAATATTCTCCTCATAGTTTTTTTTCAAACAGCCCCAAGAGTTCCAAATTAGTAATTAGTTAGGACATCACTTTAGTGTTGTAGAAACCTATTTTCTTCCAAAATTTTGTATCAAGTTGGTATGGATATCTTTCCACTTGTCTTAATCTGTAGGTTTTAAAGCAAATATTAACCCAGTTTTCAAAGAACACTATTAAATAATATACATTAAAATATATTTGCTTAAGCCAGCTCTAATAAGGTTGGATGTTAAAAATATGTAAGCCAAAGATAGAGCTTATGGCAAGGATAGCCTAAAGAAGTCATAGGAGACATTACATAAATTAAACTCTGAAATACTAAAAACCAAAATAACAAGAAAATAGTTGTTCAATTGAAGGTTGAAACATTTTAGTTCTATAAATGCTCTATATAGTATTCTAATATTCATGTTGTGTTTATTGCTCATTTTAAGCTCTATCTTATTGAAGGAGGTGCTAAAAATATTTGACAGTACAGTCGGCCCTCTGTATCCATGGGTTCTGCCTCCATGGATTCAATTAACCTTAAATCAAAAAAAAAAAAAGTTGGGGAAAAAACTGTCTGTACAAACATATACAGATGTTTTTTCTTGTCATAATTCCCTAGACAATACAGCATAACAACTATTTACATAGAATTTACATTATACTAGGTATAAGTTATCTAGAGATGATTAAAAGTATACAAGAAGTTGTACATAGGTTATATACAAATATTATGCCATTTCATATCAGGACTTGAGCACCCATGGATTTTTATATCCTTAGGAGTTCCTGTAACCAATACCCCATGGATACTGAGGGACAACTGTAAACACAAACAACTGTTAACTGTAGAGGTAACAACTACTTCTCAGACATACTTTGTTACAAAGAGATGAACTCAGAAATCCCTAAAATCACTTAAAGGAACTAATAGAGAATTCATTTTAAAATAGTTTCAAATATTTCATACTCACAGCAGTATTTCAGACATACTGGATCCTATTTCAGATTTGGCCTAAACACAAAAGACAAAAGTTTATCTGCACAAGCATTAAACTGACGCTTTATTAGGCTATTGTATTTTAATAATCTTAAAAGGTTCAGGTTTTCTTAAAACAATTTTTTTATTTTAGGTTTCGGGGTACCTCTACAGGTTTGTTACACAGGTAAACTGCATGTCAAGGGAGTTTGGTGTACAGATTATTTCATCACCCAGGTAATAAGCATAGTACCCAATAGGTAGTTTTTTTAATCCATTCCCTCCTCCTACCCTCTGCCCTTAAGTACACATGTGTCCATGTGTACTCAATGTTTAGCTCCCACTTATAAATGAGAACATGTGGTATTTGGTTTTCTGCTCCTGCATTAGTTCGCTTAGGACATTAACTCATTCTTTTTTTATGGCTGTGTAGTATTCCATGGTGTATATGTACCACATTAAAAAAAATCCAGTCTACCATTGATGGGCATTTAGGTTGATTCTATGTCTTTTCTATTGTGAATAGTGTTGTGATGAACATACGTGTGTATGTATCTTTAGAGCAGAACAATTTATATCCCTTTGGGTATATAGCCAATAATGGGATTGCTGGGTTGAATGGTAATTCTGTTTCAAGTTCTTTCAGAAATCACCACATTGCTTTCCACAATGGCTGAACTAATTTACGCTCCCACCAGCAGTGTATAAGCATTCTCTTTTCTCCAAAACCTCACCAGCATGTTTTTTGACTTTTTCATATAATAGCCATTCTGACTTGTGTGAGATGGTATTTCATTGTGGTTCCAATTTTCATTTCTCTAATGATTAGTGATATTGAGCACTTTTTCATATGCTTTTTGGCTGTATGTCTAAAAGACACAGGTTTTAAATGTACAATGTATCATTTCTCTTCACTCAAAGTCTTTAGTTCAGAGTCTTATTGAATTTTTAAACAGAAGTCAGTGAAAACTAATTTGGCCACCCTTTAGGAAGAATTTTAGAAGTAATAATTGGCAGGCTGGGTGCGGTGGCTCACACCTGTAATCCCAGCACTTTGGGAGGCCGAGGTGGGCAGATCACGAGGTCAGGAGTTCAAGACCGGCCTGGCCAACATGGTGAAACTCTGTCTCTACTAAAAACACAAAAAATTAGCCGGGCATGGTGGTGCATGTCTGTAATCCCAGCTACTCAGGAGGCTGAGGCAGGAGAATCACTTGAACCCAGGAGGTGGAGGTTGCAGTGAGCCGAGATCACGCCACTGCACTCCAGCCTGGGCGACAGAGTGAGACTCTGTCTCAAAAAAAAAGAAAGAAAGAAAGAAAAGAATATTTGGCTAGAAATCAGTTAAACTATTCCAGCAAAAATGATTTACATGTTAATAAATTAATAACCTTTTTATGCTTCCATTATAGACTTTCCTTAAGCTCTTTATGAGCACTTTGATTAAAATTCATTATAACTTGTTCATCTATAATTTCACAATTATGTATGAATTATATAAATTTGAAATCTAGAATGGTCTTCAGACAATATTTTTCTGGAATAACCAAAATAATTAAAGTAGAATATAAATGTAAAGTATCAAACTCTCTAAGTCAAAATAATTAATACTTTTTTATTATGAAACATCACCTACATATAAAAAACATATATAATACATCTTAAGGGTCAAAGAGCTTTTTAAAAATCTACAGATCCAACATTCATTTAAGAAACAAAACCTCACTGGCCAGGCGCGGTGGCTCACGCCTGTAATCCCCGCACTTTGGGAGGCCGATGAGGGTGGATCACGAGGTCAGGAAATCGAGACCATCCTGGCTAACATGGTGAAACCCCGTCTCTACTAAAAATACAAAAAAATTAGCCGGGTGTGGTGGTGGGCGTCTGTAGTCCCAGCTGCTGGGGAGGCTGAGGCAGCAGAATGGCGTGAACCCGGGAGGCGGAGCTTGCAGCGAGCTGAGATCGCGCCACTGCACTCCAGCCTGGGTGACAGAGCAAGACTCCATCTCAAACAAACAAAACAAAATTTAAAAAAAAAAATTCTTTTTTTTAAAAAGAAACAAAACCTCATCAATATCATAAGGTATCTCCCAAAGCCCTCAAAGACTTTTTCTTCCTTATCCCACAGTAGTAACTACTACCTTGAATTTGGTGTTATTTCCCTATTTTTTATAAATATATAGTTCTACTACTTTTGTATGTACCCTTGAACAATAGATTGTTTAGTTTCTCATGGTTTAGAGTTTTGTATAAGTGGTATTATATACTACATACTCTTCTGAGACTTGCCTTCTTAAGTAGGACACAAAAGTACAAACCAAGAAAGAAAAACCTGATATAACTGTCTATATGAAAATAAAAAATCTTCTGCTCATCCTTTCATTTTTCAGATAATCTTTACTGCAACTATATTTAATGTGTTCCCCTAATATGTCTTAGGAAAAGCAAGGCCTTTTGAACTTCTTTGGAGCACACTGTTTCCATTTAGTGAGCTCATGAGGCATTTACAGATATGTCTTGAGTTTCAAAAACTAGACATTAACATAAAAACTGTTCATGAAATATGTAAAAAATAAATAAATAATAAGAAGAAGTGGTTTGGTCAAGGAAAATTTTTTAAATTGAGGATTTTTTTTTCCTTCAATCTTTTCCAAATAGTTTTATTCACAGATCAAGTACCCATAGTGACTCACTGCTAACAAGACTGAAATGTTTCGACTGTAGGTGGAAGACTTTTTAATGACTGCTATCCTAAAAAGTATATTCAGGATATACAACTACATGATGTTAAATTAAGTGATTCCGGCTTTTCTCTAACATATATCAAAGGCCATATTCCAAGGGGCAACTTTGTTACATAAATAACCAAAACAAACATTTGATCTACTGTCATTGATAAATATTGTTTTTTTAATCAAGGCCCAGGCAGAGCACTGAAGTTTTGCCACTTGTTTCCTTAGAAGGGCTTTAAATCTGAATTTACCAGGCTGAAGGTTCCATATTCTTCCCTGAGAAAATGTGTCAAAAATCCTTGCAGTGTTGTCTGGTCTCCCCAGGTCCACCGGGCATGATTAAGGTAAGATGAGATGGGAAGGTGGACATAGGGCAGCAAACCAGCAGAGAAGTACAGGCTCAACTTCAACAAAGAGCCCAGGGAGAGTTCCTGCATCAGAGCACATTGGGTGGTATAACAATGTTTATTTTAGTAGATTCATCCCGGAACTTCAAGAACATATCAAGGAAAACATCAAATATGTTTACTCAGAGCTGATCTCCCAATTTATATTAAGTCACCATAGAATACTATGTTAAACCTTCTGATTACTACGGATTACTAGAAAATTGCATCAGCCTGAACTCCTTTGCATGGCAGGTGAAAGCTGAGTGAAGCAAATAATATTAGCAAAGGCTCATGAGTATCAAGTTTATTGCATCACTTACATTTAAAACCATGTCATGACAAGCAGCATTGCACAGCTAAGATAACCTGCTTGGAAGTGATTATGTGTTGTTTGGCTGATTTTGAACATGCCCAAAATACAATTCTAAGACCAATTCACTTTGTCATCATCATTAGGAGTAGACTTCAACTATATATATTACTATGATTATATGTTGACAATTATTTCTACAAGCGTTTTGAACATTTCACAGAAATGTTTGGCATAAATGAAACTAGCTTTTATATAAAGTCCAAGCTCATCCAAATGCTTTTTTTCTCCTCAACTTACATATAGGATAGAATATTAAAGAAAATTAGTTGTTATAACAATGCTGCTTCATATACCTTATTTGGGAAAATATATTTCTCATTTGTAAAATACTTTTCTTAAAGGACAATATCGACAAAGTTTTATAAATATTAAATCCAAAATAATATGAATTCTGATATATTCAATAAATTCCTGTGTATCTGAACCAAGATTCAAATACTGCTTACTTTAGTAACTGGGAAAGGTAGTCTCTCACAAATATCGTATTTGGAAATTGCCAATTTTTCCTTTACAAAAAAGAGAAATTCATATGTGAGAATGAATATAAGAATCAAGGTTCACATTCACCAGAAGTAGAACAAGCAGTTGATTTATATTAGCATTTTCAAATAAACATTCTTAATTGAAAATGAAGTGTTTTATTACAGTACTGATTTCATTTGAGATTTCTATAGCAGTAATGAGATGCATAAAAAATGATGGCATCAAAGGAGTGGAAGAAATAACTAACAACATGCCTTTGCTATTCTTAAAATTAGTTTTTAAAAAAGTAAATGCTTATTTTTGCACAGTTTCTGCATATTATAGAGTTGAATTTAGAATGGTAAGATGAGTTGCTGCAGAATTTTCCTTTTGTGTGAGAAATAAACAGGGAGACAATTGCATGAAAGCTATTGCAGAGCTGGGGAATAAGTGGCTCCTAATCCTAACTGCACATTAAAATCACCTGGGGAGCTTCTTAAAAATACTGATGTCTGGGCCTCACCCCAGACACTTATATCAGAATTATTTTGGGGTAGAATCAATTTGTAGCATAAATAAATACATATATATATACACACACACACGCCCCTATGTATGTATGTACATACAGATATGTACATATGTACCTACATTACTATATACATATGTACATCTGTGTATATATACACACAAACAAACACAGACTTTTTAAAAGCTTCTCAGATAAGTAAGCAGCCAGGGTTGAAACCAACTGACTCAGGACTTTCTGCTCTGTCTCCAATCATCTCCCAGTGAGATCCAACTACCCTGTTACTTCATTGGTAGGCCTTATTTTCTAGCCTGTGCTTTTTAACTAACGGGAAATAAAGAGTCACAGTTTTCACAATTTCATCACTCTCTGGTAGCTTACCTCAGTACAGGGAAAACAGGCCCTTAGTCCAGGCTCTGAAATTATCAACTCTGAATCCTCCATGTTTTACAGAAAGTATATGCCTCTCCTTTCAATCAATTAACATGAAATATGTGCTAAGAATGCACCCCTCTGATGTCTGTTCAGGTCAGAAGTCTGGCTAAGATGACCAATACTAGAGGGAGATGTATCCATCCACCCCCACTGATTCACAAGAGAAATATCTGGGCCTCTTTCTCGTATTCCATGGAAAAGCTTCACTGAGTTATATTTCGTATCTCCATTTTTAATCAAGGTTTATATAATAAAAGGCCATATAAAGAACTTGCTATATACACTATAAAACCACTGTTAAAGACACTGCCTGTTATGCTGTTTAATAAGATTTACATAAGGACTTATGTGATTGACTTCACAAAATTCAGTGCCAAGGAAAAGTTCTTTCCTGTCAACTGCTATGTTTCCCTTTTACTTATTTTTTATTTATTTATTTATTTATTTATTTATTTGGAGACGGAGTCTTGCTCTGTCACCCAGGCTGGAGCGCAGAGGCGCGATATCGGCTCACTGCAACCTCCGCCTCTCGGGTTCAAGCGATTCTCCTGCCCCAGCCTCCTGAGTAGCTGGGACTACAGGCGCACACTGCCAAGCCCAGCTACTTTTTTTTGTATTTTTAGTAGAGACAGACTTTCACCGTGTTGCCCAGGCTGGTCTTGAATTCCTGAGCTCAGGCAATCCGCCTGCCTTGGCCACCCAAAGTGCTAGGATTACAGGCGTGAACCACTGCACCCAGCCCTTTTTACTTACTTTTTAATCACATCATAAAAATTTTATAACCTCCGTGTTACCCTTTTTGCTTTACTGTTAAGAAGCTAAGAAGCAAAATGTGTTCAAGTACAGTAAATATAGTTATCTAAAGCTTTGGTATAATTATTTCCCTATTTTTAGATAATAATTTTGTTTTAAATGTTTTCTATTATAATTCTGATTATAGCTGGGTATAATGAACAAATAATAAAAGGATAAGTAAAGCTGAGTTTGTACACAAACAAACAATAAGGTAAAAAGACTCTAGTGCTGGCTTTGTATATAGACTATTTTAACCTCTGGGTACCTAAATCTCGCATTGCCTAATGAAGTAATTTTCCTGTTGCTTTATATTGCCATTTTAATTAACAATCATTTTTTTCTTACAGAGAAAGAAGAAATAACAATAAATCATTTTTAATTCTAGGGAACCGTTTTGAGAAAACAATACTGTTACCAGAGATTTTATTATTTAGTTCACAATAGAAGCGATGTCTGTTTTGTTGAGAGCTGACTCTTCAGCACCTGGAGCAAGCATATGGCACAGGGCAAGGACTCGGCACACAGTTAAATAAATGAAGTATGATGGCACACCACTCTGTGTTTTAGAATGTATAAAACGATAATTAAGAAAATTTGATATTGTTGCTTTAAGTCCTTTCAGCCTACTTTCATCAAGATGCTATTCAGAATCAGTCATAAAATTATGGAACAGGCCAGATGCCACTGCAATCAATACTGCATAATTTTTGTAAATCCTATTTTTTTCAGTCAATATTGTTAGGCCCTAGGGTTATTTATGCTTTACATGAAACCCAAGAAAAATTAAAGCCTGAAATTTTCTCATGACAAAAATGTTATATTAGACCTAAGTAAAATATTGTACTTTTTTTTACAAAATTCAAAAACGTACCTTCTTTTTTAAAAGTTGAAAGAGAATCCAAGGTATTATGCACAAAACATAGAGTATTATTGTGTGCTGGTTACATAAACTAAGGCCACAGCAGAAAGCACCAATTTTAGCTATCTGAAAATAAATTAAAAAAAAAAATTAAGTAAAAAATTCACCTAAAACTCTAAGAACATAATAAAAAGCCATTTTTATATTAAAACCAAGCATTCGTATCATAAGTTAGGTTAAAATCAACCTCTAAGATGCAAGCAGTTATTTTAATAATCATTCATATTTGTTACTATTATTTTTGTTAATATTTTCCAAGTTCATCAAATAATTGCAATTTGATCTTAAATAACTGTTTTCAAACCAACTTTTAGAAAATCCTGTATGATAAATAGATAAGTTGTAATAGTAATAGGGTATTGTGTAATGCTTATTCAAGTAAAATCTATAATTGAAATTCAGCAATTGTTTTTTCTCCTATTAAACAAATGAAATATAGCCTCTTTTATTTAGAAATCTGGTTATCTCTGGGTGTTGGTTTTGAGTTTTTCCAACATGTGTTAGTTTCATAACTGGAAAAGATTCTCTCGTTGACCAAACTCAAGTCAGGCTCCTCTGAACTCTTCCCAATTAGGTCCTGACTTTTGAGTTTCCATGTTCATCTCTGCATTGTCCAGTTTTAGCATCAATCCTGTCAAGTCAGTTTAGCCAGAACACTAATTCTCAATATCTGATCAAGTTCTTCATCCACTACCATTCCCTAGGTGATGTCTGATCACCCTGGCTTGCTTTCAGCAAGAATTCAGTCAAATCTCCCTTTACCGCTGATGCTTCCTCTCAGTAATTTTCCATACACTGACTCCCACACTGCTCCTTGGCTATAAATTCCCACTTTTCCTTGTATTTGGAGTTGAGCCTGATTTCTTTCCCCTACTACAAAACCCCATTGCAGTTGTCCCTATACCTGAACCTGAATAGTGTGCCTTCTCACTCTTTAAAAAGTGTATTGAATAATTTTTTAACATAATCAGATATTTTTTAAGCCAAAAACCCCCTCTAATAGCATCACAGGAAACCACATATAAACCATGATGTTCTTTTGTTTCTACACTCTTTAACAACTCAAAGCTGCCTATACTAAGATGATTTGGCATTTCCCAATGTGTAGACTCTAAGTTCTTAGAAGATAGGGTTCTTTCACATGTCAAGTGATTTTGATGATAGTGTTTGTCTTAAAATTCATTGTAATCTCTTCTGAACTACTTCATGGTTTATATTTGATACTCTTCTTTTAGTTAGTAGATTACAAATTTGACCTTTTTTGGCAATTAAGGAGTGAGTCAATGCATCCTAATTTAAGGGGGCCAGTGTAGAGCTTGGCACCTTCTGATAATATACACAAACAAATGATGGTGAATTAACCAACAAGCCTATCTTTCCCACCGGACACACAGGGGATTTTATAATCCTCTAATTCTGCAAAAAACTTTTGAACTCTGAGGGAAGAAAAGCGCCATGTTTTATAAGGGCTATCCTGGTTCCATCCATAATAAAAAAGACTGAGATCATTTTCTCTCTCAGCATGCTAGATTATCCCGACTGTAATCAGAATAGATAAAAGGTATTTAAGCCAAAGTTAAAAAGAAATACATCTGTCTAAAAATTAAAACAAAAACTGATTTCACTTGGATCAAAATAGGTTACCTTTGATCTCTCCTTAGCAGTTGCTGCTTCCTCAAAATGTACAGTAAGAGCCATAAGCAGCCCCACAAAGAGATTGTTTAAGCTAAAAACCTCTGCTGCAATGGACCACTGCCATGTTAGACGAGAAAATGAAAACACCCCCGCAGCAAGGATTCCTCCAGCAGATGAGCCAGAAAGCCTGCAAACACAGATAACATGAAATCTTCTTTCCCAACAAAAAGAACTAACTTTATTTTCCTTTTGGTAAACTGTACCAGCAAAAATTATGATAGTCACCCAGCACTACTCCAACACATTGTATGGTTAATACATTAACTCATATAATAATTTCCTTCAACAGATTTTAATTAGGAAGTTCATATGTTAACCTATTAATGAACAAATAAACTAACCTATGGCTAGAATGAGGTTCAGTCCTCAGATGTTAACTGCTAGGATTCACGCCAGTTCAGAAAACCTGAAGACACAGTAGCTACAGAGAGAACAAACCTGTGTCATTTTCTTGCTCCATCCATGAAGAAGGATGGCCTAGTTAAGACCTAAATGTTTGATTGTAAAAATTAATGAAATGAAAAAATATTTATTCAGAAAAATGCATTCTCACTTCAGGTAGAATGTTTGGACCTAGGTACCTTCTATTTTCATCTCTCAGCATATGGCAAAGAATGTCTTGATCACAATATCTGATGATTTCAATATCTTATACGGTGCATTTCTTACTTTGCAAGGGTTTTTTTTCTTTAGACAACGGTGAAGTTAAAACTAATTTTTTTTCTAAAGAAGAAGATGGGAATGTGAATTTCAATAACACCAGAAGAATCAGATGCTACACTCAGAAACAAATTTCTCACCCACAAATGCCAACAAAACCCATACCATTTAAAACAATCAGGAATCTGGATCTCGGTTCAGAGATTTGTTTTGAGACTGGTAGTGTGGATGAATTTACTAGTGCATATCAAACCAAAACAACTTTCTATTTCCTTATTAATCTAAAACTATGAAAATGAAAGCTATTATGAAATGCCTATTTCTAACAGTGTTAGAAAATTCAGCAAGCATTACTGCGTCCAACAATGATCATATTCTATAGCTCCAAACCATTGATTTTCAACTGTATCCTTTTGTATAAAAAGTTACAGGGTAGTTCTATGGCTTTAGTCAATCATTATTTTTAAATGATTAAATAAAAATCTCAATATCAGTAAACCTGTTTTTACTTTGATTTTCTGTTTGCAATTTATTTCTGTTTTCTTTCTCTTAAAAAATCAGCAGTTTCCCATTTCTTTCAGCTTCCCGTTCTTCCAGCGATCCTGATTCAACACATTATTATTTCTTCCTTCCAAATTACTTTCCTGTCTACTCATTCCTATTTGTATTTTTACTGCCTTACACTTAATTATTTTAAGAGTTCCCTAATTTGTCTTCTGTTTTTCTATCTATTCTGCAATATAACATCACATCAAGTTTCCTAAAACATATCCTTTATGACTACCCAGCCCAAAAACTTAAGGACTCTCCGCTGCTTGAGGGATAAGTTCTAAATCAGTCAGCCTAGAATCCAGGCTTCCAATAAACTGGATCCCACTCATTCACTAATGATCAACATTATTCTCGCCACCAATTAGTCAGGCTCATCAAAATTTCCTAATAAGACATGCCTATGCCTAGCACTATACCTTTGCTCATTCTGTACCCTTGAATCTAAAGTCCTCCCTGCTCCTTTCTATTTATTTAAATCCTACTTCTTTCTCAAATGTTTCTTCAATTCCTAGGTTTTTAGCCCATTCTGTACATCTATAGTATTTAATTGTCTGTAACAATTACTTTAACATTGTTTTTGAAATGTGAATTGGAGTTAAATTTCATTTATATTGGAAGTATGTAGCCCCAAACACACAAAGGAAACTTACTGAACGAAAGAACAAATTAAAGTATTTCTAACATTTATAAAGGAACTTCTATGTTTCATATATCAATATTATTCAGGAAAGTCAGCATAAGATACAATATTCCTTCCTCTATTTAAAACCGAAATTAGCATCCTTGGAGAAATGGCTGATTCTAGAGCCAGGGTAGCTCTAGCACAAAATTAGTCTGAAACATCTTGTGCCAGAAAGTAAAGAAGTGCTCAAAGAATGATGGGGGCATGACAGAAGGACACAGGAGCCAGCTTAAAGAGGCTCCCACTGGGCAAATCTGGGATAATTTAAGCATCAAAAATAATTATAGTAACAGCTTGTAAATCACTTAATTCATAAGAAACCATGAATCCAGTGATATAAATAAATAGGTGAGAAGGACATCATTGGCCTTTCCATAGAAAGTCACTAATAACTGTAGAAGAAATGATGGAATTAGAAATTACCATTTGGCAGCCATCTTAATAATAATCAATGAATACCAAAACTAGTGGGTAAAAGTTTTGGAGTAACAGAATATGTATAGTCTCTCAAGGTACCTCCTATAAATAGATGAATTACCAAGGGAAAAATGGTAACTTTACGGTGGTGAAAACTGTCAGACACAATCTTAACCACAGGACCAAAATTAACAGCATTAGTAATACGACAAACATCATATGCTTCCCAATCTATTCTAGTGAAAAGAATACAGCATCATTTCTATAACATTCCTGCAGAAATGTGTTACCTGAAGCTAAGCAGAATAAAATCCTGATATAAATGAATCCTCAGGAAGAAAACTCAACATTCACTAATCTACAATGATTAACACATATTCTTACGCTCAGAAAGGCATCTTAAAGCATTTGAACTGTTGACATTAAATATTAGAATTATGAACTCCATTAACTGCCTTTTCAAATATTTCATAAGGTTTTAAAAATTGAAGAATGTAAAGTAAAATTTTTGACTTCGATGATAACATTTATCTGGTTACCTTAGATTGTTACACAAAGTTAGGTACATGAGTATTTTACTGAAGACTAATCCCATATCAGCAAGGTCTATAATCTGAATTTTCTCTCTCCATCTCCCCACTAAGGTCAAGATGATTTTGCAATCCATGTACTGTTTCACCTGATTTTCCTTGGCATTACAGAAATAATTTGTGAAACCGCTGAGTAAAATAGTAGAAGACAAGGTAACTGATTATGAAACCAGTAATGGAAATCAAATCTAAAATCTCAACCTTTTTAGCATCAGATGAACTTGCCTGGAAATCAAACTAAGTCTACAGGAATTTGCCTTGGTGTCCTAATGTACTGCACACAAAAGCGTAGTGGATCTTTCAATTTGTTTGTTTCCCAACAGCAGTGTATGAGAGTCTGATTTTTCCACATCCTAGTGAGCACGTACTATTTAGCTTTTTAATTCTAGCCATCCTAGTCAGTGTGAAGTGGCATCTCACTGAAGTTTGGATTTGCATTTTCCTAATGGCTAATGCTGCTGAGCATCTTTTTCTGTGTTTATTGGCCATTTGTGTACCTCCCTTAAAGAAATGTCTATTCAGACCCTTTGCTCATTTCTTAAATTGGATTATTTGCTTTTTTATTATTGAATTGTAGAGTTCTTTCCGACTTCATTTTACTATGTTTCTTTTTGGCTAACCACAGCTAGAGTCACCTGCTTGCAACCAAGAACCCTGACTGAAACACACTGTCTTCCCTCTTTAGTATACTTCTCATTATTTTTTCAAGGAAAACTGTGAAAAAATTCTGAAAATAAAATGCTCCTGTTCTCCTAGTCTTGTGCAAAACAGAAGAGAGGAGGTATGCCTCCAAGAGCAGAAAGTCATGTGTACGTCCACACATAGGATATACAGAATACGAAATGTTTTGGAGGACCCAGTATTCATGTTTTCGTACAATAATCTATATGTGATAAGCCTGTATGAATTTCTTTGATTTCAATAGGATTTTTATAAGTCAAACTCTGAATGCTCCTTAAAATGCACATATTTCAACACACTGCCTTTAAAAGTTTATGACAGTTAATATGTGGGCTATTTACTGCTTATTTAAATGTTGACCAAATTGTCTACTGTATCTGACTAATCATCATCTCTTTTCATTTTGGAAGAAAAATTATCCAAATAATTTTTAAGACCCAAATGACTTTGGATTTTTGCAAAGAGGATGACAGACAATTTAAACAATAGATTCTAACATTCTCTAAAAAGCTTGAGATGCTTGAACTACCATTTTGTATGGGCTTATGTTGGATTTAGTCCAAGTAACACATACATGTTTAATTGATTCTGTTTCCAAAGATAGGTTCAGCTAAGTCTTCCAAATCAGGAGGTTTTTTGTTTGTTTTTGTTTTCCCTTCACACCTTATCCAGTTATGCAGCAACGAAAACATACTGAAGATCATGAAGATCATGAGCCAGTTTATCAGAGCTACATGTATAAGAAGACTCCTCTGCTAATACAAATTTTTTTTAAAGTTTACCTTATGCTAAGACTCAGAATCAATCAACAGTTATTTGCCATGTAACATATACAAACTAGTGGATGAAGAAGTTGAGATAACTTGAAACATCTGTTATGGAAAAATTCCACAGCTCAAGAAGGATACACACAAGGCTTTGTAGGTAGCAATTAATGCTCAGCTGAGTTTGAAGACTACAGAGACTGTGGAGATGGAGCAGCAGCGTCAGTACACATGGCTGTGGATAGGTCTGCAGTAGCCTGAGCCAGGCTTTATTATAATAATAAAATAAAATATTATTTTATCCTGGAGAAGCTGGATGGAGCCATCCTTTGAGGCTTTACTAGGTCAGAGGGACAGGAGGGCAAAAGGACAGAAGGAGAAGAGTGGGAGTTAAAGTAATGAATCATGGGGCCTAGACTGAATAGAAAAGGAAGTAAAGCCAGTAGGGAGCTAATGGAGGAGATAAGAAGGATGAGCAAAGGGTTGTGGGTGCCAATTACACCGCAGACAGTGTGAGCCATCAATGAAATGAGTGAAATGAAAGCTAAAGTCATACCAGGGAGTGAAAAGTGGGTTGGGGAAGGGAACATCAAATTGTTAGTGGATGGAACAGGCCAGTTAAGCAAGATTAGACTCTACTGTTGAAAGCAGCCAATGATGGAACAGAGTTTTAAAAAGCTTTTCTCAAAATCCTAAGATTTTCAATACAACAAAGTATTTGTCCTGAAAGTCTGCCAGTAGTTGGTACATGTGCACTAGTAAGTCTGCAGGCTGAGTGCAATGTAGAAATACAGGTCTGTGGCCCAGTGCCATGGCTTCACATGCATGCTACTAAGGAGCCATGACCCCGTCAGGACACAGCAAGTTATGTCTGTGATTTGTGCTGACACATCAAAGGATGATGCCAGTAGTGATAAGGATGATGATTTTCTGAAGACTTTGAAAGTCTTCAGTTAATTCATTGATTCTGTAAGAAGATAGTCTCATTATATTGCTCAAGTCATATTTCCTATGCATTATCTGAGCATTCTTCATTTCACCTTAGTGAGACAAAGATAAATGACTACAAAGCAGGTTGGCATCAGGGATGATTTCATGAAGACACATTTCAGGGTGAGGGCTAGGCTCAGTATCAGCCTCACAAGTCCACATCTGCAGCCTCTACCTCTCTTCTCATTGTAGCCTTCTAGTGAAATTGCTCTTGCTGAGGTCTCCAGTGACAACAGGCTTTCTGGACCTCTCTGCTGTGTTGATCCCTGTTGATGACCACTCCCCTTGACACATTTTACTGAGTTGATGTCTAGGACCGCATATCCCCCTGGTTTTCCTTTTTTGGCTCTTGATCTTCCTTCTGTGTTTTTTTTTCTGAATGTCTCCTCTTTTTCCATTAATTTCTTTAAAGCTGGTTATTTCCCCAGATTTCATTCTCAGACAATTGCTTTTCTCACTCTACAAACTCTAGGTGGCTAGAGTCACTTTATCCACTATCTTGATTTCAACTGCTAACCACAAACTGAAAAAAACAGATCTGTTCCCAGCACTGCACTCTCCTGTACTGTTGGACTTAAATATCTCCAACCAACTATGGTACACCCCAATGCCAGTACAACTCTGGATGCCCCATAGAACCTCAATGTCAATATGTACAAAATTAATTTCTCATTCTCTTTTCTAAAAATGATTTCCTACTCCTGTATTCTCTATCTTAGTGACTTTCATTATCTACCTAGTTAATTAAGAGACCTGGTAGTGATCATCAAAGCTTCTTTTCCCTCTCTCTCTCTCTCTGTTGAAAATAACACATCCTGCCAATTTCATTTCATAATAATTGTTAAAGCTAATCTTCCCTCCATCCATACCACCACCATCCCATTTTAGCTATTATCATCACCTCAGACTCAAACCAATCCAACAACATGGTAAGCCATCTGCCCCCAATCCTATGCCCGCCATTGCCAACAGAGTAAGAGATTCAAAACATCTGACCTCACATTTCTGACTCCAACCCTTTAATGACCTCTCCTTTAATGATAAAACATAAGACCCTCATCATGACATAAAAAACCTTTCATGATCTGGTCTTTTAACGTAACACATCAAACTTTATGTTTCATCAACACTAAATGACTTGCAAGTCCCTATACTTAAAAGCTGTTTCTCCACTTCGGGGTTTCTTTGCAAATGAGGTTCTCTATACAGGTTGAGGATCCCTTATCTGAAATGCCTGGGACCAGAAGTGTTTCAAATTTTGGATTTTTTCAGATTTTGGAATATTTGAAGAACACATATCAGTTGAACATTTCTAATCAGAAAATCTGAAATCCAATATGCTCCAATGAGCACTTCCTTTGGGCATCATGTCAGTATTCAAAAAGTTTCAGATTTTGGAACATTCTAGATTTCAGATTTTTTGATTAGGGATGTTTAACCTGTATGTGGAACACTGTTTTGCCTTCACTTTGCTAACTCCCACGTAACTGTTTACAACTCAGTATAAGCATCGTCTTTTGCAAGTATTCCCTGAAATATTTTCTCTAAGACTAGGATACTTGCCCCTTCTCTAGGTTCTCATCCAATTAAACGCAATAAATAGGTATGAAACAGATCTTTCTATATTTATTTTAAAAAGACCCAGAGGAATATAAATTTTTAACTGTAACCTAATCAAAACACTATAAAGAAACCAGATTTTAAGAACCTAAAATCTTCTATATAATGTATTACAAAGTCAAAAAATTATTTTTGGACTATTGATAATATTGGATAACCTATCAGCATATTGGTGTGTGTGTGTGTGTGTGTGTGTGTGTGTGTGTGTGTGTGTGTGTGTGTGTATATATATATATATATTTTTTTTTTTTTTTTTTTTGAGACAGACGGAGTTTTGCTCATTGCCCAGGCTGGAGTGCAGTGGCGCGATCTTGGCTCACCACAATCTCCGCCTCTCAGGTTCAAGCAATTCTCCTGCCTCAGCCTCCCAAGTAGCTGGGATTACAGGCATGCACCACCACGCCAGGCTAATTTTGTATTTTTAGTAGAGACGGGGTTTCTCCATGTTGAGGCTAGTCTTGAACTCCTGACCTCAGGTGATCCGCCCACCTCGGCCTCCCAAAGTGCTGGGATTACAGGCGTGAGCCACCGTGCCCGGCCTGATATATTTTTTAATTAAAAATATATCTCTCTCTATATATATGTATATGTGTGTATATATATACACACACACACACACTCTCACATATATATGTGTGTGTGTCCCTAGAAAAACTATTTGATTTTTTGAAAAACTAATTGTTTCCCATATATATATTATTTAAGACATACTTTATTTGTGGTTTTTAATGCCCTCCAAGTAGAAATGGTTTCTAATGACCTCAATGTAGGTCCAAACATTTTCAAATAATGCTTGATAAAATTACTTACGCCATTATTTGGGAAGAAATATTTTTTTAAACTGCAAAAAATTAAGACAAAAGATGTTTTGGTCTTGGGGTAAATTTTGTTTAAGAGCCATGTCCTTTATTATTGCTGTCTTTTACTATTATATAAATGGTGTCTTGGTAACAAATGCTATTAAGGGAAAAATTAAAGAATTCATTTTAAACTTGTTACATTGATTTTTTTTCTTAAATAAAATGATGTTTATATGGATAGATCTTCCAGAAACTAAGGGATATTATTTTATCATTCTGTACCTTAATTCAAGTGTTTAAATATTCTTTTGGCAAGGGTATAGAAGTAATAATTTATTTTTAAAAACTTTCTATTTTCATATTACTTTATTCCTTGTCTATAAAATAAATATTTCAAAGAGAATAATAAAATATAGACTGGGCACGGTGGCTCATCCCTGTAATCCCAGCACTTTGCAAGGCTGAGGCAGAGGATCGCTTGTGCTTGGGGGTTCATAACTAGCCTGGGCAACATAGTGAGATTTCATCTCTACTAAAAAATAAAAATAAATAAAAATTAGCTGGGCGTGGTGCACATGCCTGTAGTCCCAGCTATGTGGGAGGCTGAAGCAGGAGGATGGCTTGAGCCCAGGAGGTTGAGGCTGCAGTGAGCTATGATAGCATCACTGTACTCTGGCCTGGGTGACAGAGTGATAGCCCTGACTCCAAAAAATAAAATAAAATAAAATATAGGTTCACAGTTACTCATATTGCCTTTCACACATTGATTTGTAAAGAAAGGTCCTTAATTTTCTCAAACTTTTGTGAAATTTCAAACAAAACACATCAAATTTCCCATTTTATATTTTATTGAGCCAAACAACAATGAACCCTCCATATCAATAAGACACTACATATTGGAGCTAGAAAAAAAAAGTTGAATGTGCAGAAGGCTTTTTTACCTGTGCAGAAATTCAAATGAGGTTGCGATGCTACAAAAAGCATAACTACAAATATATCTGAAGGCATATCTAGTCTTACACTTGCTAAGAGAGATTACTGAGAAGCACTTTTATCATCCGTTTATTATGAGTTTAAAAGAAAGCAATTTTCCTATGAGTTTACAGAATTCCTAGAGCTTCCAATTAATCCACTATCCTTTTTGATCACTGGGGCCTTTATTATCTTATGATCCTGGCCAATTATCATCGCTATCAATGAAGGGAACCTGTGAGTGAGTGATCAGACAAGTTAGTTGCAATCTCTTTTTGGGAATAACTCTAATCAGGAGACATACTCTATAAAAAATTTTTCCCCTGGAAAGACTACAACATATATTTAAATTTTTTTTGGCAGAGTTAAATTATATAAGTAGAGCAAAATATTATTCATAAATCTTTTGCATACAATACTATTAAATGAATTGGTAGTCCAAATTTCTGATTTAAGTAATCTTTTAAAAATAAATGGAAGGAATGTCCAACCTGACATTATTTAAATAGGAGATTTAAATGAAATTGTTCATCTGAGCTCACAAAACAAGCTATCTTTTATAATCCATAAAGTCTAAAGTGCAGATGAACTGTAAATAAAACTACACCCAAAATAAGACAGACAAACCATTGTCATCTACCCGTAGAGTAAGTCTGATGATTTTTTTCAAATAAAAATGACATAATCAAAAACATGATTGTATTTTCACTTGGCAATCCAGGAGACCTGTTTTCAATTTCCATTTTATTCTTTTGAACAAATATGCTTATTATTTTAAAAAAGCAACTAAGGAGTTAATAACATGCTAAAGTAGAATCTTAAAATCAGCCCATTAAAGTGAAAAGACATTTTTTTCCCACTGAAATTGATTATTACTTCAACCAAACTAAAAGCAAAAGAGAAATTCAAATGAGGTTGTGAATAAATGAGAACTCTTTTCACCAGAACTCACAGATATATGGCTAATAGTTTAAACTATTTTCTATTTTAACTTGAGAACACTTTATGATAAATTAGATATGAGAAAAAAATGTTTTCCATTCTCAATCTAATTCTTACAGAGCCTCAGTAGAGCAAGGTCAAATGAGGTAT
This sequence comes from Pan troglodytes, assembly GCF_028858775.2. Lineage (NCBI taxonomy): Eukaryota > Metazoa > Chordata > Mammalia > Primates > Hominidae > Pan > Pan troglodytes. The sequence continues at coordinate 54,574,067 of NC_072413.2, read as the reverse complement.
TCCTTCAAATGAAATGCATATTTTAATCATCTAATCTGACTTACAGAAAGATAACAAGCATATTAGATCATATGAGGAAAAGATCACAATCTTCAAACACCACCACTATGATAATTTTAATAACACAGCCCTTGTATTATAAAAGACACTCACCTGTCAATACCAATAATCAAAATCAAGTTTTGACACTGTTAGAGAGGTAAACTTAATTCTAAGATCTCATAATAACGGGGGAAAGCACTGATATAGATTATTCAAAATACCAAATCCAAAAGTCATTGAAGTACATGTTGTTTTATATAAATAATTTTATACTTTATATAAAAAATATACTTTACAGTATATTTGAAGTAGATAAATCTTCCTGATTGCTTTTTACTTAGGTTAACAATAAAACCATGTAATTCACATTCCAGGAGAGCAGAGTGTTTAGTCAACAAAAAAAGACACACCAAGAGTATGACAGATAGTATGGGAAGGGCAGTCAAGTGTTTAAAATCTCACCCAGATCATGCAAATGACAGAAATTCTCCACTGGAGTAAGGATGATGTGATGCTATTAAGCATCAAATGTGAGCAACAGAATTCTCTGCTTAAAACATAACTGTCTTCTTTTTTTGGTCCACAAAATTCATGAGACCCAGATAAGATTCCTAAGAAAGGTACTGATTGCATAGTAGTTTTCTCACTGATGGAATACTATTCATCTGTTGACACAATGGATAAATCACGAGGTTACAATTTACACCATTGACACAGGTTTGCTATTGATAAGGTATATTTTTCTTTCCACTACACAGTATTTGATTTTCATGTGTAGTCACATGTTTGTCTAACCCTTAATCAAAAGGCAAATAACAGAAACCTGAAATTCTTTCCGAACACACATTTGACATGCCTCATAAAATTCATGAATATATTTGTCTTCAGTGCTACCTGCATGCAAAGAACCCAACACGGAAGGTACACTGCCCTGCGTCTATACTGAGTGTACTGAGAATTCCTACTTGAAGTGGAATTTGACTGGGCAGACCACAGTGCAGCATCTGAACGTTATTGTTTAATAAATTACTATTAGTGTCAATTCATAGTGACTACTAAAATAGTGCAGCTGACTACAGGGAAGAAGTATGATAAAGGAGGATAAAATGAACAGCAAATCTACCACCCTTATCCTTCCACATTCTTATCTTTCTGGGTCCTAGTCATGAAAATGATATAAAAGTTCCCTTCAGGCTTATTCATATAATCAACACCATGTATTTCTCTCTCCAGTCTACCTGGAAAATGGTGAAACTAGGGAGCTAAGTTACTGAAAACCTAAGTTCTGCTAAGCCGCCTCCTTTTGGTGGCAGCTCACTCAACATTCTTTCAACAAATATGTTCTGGGTATCTAACACGTGCCAGGTACTCTGTGGGAAAATTAGAATGAGGCCACTGAAAGAGCAGTAGATTATAAATCTTTTCATTGTCAAGTTTAGACCTAAGAACATAAATCAATAATTTAGGACATGATATAAAAGGTACATCTGTGAAGCCATCACCACTGAACCTAAAAAAATTTAAAATATTTCCATCTTTAATGAATTTGCAAATAAGTCCTTTCTTCCACATTTTAGAAAAATGTACTGTCATTCCAGATGAAAACTTACTAAGGTTAGTTCTACTTCATGAGGTTTGATCAAAAGGAGAACTGTTTTACTCAGAATTTTCAGCTGTATAAATATTCACTACCAGTACTCTAAAAGGAAAAGTAAAAAGTATTATTCCTGATTCAAAACCACTACATAAAATTAGAGTAAAAAATTTAAAGCCTTCAAAAAGGAAAAAAGCACAACTAAAATGCAGGGAGTAAGGTTAGGAATAGCTCCCATAAATAAAATGTAATCACACAATTTCCATTAGAATTAAGAGTTGTGCATTAGCTATTAAATGATAAAGCTATTTGAAGTTTAAAACAATTCATTTTATTATACTCCATCAACTTATTCCTGAATATGTGGAAGAAAACATTCAACTAGGCTTTATAGGAACAACCGCAATTTACTTCACGTTTTACTAAGTTTTCACAGTATGCCAGGTAACTTGCACAATGGTACAGCCTGGTTTAAAATAACTCCCCAATTACATATTTTAGTCAATTTTGTTTAAAATGTATAAAAACATATAAAACCTCAAGATTAGTTTGTTACTCAATCTTCAAAATGTATTTTGCATTCAGGAGCAAGATTGAAATTGGTTAAAAGGATATTCCATCAGAGTATTCTCAAAGGCACCGGCCAAGGCATATCATCACGCTAAGTCCTTTTTAACTGAAAACTTAGAAGATGCTACGTAATTCTTACAATGTTAAGATACTAAAAGTATAGGAAGTCAAGGTAGAACATCCAAATAACTAAAGTCAACAGAATGAGGGTATTAAACTACTTTCATCAGTAATACTAACCAACTTAATAAACAATACAGATTTAATATTAAGTAGTCTTATGCAAAGTTATGAAGTGTATCTTAATATCTCAATTCATTAAGACTATTTTCTATTTTTATGGCTCTGAAAAGCACCAAATCTATATGAGTTATGATCTATAATTTTATTTGTAATTTAAAGAAATATGTGCATTTATTATCAAAACCATAATAACTGATGACTAGTTCCAGTGGCAAAATCTCGGCAGGAAACAGATTTAGCAATTTAAATGTTTTATAAGTTTTTGTAATTGAGGAAACTTTTCATAATCTGACATTTGTTAAAACCACTTATTAGAAATTATGCAGCACAGTAGCTGTGCAAATATGAGCTAGCTTCACAATTATAAAGTCAGCCTATGTAGCCCTTTCCTATTGTATATAGTGGCATAAACCCCACGGCGGCCTATCAGCTAACTGGCAGGCAGGGGGCTGCTCTATTCAAAGTGAGAGATACAAGCTGCAGGGCAAAAACCTGGCAGCTCCCATCTGACCCCACAATCCCCTACTGGTGACAGCTCCAAGCTCCATGGCAAATTAGGCCTTCTCATATTACAATTGGAGAAGACAGATTCCATTAGCAGTATCTGAAATTGAGTGGAGAGCTGCACTGTTATCAGACTTGACTCATAAGCACTGCTATTAATCAGAGCTATGATAGCATTTATATATTTCAAGCTATCTGCTGCCGCTGTGATATTCTGCTACAAAGGGTTGATGGGACTTAGGAAAGTGAACAATAGAGCTTTCTGGGAAAAGCAGAGTAAATCAAGAAAGTCTATGACTTCCGCACATTCTGAAGGGATTGTGGTTTACATAAATTTTCTCCCAATTGGAGATTGAGCTCTTCCTCATCTTACACATGGGATTTAGTTGTCACTCAATGGTAACAGCTGTGAAAAGGTGAAGCGGCCCACCGCTCAGAATATTGCCTTCGCTTTTAAAGCAATTAACCCATGAACAGGAGGATACCTGGTGATATCAAAGGGATTAGGCCAGGCAGTGCATTATTAACATTTCCTTGAACTAATTCTAACTCTGACTAGCTGTCAGAAAAGACTCTACAGTCTTAAAAAAGAGTTTTTGCCCTGCTTTTTTTCCCTTCAAAATGAAGCGCTGCTATTTGAGCCTAATATGTCCCTCTACTTATAAGAAAATGCAAATGAACCAAGCTCTTAATATGCTTAAGCAGTCTAAGTCAATGCAATTTTAATACAAGTATGAGAGAAATATATGATCAATTAACCACGGATCAAGACAGATATTCTCCTGAATGGAAATTAATGCTCCAGTACTTTCCATTCTTCTTCAACTACAAAAACTTGGTAACTATTTGTTACTTATGCATAGTTACTTCTGAAATTAGGAAGAGCTTCACATTATTCTCTATGGCAATAATCTAAAATACTCTTTGAGCTGGAAAATCCAATGTCCCTTAAGCAAGAGATTCGGCATTCTCTAAGGTATGGCATTTTAATTTTCTATTCTTTATTGAATGGAATCTTAGCTGAAGCTCTAAGAATAGCAGACACAGTGCTCAGAATCAAGTCTTCGCCTTCTAAAATTTAATCAAATTAATTTTTAGCAGCAACACAATGTTTAAAAATATATAAGTTATAAAATTACAAAATCCATGAGTTAAATACTGGCACAAAACAATCTGCCAGAAGATATTTAAGGATTACTGAAATTGATCGTACGTTCTTTGTAGTAAGCGAAGTTTCAATATACCTTTAATATTATTAATATTCCTATATTCTAGGTAATCTACTTGACGTTAAGAGAGCTGATGTCTTACTGCACAATATTAATGATGTTAGGAAGTATTTTTATGTGAGTTTCCTGAAACTACACCTTTTTGAAAAAATATTTGAAAAACTGCCTATTTAATGGTAACTTTGTATTACCTTCTTTAAAATAAGCACTGAATTTTGATTATAAAAAATAAGAGCTTTACTTTCAATTCACATGAGTCTTCAACAAATATTGTGGAATGAATTCTATAGTTCCATTTGGCCGGTAATAGTTTGAAAAGGATAGGCTGACTCTCAGGCCTGTTGAAAATACATCCCCTGCACTGTAACTACCAAAATAAATGACACGACATATACCCTCCTCTGATATCATAAGCAATGTAAATCTTCCCCGAGGTAAAGAATTTTTATACAATGCTATCAACATGCTCCCTTCTCTTTTAGTGATACCGGAACATATGAAGGATGAGAATACAGATGTTTAATGATAGTGACTTCAGTACTCCTTCTTTATTCAGTAAATAAGACCTAGTTTGACATTTCCTAGAAAATAATTTTGAAATTCAAGCATTAAATAATGTTAAATGGTGTTCATGTTAATGGTTTATATTACCTATAACTTTAAAATTTTATATTAATAGGATTTGTGAATTTCAAATAGAATAGGGCATTTTAAATATTATGCTATTAAATATAAAAATCATTTACTTTAATAGCCTTAAAAAAGAAAACCCCAGTTCCCAGAAACCACTAACTATATTACAGCCTTAGAAACACAGATGTACACATTAATAAAATGAATACTATTTCATATAAATGAAATGTACTAGATTAAACTCCCCTAACATAATGCATGCTTAAAAATACTCCTTAAGGGGACAATACATAAATAAATCCTTACAGAAACAACTGCCACAATCTTACTATTTTTAATTCAATAAACTACAGTGACACGGCTTTCAATGTGCTGTTTTACTCATATGCTTTCTACATTAGAGCAAAGCAAATATAAATGAGTTCTTGCCAACCATTAGGAAAGATTGACAAAAAAATGCAGTGTTAATGACATCTTACAGCTTTTAAAAGCAAGAGAAAGATGCAAGAAAAGCAAAAATTACATAGTAATTGGAAACAACGAATAAATTGGTCTTTCAATCTAAGTCATGTTTACTGAAAAAAATGGAGCTTTTTACATCAACACATTTAAACATAAATTTGCTTTTGAAATAAAATCTTTGTTTAAAAGGTACAGAAGGTCTTTATGTCCACCCCAAGAGCTAAATATAGTGAATGCTATGTGAACAATTACCTGAAAAAAACCTAAACCTGTTAAAAGAATTAATTTACTGCACACCAGTCAGCACTAATCCTACGTGTACAGTAATGGTCTCTTAAGTGATGGGGGAAAGAAAGAATCAACTGTTTCCTGGATCAAAACCCTTCAATATTCAACAACGAAATGGAATGATGATTTGGTTTGTAAATGAATAAAGTAGTGAAACGTCTCCTAAACAAATTCTGATAAGGGAGTCAACCTGCAAAGAAACACATTTATTGTACACTGGAACAGGAAAAAGCCATCACTGTAATGGTTGTACAAAAACTGTGTCCTGCTGTTGGGTTTATATTCACAGAAGAAAGGTTTTAAAGGTTAAGTTCAGGTCATACAACAAATGAAATTGTAACAAGCCAGCTGACATTGTATAATGTCTTCTTCCACTCAATCAATAGGCTACTGTTAGTCCTATTACCATAGAGATGGCTTCTCCTTTTTAAAGGGTGTCTATTGTTTGACAAAACAGATTTGCCACTTGAACTAGGTTATTCCCAAAGGACGTGTACCTTGTCAATTATTTGTATTCAAAATAATGAAGTATTTTCATATTAAAATTATGTAAGAGATAATATTGTTAGATCCCTTTTCTGAAAGAAAGCAACTTTTCCAAAGCACATACTATATTATTAAAACTACTCAAATACCTAATTTAGTCATATTAAGAGACTGAATTTAAAGCACATGTCAGCAAGTATAAAATATATCATTAGCCATGCATATTAAAAGAAAAGCGTTATAGGCTAGTATGCTAATCTAAACCATTATAATTAATCATAATAATTAATAAAAGCTATTTTTAAAGAAAAGTACTGTCCAGAGCTATCCAGATTCTGTAAATTTTTAAGATTTTTATTTACGATTCTTACAGTGGTTCTCATATGGAATGGTATCAACAATTAATAATGTTGAAAAACATGGAAAAGTTTTAGAAAATGAATCCCTTTACTTGCACAAAGAGCTATTTATAGCTACATAACATTTAAATATATGTCTATGTTACATAAATGATCTAAAATACAGACTATCAAAATGAATATATTAGTCTTCTTTAAATGTTTTTTTCTAAAGTATCTTGTGAAAATTAATAATATACTCATTCAATACAGAACAAGGAAGTTCCCGTTCAACCTAGATATTTAAAAACAAAAAACACTTTTTCTCTCAGTGGAAATACTGACAGATTATTAATTACAAAAGACTCAGAAGGAACAATTCTAATAAAAATTATCCTAACCATTGAGAAAAAGAAAAATATTAATAGTACTAATGAATCTAAGCAGAAACATTAAATATTTCATAAAGACTAAAATAACAAATTTAATAATATAACAATTTGGGAAAAGATCAACAGTTACAATACTTGAATCTGAAAGTTTTTTCACATACAGATCAAAAGTAAACTTCAGAGTTATAATTATACTAACTCTTATCTTTCTATAAATAATTAAAAGAGAATTTAGAATTTGGCTAAAGGGCAGTATTATGACTTTAACACAAATAAAAATATTGGTCTCCAAAAAAGACATTTGAAATTGTACCTATTCAAATTATATTTACCTACAGAAATCATTTGTTTTATAGTAAGACATGCAAAAGTTTTTAGAAGAAGTGTTTTAATTTGGTTTTTCCTTTTGCAGAAAGTGTAATTTGTATTTTTCACTATAATCCTCTTAGGTATAGGATGCACTGAGTTAAGAATGAAGGAGACAGAACATCAAAGACAAATGGGTTACCAGCATTCTAAACTAATGACCAATGTTTTAAAAGCAGGGTAGCCTTCCAACCTAAGAAAGTCTTCTATCAATGAATTACTTGGGATCTAATTTGCCTACCTTTACTACAGCCATAACGGAGCAGAGTGAAACCTTACTAAAACCACATCCCAAATTGATTTCCTTAGTTAATATCCTTATTTCAGAAAGTATACAACATGTTCATATTTAGAATACAATATAATTAGATATTAGCCCTGGACCTGATAGGCAGCTGCTCGTCAGCAATACTGTGAGTAATTAAATGATATTTACCATTTACCAAAAGATGAACCTCATACTGTTGAATTAAACTGGCCCATCTGCATCTTCATAAAATGACAAACCTCATTAGTTCTGCCTAATCAGAGAACTGTGATAATGAACTGGTGACACCTTCGCTCCATTGTACGAAACAAAACCAACTGTGTAATCATTTGAGGGGTCAAATGCATATGAAAGTATTATAAATTAAGAAAGTGAAATCACATGTGTTAGGGAAACCAAGCAACAAAAGATTTTTTTAATGTATGTACTTGAGCCATAAGAAATCTACATCTCCAACTGCTCAAAATTAATTTTAACTAATCAACTACTTTACCTGAAAACGGTGAAAAAAAGTAATGATGCAGCTACTGCTCCAAATAAGCCACAAAGAAGATTGACGCGGTAGGCAATTGAACCAAAAGGAAACAGTGTAATTGCCAGTTTAGCCACCAGCGTGAACAAAGGATATCCAGGAGGATGGGCAACCTACGGAAAAATTAGCAACAGTTAGAAGGTTTTCATCTAGGAAAGGAAGAGTCCCACAGGCCTTAATTGAAAAGTAGCCCTTTTCTCAAGCAACTATAAAGATTAGGCACCAATGACTAAATGTTTGAATAGTGGTTTTCTATTGTAATCCTCTTGAGGCAATACAAATAAATATTTTCTTTAGTGGATTTGGCAGCGTCTATCACATGGTGCGTCACCCAGAGAAAGGGTGACATATTTCATTGTCAGTTCTTAAGCAGTTTGTTCTCTGGGTTCACAGTACATTAGGGTCATTTAAAAGGCTATTGAAAAAAAGCAGGTTCTGAAATATTGTATTGGTTAGAAAGTTGAAAGACCACACTGCTATCGGATTACCACCATGCTGACAGTCGTAAGGTCTTGCCTAAAGGGATCATGCACCATAATAAAGTTTATTAAATAATAAACTTATTAAAACTGTTAACCCGATTTATTTTATTCTCCACAGCTTATACAAAATTTGGGGTGATAATAAGGCAGCTACTGTATATATAGTAAAGGCTTTGCTTTATAATTTAGTTTAATTGGATTTAAAACTTAAAGTAAATTGTCACGTACTGTACTTATAAGTTACTAAAAACTGGGGTTTGAAAATAAATTAATCTACTTTACTCCATGCTTAATTAAACTTTCTTAATTCCTAAAACTGTTAATGAGAGCATTGATTAAACAATAAAACTAATACTTACTCCAAGCTCATGTGCGGCTGTGATCAGTTCCCCTGTGAAAAAATAATGTAAAACCAATAATTACTATTAGAGAATGACACTCCTCCAAAGTTTTCAAAATCCAAATGCTTGCATTGGGGTTTTGCATTAATTTGACTGGATAAAACTGTAAATCTGTAGAGATTTAACAGCATGAAATAGTCTAAGAATATTTTCTCCTTTAGGTCTTATTGAACAAACTATCTTTGATAGTCTTTAAGAAGTGGTCAGTGGAAATATAGGTACATTCTGGTCTTTAAAAAATGCTTATTTTCCCTCTTGAAAGTTGTATCCACTTGCAAATATACAAATACTGTAGGAGCATTAGTGTAATATGCTTTATTATCCCTCAAGAAATTAGCACGAAAGTCTATAAAGATGCAACCTTATAGTAAGGTAAAATGTGCAGACATCTGAGGTTTGGACACTCCATAAAATGTCCCATACTACCCTAAAACTGGCATTTGGGTATCTTCTCCACATTAATTGCACTGGATATCTTTAAATGATTTCCAAGTGTTTATTAACTCCAGGTTATTTCGGTAAGGTTCACTGTAAGACATTTTTTCAAACCATTAAATAATATTCTTTACATAGTCCTTTATAGTTCCTCACCATTAGTGACTATTTCTAAAATTATGATGCAGTAATTTGATGCCTGTTTGTTAACCTTTTACGTATTCAGAGCACAGGGACTATTTCTGACTCATCCCTGTACATTGTAGTACCGTCCAATGTAAGGAATCAATATTGACTCATGAAAGTTACTAGTACCTGTTGGGAAATGTACTACTGTCCACTTCCTATCCTTTCATAGATAGCAATACTCTGCATTTAATTTCTGTCCCAGCTACAATTTAGACCTTTACTCTCTCTGGCCTGGACTATGGCAACAGACTTGACCAATCCTACTTCAATTCATCTTCATACTGAAATCACTTATAATCAACACCTGCCTTCCCCCATGCCCCTAAACACATACACACACACACACACACACACACACACACACAAGGCTGGATTGCATCCCTAGTCTAAAATTTCTCAATGGCTGCTCTCTGCTTACTGAATGAAGTTCAGATTCCTCAGCATGACATTCAAGCTTTCTATGGTTTCAAGGTCCCTTTTCTAGGCTTATATCCATGAAACCTATGTTCCCTCCAGTCAAATCTTATTACCCACTGTTTCTCTGGAGTGGTCCTCTTTTGCACCTCTTCTCACTCATTTTCTCACCCTGGAATATTTTCCCTAGCATTCTCCCCCTAAATCCTTCAAGGCCAAGTTCAATTGCCACCTTCTCGGTAACCTTTCCTTAGACACCTGCTTCCCCAGCCTCCCCATCAGAATTAATCACTTCTTCCTCCTCCATAGAACCTGCTTGAGTCTATTTAGCACTTTAGATGGCCTTATATTCTGGTTGGTTTTCATTTCTCTCTCCCACTAAGTTTAAAAACATTATCCTATCCATTTCACGATCGTGCCAGGATACCACCACCTCTCCCCTCTGGCCACACACAAAGCATCAATTCAAGCCATACACACAGAGGTTAACAAAGAGACACATCACATTGTCATCCTTGCTACTAAGACACCCCAGTCTTAGGTGACTGCATCACGGAAGCCTTATAAGGGCACCTGAAGACAGATTAAGTCAATTACTTAAGGACATTTGTTAAGAGATATTCAAGAGCACCTGAGAAACCAGCACATTTTGTATCCTAAATGCTTCTTTTTAAATAGTTTATGGTCTCACAATGTCTCAAACAACTGTTCCCTTTGTTAACTACTGTAAAGGATATGATTTTATAGTTTACTCCATAATGGATTAGCTCTTAAGTCTTTAGCTCCAAACTATTTTCGATTTTTTTGTTCTTGTAATCTTTTTGTAACGAAGCCACCATAAATTCAAAATTTCAAAGGTCAATATTCATTCTCCTCCATTTAAAATGTATTCAGAATTACATTTAACATTAAGAAAAATAGGCTGTTTTTCTCTAACTTCTTTTTACCATGGAAAAGTCAGTGTGCTGTTATTATTTGCCAGACTTCTGCTGCTATAAAGATAAATCTGGAATGTGACAAACTTTCATCAATTCTTATCAAATGTTAAACTAAAATCGAAATAGAAAAGATGTCCCCATTCAACGCCTCTAAATGTAACCTTGATAAAGATCTAAAGGGAAATACTACTCTTAAATTGATTGTGATAAAGAAAAGAGGAAGGGAATAGTAAAAAAACCTCGAGCTTCCCGAGTCTTGGCTTTCTCCCAACCCTTTACATGAAAGGTTCCTCAGAGTTGTGTCTACCTGCATCAGAATTAACCTGCTTTTTAAAAATGAAGATTCCTTGCCCACACCTCCAAATTCCATAATCTACTAAGACCCACTGGCACTGGGGGCTCAAGTTTCCCAGGTAATTCTGAAGTACGTTCCTGTCTGAGAACCACGGCTTTGTTGTCTGCAATACAAACTAATGGCAAGCCCAGAGTTGTCAGCAGATGCTTAACCTTTACAAAAACCAGCTCCCTTTATATCATACTTCTCAATATTAATTAGACTAGACTGTCACACATCTGTTAAAGACAGTATCTTTGAAATAAACTCATGTACAAACTAATTTAGTGAAGGCCAGATTCCTACCCCCTCCCCGAAAAGCACCACAAGCACCCTGCCCATAAATGAACTATGTGTGCCAAGTGGTACAAAAAATAATTTTGGCAAGACCACACAATGTGATGAATCTATGGAGTAAAATGTAAGACTTATCAGGAAGGAGAATACATGCTTTATACTGGTTTTGAGATGTGTTCTGTTTATTGATAAAAATATAATTCATAAACATTCAAGAATAGTGCATTCAACATGTAAACACAATTATCAAATATACGATAAAGCAAATTTTCCATATTGGCATATACTTGGAAAACAGTTTATCATTCCCAAAAATGAACATAAAAATATTAGAAGCAACCACTATTTAACATCAAACCAAACAAAATTAAAGCACCTAAAGTTTGGTAACTCAAGGTGAGTACACAACTTCATTCTTTTGGGAAAAAATAAAATACAGTATTAATAAAGGCAAGGCAATAATCATGATTTTAAATAAATTTTAAACATCACTACATATGTGATGGTGGATTTAGAAAAGAATTTCATGAAATGTTTTGATGAAAAGTAGAGGTTAAGGGGGCATATTCTGAAGTCAATATACTTTTCCTGATTTCTCTATTCTGTGTGACTTTGGGCATAGCTTAGCCTTAGTTTTCTCATTTATAAAAGGAAAATAATAATTGCACCTACTTTTAAGGGTAGCTGGGAGGGTTAAAACAACAACCCATATAAAGCACTTGGAACAGTGCCTGGCACATAGTAAGTGCCCAACAAATGTCAGTTATTATAAATCTCACTCCCATCCTTCACACTCAACCAACCATAAGTAGCTGTCAATCTTTTTATTTTTTTACAAGTAACAGAACTACCTAACCTCTGAATAATGCTCTCCAGCACCAAAACTCTCACAACTATAAAGTTACTTCCATTATGAAATACCAATCTTGGTAACATGGTACAGAAACTCCCTACTACACGAATGAAACACTATCCCTACTTGTGCAACAGGACCTGAAAGAAGAAAGGTAACAATTTGAAGATGGAACATCAAGGATCTTCAATGTGGTAGGCAGCCCTAAATATGATCCCCACTAATCCCCAACTCCTGGTATTCTCACCTGTGTAATCCTTCCCCCTTGAATATGGGTTGGGTTTACTGATGAAGTTCCAGGAATAAAATGCAGAAGTGGTATATCACTTACAGTATTAGGTTACAAAGTGACAGAGGTGTCAGACAGAGAGGTGTCCTTCATCTTTTTCTTGACAGAAGTCAGTTAACTTATGGAGACCCACATAGCAAAGAACTAGATTGCGTTTCTCCCCAAATTGAGTCTTGAGAAGACCACAGCCCCATCGCACACCATGACAGCAACCTTGTTCTGAGTACGAGCATATCTAGCTTAAACAGCACCCAGATTCCTGATTTACAGAAACGGGAGACGATAAACGTTTGCTGTTTAAGCTGCTCAATTTGGGGATCACTGGTCAAGCAGCAAAAACTGCTTCTTCAGTCCATAGGTTCACCACCTGAAATTACAGCACTATTCTGACAAAATTACTGGCCATGATATGGCATTATTGAATCCAAAAACAAAACATGGATCTTGTTTCTTGCATCAAATACAAAACAATTAGTGTGATTTAAGGGCCAATGAGTCACGCTTTTCTTTTTCATAGAAACAGCCGCACCTGGCTTCCACCTTTTTAAGAGTTCTCCTGCAAATATTCTGCATGGCTAGTTCCTTCTCAATATTCAGCTTTCAACTAAAACACCACCTCGTCAGAGGTCTTTCCTGAATAGTCATTCGGAAGGACCCACTACTTACCCCCACTCTCAATCATATTTCCCTCCTACTGTCTCCATAACTTATCACCAGTGAATATGCTGTTTATTCATTAACTTGTGTATTGTCTAACCGCACTGGAACACTAGCAATTATCTGTTCGCCACTACTGTTCTTTTGTTTGAAACATAATAAGGACTCCGTGACTAATATCTGTGGACTAAAAAAGACTGAAAGTAAATACTCAGGACCAGGATAAAAGATCTGGGGAAGTGGAGAGGTCGATAAGCCCCACCAGGCGAAATCAACAATACGCCCCATCTCGAAAGCCTGAGAACTAAAGAAACCACAACGACCGGAATGGAAACAGAAGTGGGCTCTGGAACACACAATAGTGCGCTGTGCACAGGCGGGTGGATGGAGGCCCAGAGCTGACCACACCGAATGCCAAGAGCAGGGGCCAGACGCAGACCATGCCCGTTCTGGGACCAGGGGAGAGGGACAGAAGGGGCAACCCTGCGAGTACTTTACCGGAGTCTCCCCCCGGTACCGAAGGGGGCAGGGTGAAGGTGAACACTGCGGCCACGGCGGCGAACACCGCCACGCCGCCGCGGATGCCTCCGGAGCGCCGCAGCCCCACTCGGACTGCCCGCCCCCGGGCCTGGCCCCTGCCGTCGCCATGGGGACTCATGGGCCAGTGGCGACCGAGGGAGGAGGACACGGCCGGCCCGAGGACACGGCCGGCCCAAGAACCCGGTGCGACACGGAGCTCCCCTGCCTAGAGACGAGCGCAGCTTATGCGGCGGCCACGGCGGCTTCCGGGTCGAGCCTCCGCGGGTTGGACCGCACCTTTCTCCGCCTGAGCGCGGGGAGGAGAAAAATGCCAGGCCTCCCTTGAGCCAGGCCCTGCGAGTTTTCCCGCAGTGCACCACGCATTGGCGTTCACCTACTTATAATGTGATTTAAGGTTCCTAATCACCAGGAGAGCATTCCCTTTAAAAAGCAAGCCCGGCCACAGGCCTACCGTCTCCATGGCTATTCCCCCCTTTTATACTGACTTGGTTGGGTCTGACAGAGACCAAAGCAGCGTCGAAAACCGCGAGCGAGGAAGGGCTGCTCCTGCCCCCTACGGTGCGGGGTGGAACTGCACAAAAGGGCCACGATCAGCCAGGAGCCCCTACCTGTGCTAAGAAAAAAAAAGGGTGGTGTATTTACCGTATGTGCAAAGTAAGCCAATAAATACATTAATCGCAATTATGTATTTATTACGATTTACTACGTTACTATGACTAATTACAATAAGTCTGTGTGCTACTTATTAAATCACTGAGTAATTTTTAGAGAGATTAGAATATGCTAGTGCGTCTTTTTTTTTTTTTCCATTCCATAGCATAATGAAAACTCTGTAGATGAGTCGGGAAATTTGAGTTCCTGTATTCATGCAGATAACTCAAACCATGATAAAGGTGTCTCCTAGTTTAATGAAGAGGAGTGTTTTGCTGGAGCTTTCAACACAGCAAAGTGGAAAATGAAATTGAATCACCATATTTTTCAATGAGCTGTAACACAGAAAAAAGAATCGGAGCTGTTAAATAAGGACAACCACATAACAGCGCAGTTAAGCTTTTTAAGCTTATGTTTTATTATTAAAGCAATTATCCTGGAGTGGGAGGGGAGGAGAGCAACCCCCATAAAATGTATCTCAAAGACACACTGAAAACCAGTGACAATCTCAAACGTGTTAGGCGCAATTTGATAGAGACACAGTGACTAAACTATAGAGTAACATATACCTACCTTGACGGTCATGGGGCCAGCGCACCTTAGTCTTTTCCAGGTACTTATACAATTTCCAGCCTTTTCCAGGTAATTTCTCAGCTGTACTGTGAGTTCCTGGAGGAGAGGGGCTGTGTGGTAGAGTGCTTCTAAAATGGCTTCCCAGATATCCCTGCCTCCTCACTCACTTCCTGTATAAGCTGCTCCCCTTATGTGTGAGCTTAACCTAAGGATTGGCTTCTATCAATACAATAAGGCAAAAGTGATGGATGTCACTTTCAAGATTGGGTTATGAAAGACTAACTTTCATCTTGCTGGCACTCCCTCTTGTCCTCTCACTTGTTCTCTCTGATGAAGCCACTTACCATGGTGTAGGCTGCCGTGTGGAAAGGTCCACATGGGAAGAAACTGAGAGCCACCTCTAGCCAACAGCTGGCAAGAAACTGAGACCCTCAGTCCAACAACCTTAGAGGAACTGAATCTAGGCAACACTATGTGAGGGAGCTAGGAAGTGGATCCTTCCCCCACATAAGCCTTGAGATAACTATAACTCCTGTCAAGACTTGGATTGCAGCCTGTGGATGACCCTGAAGCAGAGGACCTAACTAAGCCTCATCCAGACTGCTGTCCTACAGAAACCGCGAGATAATAAATGTTGTTTTAAGTTGATAAATGCAGGCTAGTTTGTTAGTTATCAGCAATAGATAACTAAGATAGGCTGTCTTCTATTTCTTTGCTGAAAGAACATGCCAATGAGTAACCTTGACTGGGTCAAGCCTATACTTCTTTCCCTTTTTATGCATTTCACTTTTGCTCATGAGTTTTATTTAAAATTTTTTATTTTGGAGGGGAATAATTCTTTGTCCATGTTTGGGAGGTAGAGATCAGTGCTGGAAGTACAAATTTAGGAGTTGCTCGTGTAAGGATGATATAAATGACTAACTTGATAAGGGGATAGTGTAGAGAGAACAAGGTTGAGGTCTAATGTCAGCCCATATTCTCATTTAGGGAATGGCTGGAGAAGGGGAGAGAACAGCGTAAGAGAATGAGGCATCACCAGAAGCTAAAGAAGAAAAGTTGATGAAGTACATGTGGTCAGGATGTTACAGAGAGGTAAAGGACAATGAAGAGAGGCACGTCTAGATTTTGTGAAGCTCAAGTGTATAAAACTTGGAGAATTATATGTAAGTAAACTGATATAAAACTGCAGATACAGAATTAGGCACAAGATATTGGAAGACGCCTGGGCTAGAGAGGAACTGTGAGGCCTAAGCTTCATTAGCTTCATGGTTGTTTTCCTTTGAAGATTAAGAACTTCCAGTTCTCTGTTTGTGTCTGACTCTACCTCTCAGTAAGCATCTGACTATTCCTTCCTCCCCGGAAGTATTTTCTTTTCTGGCCTTCATTGGTAGCACACTCTTTGGTTTTCCTTTTATCAATGGCCTCCCTGCCCTGGCTCTGCTTCTGTCGGTCCCCCAAATGCTGGAGTATTCCTGGGCTGTTCTAGACTTTTCTCTCTTTCTGTCTTCTTTCCCGAGATGATCATATTGAAGCTTTAAAGGGCAACTATGGGGCAATATTTCTCAAAATTAGACCTCCTCTGCTTCTCTTTTTTAGCGACTGATTATTTTAAAAAACCCAACTGCCCCCGACCTCTCCATTTCTATGTCTAAATAGCCTGTCAAACCTGATGGAGTTTGTCTAATTTCCACCGTATTTAAAATGATGCCTGGCACAAAATTGGTGCTAAACAAATATTTATGTAATAAATGAATACATGAACAATCAGAGATCATTGGCATATCCGTTAGGGATTGCATTTAGCTACTAGTGACAGATCCTGCTACAGTGTCTTAAACATTAAAACAATCATTCTCTTATATAAAAGAACTCAGAAGTCTATAGGAAGTCAGTCTACCACTGGCTTGGCAACTCCCTGATTCCACTAGGGACAAAGCTGAAGTCCTCATATCTTTCTGCACCATCCCACTCAGCTCACATTCTCAAGGTCATCTACTGATCCAAGGTGGTTGCTAATGCTCCAGACATTACATCTGTTCTTGAGGAAGAAAAAGAAAGGATGGGAAGAGAAAGGCCTGCTCCAGCTTTTTTTAAAAAGCACTATTTTTTTAAATGCTATTCCACAATTTTGCTATATCTAATTGGCCAAAATTGAATAACAGGTCACTCCTAGGGGCAAAGGATGCTGCGAAATGGACTTTTCAGCTGGACAGTTTGCCTAGAATTCTATTACAAAGGAAGAAGGGGAGAATGGATACTGAGGGGCAACTAGCAGGCTCTGCATGGTTGGATTTGGTGACCTGGAGGTATTTGAACCTTGAAAGTTCAAGAGGTCAGCTTCAGTAGAGTAGTATCTACGGAAACAAGGTACTAGTGGGCTAAGAAGTGAGCAAATGGAAGACGTGAAAATAAAATACATTTGCAAAAAGTTTGGCAGTGAAGGGAAAGAGAGAAATAGCATGAAAATTCACAGGGATCGAAGTGTCAAATGAAGATTTTTGAATGTCTTGTTTTGTTTGTAACTCAAGGGAGTATTTGGAGAGAGATAGTGATGAAGTAAAGACGTACAGGTTATTGGAGAGGATGGGACTGAGGAGGACAGAAGAGAAGGGTTGAAGATAGAAAATGTTAGAGATGAAGAGAGAGACCTCATGATGTCTCTCTTTACACATGATGTGTAAACATGCGATGGTTGGACTTGATCCTGAGACAGACCAATAAGACATCTAAGGAGTATTGATGTATTGTTTGTGCTCTACATCATTCTATGATGGCTTAGAGTTAGCCACTATAATACAAACCATAAAGCAGAAAAATATGTAAATAATTTGGGATTCATGCAGAGAAACAGAACTAGTAGGAGATATGTATGATACAATTTATTGCAAGGAATTGTATAATGTAATTTTGAGGGCTGGCTAAGTAACTCTGAAGCCCATAGCACAGGCCATCAGGAAGGGAAGACTGGAACTCCTGGGCATGGCAGAAATCTGTTGTCCACAGGTGGAAGTTTTTCTTCATCAGGGGACCCATATCCCTGCTCTTAAGGCCTTTCCACTGATTGAATCAGGCCTACCAGATTAACTATGATAATCTCAAGGTTTTGAAGACAAATGAGGCTGGGCATGGTGGCTCATGGCTGTAAACCCAGCACTTTGGGAGGCTAAGGTGGGAGAATCACTTGAGGCCAGGAGTTCGAGACCAGCCTGGCCAACATGGCGAAACCCCATCAATACTAAAAATACAAAAAAAAAAAAAAAGCCAGGTGTGGTGGTGTTTACCTGTAATTCCCGCTACCCAAAAGGCTGAGGCACGAGAATCGCTTGAAACTGGGAGGCAGAGGCTGCAGTAAGCCAAGATCGTGCCACTGCACTCCAGCCTGGGTGACAGAGCAAGACTCTGCTTGGAGAAAAAAAAAAAAGTCAACTAATTATGAACTTTAGTCATATCTACAAAATACCATCACAGCAACACCAAGATTCGTGTTTGATTGAAAAACTGAGGAATGTAGCCAAGCCAAGTTGACACATTCAAAGAACATCACAGAGGCCAGGGAACACTCAATTAGATGTAGAACATCAGATTGACGGAAAGTAAATACATAGATCCATGGCCCTATGGTACCCTAAATTTGGCTCTGGGAGTCTTCCTGGGATTTATGGCCAGCATCTAGCTTCTGTTGAAACCAAGGAAATGGCTCCTCATTATTGCTGAGCAGAGCTGGACATTCCACCTACCTGCCGGGCCTCTACTGCTGCCTCCCTGCTGCGAGGTAAAGGAGTCCTCGTCACTATTCCACTTGTGGTTTCCACTAGCACCACATGGTTATGGGGGTATGGAGATGGCCTCCTTTTCCTTGGACAGTGGTGAAAGTCCTGACTCTCACTAGGCTGCCTCTGATACTACCCCAGAAGGGAGGGAGAGGGGGACCTCATTCTTTTTGGGCAGGGGTGGAAGTCTAAGATCCCCACGTGGTCTCCACTGCCACCATGGAGAAGAGGGGTCTCATTACCACCCAACCAGAATGAAAGTTCTGGCTTCTTCCTTTGCCTTCTTTGACATGACCCTGGTGGCATGTGGAGGCACCTGGAGAGGGTAGAAGTCTAGGCTGCCCACTCAGCCTTCCTCATGGTTTATTCTTTGGTTTTGGCTACAGTAGAGTGATTGTTTTCTAAATGTATCTGTCTTGCCCTTTTCTTGGTCTTTTAGCTAGAGGGACGAGGCTTTTTGTTGGGGCTTTTTTTTTTTTTTTTTTCTTGGCCCATTGGCATCTCTGGGTTGCTAGCTTCTTTAGCAACCAATCTGTGATATAAGGGGGAAAAAGAAGTCCAGGGACCTCACCACTCTGTTGTTCTTCAGATTTCAGAGCTCCTGCCTCAACTGCCTTTTTTTCTTCACATTTTGAAGTCTCATTATCTTTGTTTTATATATAATGTCCAGTGTGTTTAGTTGTACTTAGCAGAAGAATTCAAAAAAATACCTATTTCAACTTTCTGAAAGCAAAAGTCACTCCTCTTTGTTTTATTCTGAGCATTCAGAGTAGCTTCGCAGACATTAATGCACTGAAATTCACCTACAAATTACAATTTAGATGTCTAATTCCTCCAAACCCCACTTGATATAAAGTCAATGTCTTAATATTTCTAATATCAGCGAAATTTAAGGTTAGCAACTTTAGACTAGAAATTGGATGCCTAGAATACCATCCGGTAATCCATCTACAATAGGAAAAATGCAAGAGATACAAATATCCCTGACAAATGCCTCAGAATAGTAATTTTAAACATATAAATGTATTAGTAACCAAAGGAATTTGAAATAAAAATAAACAAACGCCATTTCCACCTTTCCAATTGTCAAAGGTATTTAATAGATATGGGGGATTGGTGATAAGGGAATTTGGTATAATATTTTAGAGGTCAATTTATCTATGTGTATCAAAAATTTGTAAAGATATTCATATAATTTGACCTAGAATTAATTGTAAGTAAATATTCATATACATCTTTAACTTTACTAGTAATCAGAGAAATACAAATGAAAACCACAATGAGATACTACACACCTACTAGGTTTGCAAAAATTGAAGTCTAACTATATATGATGTTGGCAAGTGTTTGGAGCAATAGAAATGTTACCAGGAGTATAACCACTTGGAAACCACTTCCAACCACTTGGAAAACAGACATTTCTAGTAGAGTCAAAGGTGTTTAGAGTCTGCCACTCAGTAATTCCACTCCAGGTTTACACCCAGAGAAGCCAGGAGACATGTACAACATGTCCATAGCAGTGTTGTTCATAATAGCCCCCATACAGGAATAGCCTCAAACATCTATCAGTGGCAGAATAGAGAAATAAATCCTCTCATATTCATACAATAAATAGTATACAACAAAGAGAATGAACAAACTATAGCTAGCTACCATGGAACAATCTGGATGATTCTCATAAACAAAATATTGGGCAAAAGGAACAAGTTATGATAGAACACATGTGGAATGACTGTAGTTATTTATTTACTTATTTATTTGTCTATTTATATATTTTTGAGATGGAGTTTCACTCTTGTTCCCCAGACTGGAGTGCAATGGCATGGTCTAGGCTCACTGCAACCTCCATCTCCTGGGTTTAAGTGATTCTCCTGCCTCAGCCTCCCAAGTAGCTGGGATTACAGGTGTGTGCCACAACACCCGGCTAATTTTTTGTATTTTTAGTACAGACAGGGTTTCACCATGTTGGCCAGGCTGATCTCGAACTCCTGACCTCAGGTGATCCACCTGCCTTGGCCTCCCAAAGTGCTGGGATTACAGGTGTGAGCCATAGTGAAACTAAACTATATTGTTTAGATATACATTGTGTATATATAATATTATATATGCTATATATGCACAATATATCTAAACAATAGGTATTCATTGAAAAATTGTATACGGTATCATATATCTCTCTATATATATCTCCATAGGGTTTAAAACTATAAAGAAAATAAAATCAAGATTGCAGGTGTTGGGTTAATGGTACCTCTGCAGGTAAGTAAGTGGGAACTATGATCGGAGAGGGGTACATATGGGCTTTGACGTACTGTCGATATTTCTGTTCTTGATTTGAGTGGTGGTCACATGGGTGTATTCTTTATAATTATTCTTTAAACCATTTAAGAATGCTTTATGCACGTTTCTATCTACATATCACATATTTTTCAAAATAGCTAGGAAGGAAGATTCTGGAATTATCTAATGGACAGTATTGTAATGAATACTTTTCTTTCTTTCTTTCTTTCTTTCTTTTTTTTTTTCAGACAGGATCTTGCTCTGGCACCCAGGTTGGAATGTGGTGGCGTGATCATGGCTCACTGCAACCTCGGCCTCCCCAGGCTCAGGTGATCCTCCCACCTCAGCCTCCCCAGTAGCTGGGACTACAGACACGTGCCACCACACCGAGCTAAATTTTGTATTTTTTTGTAGAGACAGGATTTCGCCATGTTGCCCAGGCTAGTCTCGAACTCCTGAGCTCAAGCAATCCACTCGCCTTGGCCTCCCAAAGGGCTGGGATTACAGACATGAGCCACCACGCCTGGCCTGTAATGAATACTAACCAGAATATTACCCTGAGTTGACATGAAATAACTCGTGAATTTTTCTGCATCTTTTTAGTGCCATTTAATATAAGTGATTATGTGGAAGTGTTTTCTACTCAAGGAAAATAAAGTAGATTTCAGCATGAAAGTAAATTTTCTTTCAAAATTCCTTGTGGTAATCTAATGTAATCGAGTACTAAACTCTCTCCTAAAACCAATTTACTTTTCAGACATAAACTTTATGAATTCTGTTCTAGATCTTTGGCCAAAAAAAAACAAAAACAAAAACAAAAAAACCCACTCAGTTTTATAGTCTGATATTTGTCAGTAATCTTCACAGTTTTAGTAAACCCATTTTTTTTCTAAACAAAACTCTAAGACATCACATAAAAAGAAATATTATTTAAAGGCACAAAAGTAAACAATTAGTTAAAATAACAACTGTGAAAATTAAGAGTGAAGGTGAGGATAGTGGCAATGAACTCTGACACTGGGGAGTCAATAAATAATGTCTTTTTTTTTTTTTTTTTTTGAGAGAGAGAGAGTCTCGCTTTGTCACCCAGGCTGTAGTGCAGTGGTGCCATCTTGGCTAACTGCAACCTCTGCCTCCTGGGTTCAAGCGATTCTCCTGTCTCAGCCTCCCGAGTAGCTGGGATTACAGGTGCCCCCACCACGCCTGGCTAATTTTTGTGTTTTTAGTAGAGATGGGGTTTCACCATGTTGGCCAGGTTGGTCTCGAACTCTTGACCTCAGGTGACCCACCTGCCTCGGCCTCCAAAGTGCTGGGATTACAGGTGTGAGCCACTGTACCCAGCCTAATAAATAACGTCTTATATTGATAAATCAAGAGATAAATAGCACTAGGGGCACCAGAGGTTTACTGTTCAGGGAGGTAATCCTGAGTAGAACTAAAGTCATTAAAAGTTAAAAGTGGTTGCCACTGAGAAAAGAGGACTAGTGGAGAAGCAAAGAAGGTTGGGAGATATTGCTTACCTTATAAATTTCTCTGTATTCCTACGTGTTTTGCTATGTGCATTGTATTACTTTGATAAAGAGTAGTATGGCCAGGCACCAGTGGCTGATGCCTGTAATCCCAACATTTTTGAGAAGCTGAGGCAGGCAGATCATTTGAGGCCAGGAGTTCAAAACCAGCCTGGCCAACACAGTGAAATCCCATCTCCACTAAAAATATAAAAATTAGCTGGGCATGGTGGCGTGTGCTTGTAGTCCCAGCTACTCAGGAGGCTGAGGCATGAGAATCACTCGAACCCGGGAGGTGGAGCTTGCAGTAAGCTGAGATTAAACCACTGCACTCCAGCCTGGGTGACAGAGTGAGACTCCATCTCAAAAAAAAAAAAAAAGAAAAAGAAAAAAAAGAAGAGTAAAATATTTGTAAATAAGCAAATGAGAAGGAAAAAAGCCAAACTACAGCTCTTTTGAATTAGACATTATAATGCACGTGAAGAACCTGAAACAGTAGGAGCTACAAAAATGTTTGCCCTAAATGAATTTTCTCCTGTTTAAATTACATTTTAAAATCCTCTTATTTAATCATTGTATTTTAATTTCTAAATATAATTTTTTCTACATTAGAGAAATTAAATGTTCATAAAGTATTTCAAAAATCTTTGTTCCAGTTACCTGTTATTATGTTAAACTATCCCCCTTGGTGGCATATAACAACCATTTATTATATCTTATAATTTTATGGGTCCAAAATGTATACAGGGCTCAGCTAGGAGATTCTTCTGTTTCATGTAGCATTGACTGGGGTTACTTGATGGTATTCAGATGGCAGGTAGGCCAGTCCGGAAAGTCCAAAATGCCTTTATTACATGCCTGATGCCTTGGTAGGAATGGCTGGAATGCTGGGCTCAGCTGAGACTTTTGATCTGAATGGGCCCATGTGGCTTCTCCAACATTGCAGTCTCAGAGTAGTTGAACTAAGTTTTCAGAGACTTATAAGAGGCCTAGGCAGAAGCTGCAAGGTTTTTATGTCTTAGGCTTAGAAGGCACAGAATGTTGCTTCCGCTGTATTCTCTTGATCAGGCAAGTCAGTAAAGCCAGCACAGATTCAAGGGAAGGGGAATTCGACTTTACCTCTCAAACGTAAAGAATTTGCAGCTACCTTTGATCTATACATCCCCCAACAGGACCTGTGATACAAAAATAAAAAATATATAGGGGGCAAATATTTTTTTTCCGCCTGAAGGGGGAAAAAACCATATGTGAATCAGAATTGTGGGAAAATTCAAATCGTTAACTGAATATGCAGTTTGGAAAATAAATATTGTTTGGCCTCAACACTGAAGAGTCTTCTAACAAATATTAAGGTAATACTGTTTCAAAATCTGATTCACTTAATATTTGAATTATTTAATTAGAGTATTAAAAGGTTTGTGTTATTTTCAAAATCTTTTTGTTCTATTTCAAGTTCAAAGAATAAAGTTTTTACATTTAGTAAGAAAATGATAGTAAAATATATCTATCAGATAGAAAATGAATATTGAATACTAGGACTGTGAATGTATTCAAGTACCTAGCACAGTACCTAGAACATAGTAAGTTTGACTATAGAACATAGAAGATTGACTATAGAAGGGACACAGAGAGGATATCTAACCTTGCTAACTGCTTTCAGAAAAGATTACATCTAAACCCCCAACCCTAAGGAAAGTCTCTCCTAACCCAGACCCAAGATACAAACCAAATGACAAAGGAAATGTAAGAGGTATATAATTATAAACAGTAATGTAGAAGGTAATTATGGAACTTATAAAATATTAAGCATTTTCATAGTCATTCAGGGAACAGCCTGTGTTTAAATCCTGGCTCTACTACTATCATTGTGATCCTGAAAGTTCTTAAATTAACTGGCCCCATATGACTCATCTGAAAAATGAGAATGATGACAGAGCCGTCCTCTTAAGTTTTGTGTGAAGATTAAGTAAAATAACAAAAAAGAACAGAACTTGGTACATTGTGAGTCACAATAAATATTAACTGTTATCTAACATTTAGAAGAAATTCTATAGGATATTATTTGAAAATAGGGCAAGTAAAAATGATACTTTTCTACTTCCATTTCAAAGGTAATTAGCTAGAACTGAAAATATATGAGACAGACAAACTATCCATTTGTGACCAGGACGTGATCTGGGAAGCTTCGTGCTCCCTACAGACTTAGTCAGCCTTGGATAAAAACTTCAATTCTGTGGTCTGTGCAAGTCCAAACTCCATCCCAATATTTCCAGGAAATCTTGCTGCCTTGTTCCACTCATCTCTAGCTCTTCAATTATTCTGCATAGCAGCTAGATGTGGTGGCTCACGCCTGTAATCCCAGCACTTTGGGAGGCCGAGGTGGGTGGATCATGAGGTCAGGAGTTCAAGACCAGCCTGACCAACATGGTGAAACCCCGTCTCTACTGAAAATACAAAAATTAGCTGGGTATGATGCCATGTGCCTGTAATCCCAGCTACTCAGGAGGCTGAGGCGGGAGAATTGCTTGAACCAGGACCTGGGAGGCAGAGGTAGCAGTGAGCCAAGATCATGCCACTGCACTCCAGCCTGGGCTACAGAGAAACACTCTGTCTCAAAAAAAAAAAAAATTATTCTGCATAGCTCAAACTCAGTCCTTTCTTCAGTTTCCAGAGAAACCCACTGGTTCCAAACAAGCTGATTTCTGAGAGAATGGAAAGAAGAGTGTTCAACCAACAACCATCTCCCCAGGTTCCTGCTCACTCTCCCCTGATTTCTCCTTTTCCCAAACTTGCCCTTGCAAACTCTTTCTTCTCCTCTCTTCTGCACAGCATGTTAGTTTACCTTAGGGTAAGCTATCTCTAAACTACCTTTGATGACCCAAAATCATCAAGGTATTTAGTTAGAATAAAGGATCTTCCATGTGACAGGATTTACATGCTCTGTAAATTACATGTAGTTACATTAACTACAGACGTAGTTAATGATCCAGTACTTGGCTCCTGCTCTAGTACATGTTCTTCTATCTCATGTTTCCTGCATTGATGTCATCAAGATTTGAAGAAAAATAACCAAGGGATAGGTGTATAACATCTTGATGAGTTTAAAGTAGTTGATAAAATGAATAGTTTCATGCATATGCATACAAATGGCAATTCCACATAAAATTTAAGTTTGCCTGCTATGGGCTATGCAGTGAGTGGTCTCTGTGCTTATAGCAATGGAGTTCCTGGATGGTGCTATTTGAACATCAATAATCCAAGAGCCCAGTGGCCAATGTTGCTATATGCTAATGCTCTCTCCTTCTCCTTGACCTGAAATTCTTATGATTCGAGTCATTCAGCCACACTAAACACTAGAGTTGGAAATGTCTCCAGAAGTGTCAGTTTGCTTGTGATGATCTAATCTTGGAAGTTGGGAAGAAAAAAAAAGCATAATAGGTGTCAGACTGTATTTTAAGGATTTTCTGAGACTAATACTTTCCTACCCCTTTAGAAAAGAGCCACACTAATTGTTGGGATTTATAAGAAGGCAAATATTGGCTCAAAAATGTTTCAAGAGTCAAAAGACAAGTTACTGTTTTCACAAACCATTGGAAGAGTGTCATAGTTAAATTTATCTTCCTAAGACAGATCATTTTTCATTTGCCTGGGTCTTAGGAGTGAATAAGTGAGGGAGAAGCCCTTTACTTCCTACATAACAGACCCCAGTGGGAAACTGGCTTTTCTCTGAAAAATGGGAGTGCCAATAAGAATGGGAATGCAAATGGAGTAGAAAGAGGAAAATACTTCAGTAGGTCGGGGACCAACATACACCAAGGCTTCTGGGACTGGCATTATATCATTTATATTAGATGATGCCATAGATCCATCCCTACTGTTTGCATCTCCCCACGTGGGAAAAGTGACATGCCAACAGTTGAGTCCTTGTCTTGGAAGGATATCAAGAGCAAGTCCATAGTAAACCAAAGATATGCTGAAATGAAGACTGTCTGAACATGCAAGACTTCTATCAGGCATTGGAAGGGGAATGTCAAACTGGGCAGGTAATGCCATTCCTAGTGTTTTCTTTTTCCACAAACCCAATAAAAGGGCTTTGTTTCTCTGTGGTAATACCTCATGTTGAGTATGTTATTCTGTTGAACCATGAGGTTGGGCTCAGAACATTTGGAATAAGCAGATTATAAATCAGTGGAGGTAGTCCAGGGGACAATTTTGCAAATGTTACTAAGATTCAAATATACTACCCAAGGGACACATGAGAATTTTCTTCCCTGTGTACATGAATAAATACAGATTTAATAGGTTTTAGAGACTTCACCTTGAAAAGCAATGTCTTAGACACAAGAGAAGTACATAAAGCACACGTGTTTATAGAAGTGGGGGAAGGTCGCAAGAGCAGCAGGGTTGGGAACATGGAAGGAGCAGGCAGCATGCATGGGTTGCAGGAAACTGTCCTGAGCAAGAAGATGGTTCTCTCATCAGAAAGCCACTCTTGCTAGAGCCCAGCAGCATGGAGTGCCTGGCCTACCAGGAGCTATGCTCCTTTCACGACTGAAGGGTGATAGTTATGTTTATGGTCTTTGGAGTTAGACTTTGAGTTCAAATGCCATCTCCATCACTCACCAGTTGGGCAAGTTACTTCACTTACCTTATTTTCCCCCATCTATTAAATGGAAATATCATGAGAATTAAATAAAAATAATCTAGATTCAGAGTTTAGCACCCAGCTTGGCACAGAGTAAGCACTCAAGAAATGTAGGTTATTGTTATTATTATCCACTTTAAAAATACCAACTGAGTGTACTGTGTTCCAGGCTCTGTGCACTGGTAAACAATTTTAAGTATGGCATGCATTATTTCTGTCCTCCCAGAGCTCACAGACCAGCAGGAGATACAATACGCAATCTGGCAATGACAGCATTGTATGAAAATGGGATATGATTGGGAAAATGCAGGGTGTTATGGGATCACAGGGGGCTTCAAAGAAGCTGAGACTTGAAGTAGAACAGGAGTTCACCAGGTGAGGGCTGCTGGGGGAAGAAGGAAAGGGTAGCGCACATGAAGACCTGGAGTTAAAGAGGAATGATGCACTGAAGCCAATAGGTCTGTGGCCCTTGTGTGCTGAGGACAGGGTAGGCAGTCAAGGGTGACATTGAGGGCGTGGGTTGTGAGAGAACACGTTATGCAGAGATGGTAACTCAAGTGGAGGAGACAGGAATTTTAATTCACACCACAAGGGCCCATTGACTTTACTTTAATGAGGCAAATTTAATCTGTTTTGAATCCATGTCCCACTTGGTTATCAGAATATTCACTCAGTCATTACTGGGGCTCCTTTCTTCTCCAGCCCCACACCACCAGGCTCACATATGAGTCTTGGGAGCTTACACAGCCACAGCATTCTGGGCTTAATCTGCACAGTGGCCTATGCTGATGTGCTCATTGTCCACGTTCACATGGTCTCTTGAAAGCAGGTGCAAGCAACACCAGTGCCAAGTTTGAGCCTGCAGAAATTCTCCCCCCTAGATACCAAAGAGATGGCTCTCTGTGAATAGCACCATCCTAGTTCCCATTAATCCACTCCACCATCCTCCATCAGTCCTTAGTCTGAAGTGTTACTAACAAGTGACTCAGGGTCCCCATCTGATTGAAAACCTTTTAGAAACTGATCTCTTAACTCTGGAAATATCTCTCAGCCCTCTAGTTTGTCTACTTCTGTCTCTCTTAAACACCCAGCTCTTGACCTCTTCCTCTCCTTCTCTGGGACAAGTTAATATCCATGAGCCCAGATGTCACAAATAAAATCTGGGACAGGAGTTATCTTCTTCCTGGTAACCTCTCCTTTCAGTTCTCTAACACAGACTCCAAGAAAACACAAAAATCTGACTACTTTCTTGGGATAGGGGAAGGAAAAATATCTAGAGCAGCAAAAATGACACTCAAAACAAAACTCATCTTGTCACATATTATTCTGGAAGCTTTATCCTAAAACACATTAGGGAACATTTAAAGGGTTCTATGATTTGTATTTCAGAAAGTTCACTGTGGCTATAGAGTGGAGAAGAAGAGGTGGGTAACAATAGAGGTGGGGAAAGTGATTAGAAATAACCATCCCAGTAATCTAGGTGACAGCTGACTTTGGTCCCATCCAGGGTAGTGCTAATGGAAATGAAGGAAAACAAAATTAAACACAGTATAATATTCATATTTAAATACAGATGCTTGCTTTTCCAGGCAATTTTCTGATTTACTAACTTTTTTTTATATCTGCCACTTCCTTATGAGCTCATTTTCCTTTTTTTCTGAAATATATCTTTTAGTAGTTTCTGAATCTCTGTATATCTGAACTTGTTTCTTCTTTATCTTGATTTTTGATTTTGAATGATTTAGCTGAGTATAGAATTTTAGATTCATTATTTTCCCTCCTCGGTGCTTTTCTCTTTTCTTTTCTTTTCTTTTTTTTTTTCTTTCCTTTTTTTTTTTTTTTTTTTTTTTTGAGACAGTCTTCTTCTGTCACCCAGACTGGAGGGCAGTGGTACCATCTTGGCTTACTGCAACCTCTGCCTCCTGGGTTCAAGTGATTCTCCTGCCTCAGCCTCCCAAGTAGCTGAGATTACAGGTGCCCACTACCATGCCTGGATAAATTTTGTATTTTTAGTAGGGGCAGGGTTTCACCATGTTGGCCAGGGGGGTCTCGAACTCCTGACCTCAGGTGATCCACCCTCCTCAGCCTCCTAAAATGCTGGGATTACAGGCGTGAGCCACCAGCCCCAGCCCCTTAGCACTTTTTCTTCACTCCATTTTCTTTTCCCCGTGGAATCTATTGACGAGAAATCTGTTATCAATCAAATTATCATTCCCTTAGCTATTTTGTCTTTTCTCTGCGGCAGCTTTTAGGATTTTTTTTCACTTTGTCTTTATTGTTTTAAAATTTTTCTGTAATGTATCTGAGCATAGATCTTTTCTAGTTTATTCTGTTTGGTACTCATTTGTTCTTTTCAACTTGAAGATTCAAATCTTCTTTTAGTTTTAGAAAATTGTCAGCCATTATGTTTTCAAAGATTGTTTCTCTATCATACCATCTTTCCTTCTCTTCTGGAACTCTGGGCTTTTCCTTGTTTCTACATCTGCTATGTATTCCCTATTTCTTATCTCTCTGAGCTACATTTTGAGAGACTTAGTTCTTTCTTCCAATGTGCTTATTGCCTCTTCAGTCTTTTTTTTTTTTTTTTTTTTTTTTTTTTTTGAGACAGAGTCTTGCTCTGTCACCCAGGCTGGAGTGCAATGGTGCCATCTTGGCTCACTGTAACCTCCACCTCCCGGGTTCAAGCAATTCTCAAGCAATTCTCCTGCTTCAGCCTCCCAAGTAGCTGGGACTACAGGTGCGTGCTACCACGCCCAGCTAGCCTATCTAATGAATTTTTTAGTGGTATAATAATCAACTGTATTCTTCACTTTCATGATTTCTAGTTTCTTCTTATTCTTCACTTTTCTAATTCTTACTTCATAATTGAACTATATGTTGTGCATATGAAATTGCACATTCTTTCTCATAACTTCTAGTTTTTGTTGTATTATTGCTATTTTCTTTTTAATGTCTTAAGGATTGCTCTATTGTACTTATTTCCTCAGGTGTGAATTTTCCCATTTGTTAGATCTGTTGATTCTATGTTATGCCATTAGAACTTCTTTGGCCTTAAGATTATTGCTTGCATGCATATTTTCTATTGTATTTTTTCCCACATTTACTCTGAGGCTATATAATGGTTGCTCCTACTTCAACACCAAAGGATGCACAAGTAGGTCTTAACAGCTCAGCCAGGGGTTCTTATCATAAGTAATATCCCACAGCAGGTCCCAAGTCCTGACCTCATTCTGTGACTCATCCTCTGTCCCTGGAAGTTTCATTTCCTCCCTCCATCCTTCCCTTCCTTCTCTCCTTCCTTTTTGTCCTTTCTTACTTTTTATTATAAAAAATGTTCAAACATACATAGAACTAGTGTGAATAGTATAATGAGCCTCTGGTACCTATTACCCAGCTGTAACACTTATCAGTATATGCCTAATCTTGTTTCATTTATACCTCTCTCCTTTCTACCTCACTGGATTATTTTAAAGAAAATCCCAGACATCGTAGCATTTTATCCATGAATGTTTCAGTATGTATGTCTCAGAAGTATTGTCTTCTTTAAAAACACATAACCATAATACTATTATGACATGCAAAAATTAGTAATTTTTTTTTTTTGAGACGGAGTTTCACTCTTGTCACCCAGGCTGGAGTGCAGTGGCGCGATCTCGGCTCACTGCAACCTCTGCCTCCCAGGTTCAAGCAATTCTCCTGCCTCAGCCTCCTGAATAGCTGGGATTACAGGTGCCCGCCACCATGCCCAGCTAATTTTTTGTATTGTTAGTGGAGACGGGATTTTGCCATGTTGGGCAGGCTGATCTTGAACTCCTGACCTCATGATCCGCCCACCTCAGCCTCCCAAAGTGCTGGGATTATAGGCATGAGCCACCGCGCCTGGCCAAATTAGTAATTTTTTAATATTACTAAGCTGTTAGTGTTAAATTTCCCTGATTATTTCATAAATATTTTTATAGCAGTTTTGTTTGCATTAAAGTTCATATAAGCTGCAGACATTGGCAGGGTGTGGTGGCTCACACCTGTAATCCCAGAACTTGGGGAGGCCAAGGTAGGAGGATCATTTGAGTCCAGGAGTTCAAGACAAACCTGGGCACAATAAGGAGACCCTGTCTCTACAAAAAATTTTTTAAAAATTAGCCAGGCGTGGTGGTGCAAGCCTGTGGTCCCAGCTACTTGGGAAGCTGAGATGGGAGGATTGCTTGAGTTCGGTAGGTTGAGGCTGCAGTGAGTCATGATCACACCACTACACACCAGCCTTCGTGACAGAGCAAGATCCTGTTGAAAAAAAAAAAAAAAAAAAAAAAAAGATGCAGACATTGCCTTTGGCTCATATGTCTCTTAAGTCTTCTTTAATCTATAACATTTCTTCCTCCAGAATACAGGGATGAGAGAATATACAGGACAAGAGAAGAAACTACATTATTTATCCTGGACAATTTCCCACATTCTGGTTTTCATTGATTGCATCCATGTGCCATTACTTAACATTTATGGATCTATTGCTTCAATAACGCTATGTAACAAAACACCACAAAACCTCAACGGCATACAATAATAAGGGTTTATTACTGCTCATGCATCTGGGGAAATTGGCAAGGTGACTTTGCTGATCTTGGCTAAACTTGCTTGCCTGTCTGAGGGTCAGCTGGCTAGCTCCCAGCTGGGATAGGATGACCTTGGCTGGGAGGACTGGGGTGACTGAATTCTCTTCTATGTATCTCTCATCTTCCATTAAATTAGCATGATCATGTCCTTCTCATGGTGATGACAGAAGCCAGAACACAAAGAGTGCCTGGGTTAAAGACACAGGGGTCAGCAAGGCCTCACGTGAGGGATCTCTTTTTTTTTTTTTTTTTTTTTTGAGACACAGTCTTGCTCTGTCACCCAGGCTGGAGTGCAATGGTGCCATCTTAGCTCACTGCAACCTCCACCCTCTGGGTTCAAGTGATTCTCAAGCAATTCTCCTGCCTTAGCCTCCCAAGTAGCTGGGACTACAGGTGCGTACCACCACACCCGCCTAATTTTTGCATTTTTAGTAGAGACAGGGTTTCACCATATTGGCCAGGCTGGTCTCAAACTCCTGAGCTTGTGATCTGCCCGCCTCAGTCTCCCAAAGTTCTGGGATTACAGGCATGAACTACTGTGCCCATCCCCTAGGATCTCTTAGAAGATGGCTGAAACAGGAGGAACCCAGGTCCTGAGGGAAATGGGTGACTGGAGAATGTAGTAAGTTGGAGTCTCAGAGAACACTGCAGAGTCCACCAATAATTGGACTGTAGGATAAAAGAATAGTCACAACATATAAAGCAATAGTCCAGATTCTGTGTCCTAAATAAAAAGTGAATCAGAATCAGGATGAACGCATGGCAGATTTTCTGTAGATTAATATTTATTGCATTCCTACTAATGCTAAGTACTTCATCAAACACATTACATAAATTATAGTATAGTGGACGAGACCAAGAATTCTGAGGCTGCCTGGGTCTGAGACCTATCTCCACCAGTGAAGTGAGTTAATAGACCCACAATGCTTAGAAAAATGCCCGCCGCGAAGTAAGCACTCAAAAATCTTAGCTGTTACACATGATCTCATTTTACATTCGCAGTAACCCTTTAATATAGAAAAATATTGGCTGGGCGCAGTGGCTCACGCCTGTAATCCTAGCACTTTGGGAGGCCGAGGCAGGTGGATCACATGAGGTCAGGAGTTCGAGACCACCCTGGCCAACATGGTGAAACCCCATCTCTACTAAAAATACAAAAAGTAGCCAGGTGTGGTGGTGAGTGCCTATAATCCCAGCTACTTGAGAGGCTGAGGCAGGAGAATCGCTTGAACCGGGGAGGCAGAGGTTGCAGTGAGCTGAGATCATGCCACTGTATTCCAGGATGGGCAACAAGAGTAAAACTCTGTCTCAAAAAAAAAAAAAAAAGATAGAAAAATATTGTATTCCCATTTACAGATGGGAAAAGGGAACCACAGACAGGTTAGCTGACATAGCCAAGTCACATAGCCAATGAGCAGCAGAGCAGGAATCCAAACCCAGGAATTTCATCTCAGGGCCCACATACCAATTATGATAGGATGCTATCTCATCTGTATCACTTGATTTGATATGAGTCCTGGAGTTAGTTTTTTAAGTGTCCTTGTCTCGGGCTAGGATTGGCTCCAGAGCCTGAGTATGTGCATAAGAGGGGTGGTGGGGGTGGGGGTGGGGTGGGAGGAACTGGATTTATCCCCGTAAGTGGCTTCAGACATAGGAATTAGTGAGCTACAGGGGCAGAACCCAAGCAGTCAGAACAGTGTGGGACTCCCAGTGGACGAGGGCCCCAAGGACACAGGAGGAGCAGAGGTGTGTGGCCAACGCTGCAGGTGCAAAGCAACGTGTCCCAAAATCAGTCAGCAAGGAGCAAGGAGGGTGATGGTGGAGATGAGTTGAATTTGAGAGATTCTTCTTGAGGTATTTCTTTAAATAGAGTAAGGAGAGAGCCATGCCAATGAAAGACCAACTGTAGCCAGTTTTCTAACGTGGTATTTCTTTTTTCTTTCTTTCTTTCTTTCTTTCTTTCTTTCTTTCTTTCTTTTTTTTTTTTTTTTTTGTTTTTTAGATAGAGTCTCGCTTTGTCTTCCACGCTGGAGTGCAGTGGTGTGATCTCAGCTCACTGCAGCCTCCACCTCCTGGGCTCAAGTGATTCTCCTGCCTCAGCTTCCCAAGTAGTTTGGATTACAGGTGTACGCCACCAGACCCGGCTAATTTTTGTATTTTTAGTAGAGATGGGGTTTCACCATGTGGCCAGACTGGTCTTGAACTCCTGACCTCAAGTGATCTGCCCACCTCAGCCTCCCAAAATGCTGGGATTACATGCATGAGCCACCACGCCCAGCCTTCTAATGCAGTATTAATATTTCCGAAACATGGCTTATTATCAGAAACATCTGGTGGAGCTTTTCAAAAATGCCCATTCCTGGGCTTACCCTTGTCAATGCTAATTAGTAGTTCCAGATAGAGCCTGAATAGCTGAACATTTCTAGAGCTTCCCAGGTGTTGATTAGCTTGGTCTGGGTCCCACTGATCTAAAGGTACAGCCCTTCGGGCTTTTTAAAGTTTCGACTTTTATTTTAGATACGGGGGTACGTATGCAGATTTGTTACATGGGAATATTGCGTGATGCTGAGGTTTGGAGTACTGATTCTACCGCCTGGGTAGTGAGCGTAGTACCCAGTACATAGTTTTTTAACCCACCCCACCCTCCACCCTCTAGTAATCCACAGTGTTTGTTGTTCCCACATTTATGTGTGTTCAATGTTCAGCTCCCACTTGTGAGAACATACAACAACTCTTCATTTAACAGGTAAGGAAGCTGACACCAGGGAGGTTAAGCATCTCACCTGAGCCACACAGCTGGTTGAGGGCAGGACTGACACTGGGTTTTAGTCCAAAGTTCTTTCTATAATACACATTCCTGTCACTATATTCAACGGGTAAAGTGGCTTGGGGGAAAATACTCCCAAATATAAATGCATTTGTATTTTGATATAGGAGTATCAACTAGCATTCATCATCATAAACTATGAGCAACCATAATTATGCACAAATTCTATTTGACAAACTGTCTTTACAGCTCCTAGGTGTGTGGCTGTATCCCCAGGTGGGATATGAGTAGCTTATAAATTGGAACTTTTTTTTTTCATTTTTATACCTCCAACTTTTCCCAAGTACATTAAATAAATGTCAGTTAAATAATTGTAATGACCAAAAAAAGTCAATATATTATGACATGTTTGGTGGGGAAAATTCAATAGCATGGTATGAAAACATATTTATGCTTTTGCAAACCTCAGAATTTTTTTTTCTTTTCAAGTCTGTCAAACATTTGCCATTTGAATTACAGCTTGTTTGATAAGTGATATCAATCCATGAAGGAATAATATAAGACTTCCTTCTTAAAGGAGGTTTTGACAAATATGATTGAGTAAACCAACTTCAGATGAATGGATCAGTTAATGCACTTAGCTTGACGAATTCTCTGCCTCAGTTGATAGCACTGATTTTCACTTTGGGGATGGCAGTATGCCACACTAAGCCTGGTGTCACATGTTGCCTTTCTTTTACAAAAAAGAAAACTGAGGCACAGAAAGTTTGCATAATCCTCCTAGATCACACCACTAACAAGTGGAGGAATTTGGAGCCTGTGCTTTTTCTATGCATAGTTTTATGCTGCTGCCCAGGTAAGAAGAAGAAGATTGCTGGGTATGCTTTTGCTTTTGCTGCCCAAAGATGTCTGCAAGTCACACAAGCACAGAGGCAGAAGAAACTTCAAGAGAGTAGGAGGAGACTCAGGGCCAGTGAGAGTCAGTGCGGGAGCTTTGTTAACCACATAAGCCATCTTCATGGGTATTCTCAGAGGTTTCTGAGGTCCATAGAACCTGGCACTCTGGGGGCTCCTGGTCCTGACAGAACCCCAGGATAAGGAATAGGGCAGATTGTGCTCATTTGTCCCCAGAGGCTTAGAGCCCAGTAGGTGCTAGCTCTCCTAAGTCTCTGGAACAGAAAAGTCTTAAGGATTTGTTCAGGAGTCAGCGTGGGGTCTCCACACCAGAAGAATGATGACTTGATGTCCGTAGGGATGGGGCTGTTGTTAGAACTTGGAAGGGCCGCTCGTTACATGACTTGGCTTCAAGTTGTACCTGCATAGCAGGTGCACTGCTTTTGTTTAGATTCTACTTTTATTTGGGGTGGCTTTGAAAGGGGCTGGGTGGAGATTACTGGAAGGGGTGTTTCTAAATCTCCCAAGATACCTCTTTGTGTCCCCGTTGTGCAAGAGACAGCTTCAACTGAAGAGCATTCCCCACCATCTGAAAAGGAAGCTGGAACGCCATCGACTCTGAATCTAACTTGATGTTCACAGGAATAGAGGATCATCAAGTACCACGCAGGTGGTACTTGACATCTACAGGGGTCCCTTTAACCCATCTAGAGGCAAAGGAAGCATGGCAGTCTGGGCCATCTCAGATGGCTCTCTGGACTGTGGTCCCTCTGGAGCCAACCTGTTCAAGTTGGCACACAAAGCTTCCCTCTTAGCTGGGCCTCCATCTGTCCAGGCAGACCCAGTCACATAGTTTTGGGAAAGCAGTCTTGGGCAACCTTCTCTGGTCAGAAGGAGAATGAAAGACCCAGAGGTGGTAGTCACTGGACCCTGAGCAGGAGTCTTAGACATCCAGGGAGACAAACAGTCCCAGCTATAAGGACCTTGATTTAGCCTTTGCTGGAGAAATTATGATTAATGTACCTGAGGAGGAAGTTATCTGGGGTTTGAAGCTGTTTAAAGGTCCAGGAGCAAAAGGACGTTAGGTCACCAGAGGCATAAAAGGAACTGAAGGGCCACAGTACTAAGAGAGAATCTCAATGACCTGCCCTCTCCTAGGGAGAAAGGAAGATGGAAGATAAGAATGAAGATGTTCTAATAGAGGGATGAAGGAAGAGGCGCTGCTCAAATGTGCTAGAATCACAGTGATGAACACAGAGCCGTTCTCCAGCATAGCCAGCCACCACGGGGATCCTGCACTGTGCTCTTACCACTACCCCGGGCACCCAAGATCAAGTGCGGGGGCTTCTGCCAGGGATTTGAGACGAGGGCAGCAGACCCTCAAGCTAAGCCTTCTAATTCTAGAGAATGTATTGCTATTGATGAAGGTCTGCCACGTAGATAGCGATTAGGTTTTTTTGTTTGTTTTGGTTTTTTAAAGATGGTGGAGATGAACAAAAATGGGAGACACATCCATCCTGGCTTGCAGACACCTTTCTGTCTTCGAAGGTGTTAATTCTGCCCAAGTAACCTCACCACACATTCATGTGCTGGGCCCACAGTGATGCTTATAAGTAAAGTGAAAGAGTTATTGCCTGAAAATGTAGATTGTGGATGGAACGGACATAGTATGTCTCACCATTGCACTGGAGCTGAGTAGAACAACTTCAAATACAAAATATAAATTCACCCAAAATATTGACATGCGTGAATGTTGAAGTTGTCTTCAGTTCCACCTTAATCAAATTGGCGAACATAATCCAGTCTTACTAAGACAATTAAAGGGACACTTCTATAATTAGATGGAAAGGTGTTTTTTTGTTTTGTTTTTTCTAGGGATTTCATCATCCACCTTGCCAACAATCTAAAGAAAAAAACATGCAGATCTTATGGCACTAGAGCATACTCTAGTGGTGGTGAAGAAAAGCAAACACTTCCAAACTGCTATCTGTATCCACTGCTGGGGAGTACTAGGTAAATACTTCTTGTTTGGGCAAAAGGTTAGGTAGGATTGCCTCATAAAACAGCAAAGAAAATGGATGGAGCACTGTGTGACAACTCCACGCCATATAATTCTCCCCTAAGAATAAGGCAAGTTCTGTTTTATCCAATGCTCAAAGCCAAAGGCAAACAAACAAGAATTATTAAAAATCTTAAAACAATCTAAAATAACATCCTACACCGTGAGGTTTTATCGAAGCTTTTGGGGTTTTCTTTTCTTCTTCTTCTTAAATCTGAGCCACATTTAGACTTTCCCCTTAGAGATTCTGTTTAAAGAAAGGAGAGGGAGCAGATAATAGATATAATACCTAAAGCAAACTCCCTTCAGCCATGACAGTGTTATTACAAACTTGAGTGAGTGCCATTATTTCGGATAAATAAAAACAATGGACCAGAACCAATTTTACATAAGAAAATATTGTTCAATTTGTTGCAAGCCATGGTGAAGACTCCTCTGGTCTGTCAAGTGATGGTTAATATAAATAAGAACATCTGTCCTTGTTAAAGATAGCACTCATAAAAGCAAACTTATACATTTAACCAAGTAACCTCATTGCCAGATGCTGTGTGTGTCTCCAAACTGAGGGAAATATATTCCCACGGTTTTAAATGTAAATTATACTCTTACATTCAAACTAACATGAACGAAAAGGAATAAAAATCCAACACCACCACACACATAAAAAATAAAAAAACTTTTTTTAAAACCAGAAGCTTTGTGTTCTATTGTGTTTCGATTTAAAATATGGAACTATTTAGAAAGAATTAAAGAGATTATGTTTATTTGATTTCAAGTTATCTCAGCAAGAAACATATTTTTCATACCTCTTTGGAAGAACAGCAGGTCAAATGACACATTTGTGAGTGACTGTTTGAAATATTTCAGCCACGCCGCAGGGTCCGCCTGACCTGGGCACCGTAGATCGAGGGAACAAAGGCTTATGTTTTAAAAGTTCCTTTAAGAGCCTTTCTGGGGGAGGGGAAAGGGGGACATGGGAAGCTGTCACAGCCTTGCTTTTTATTTTTATCCTATGACACTAATCAGTTTAATTATATTTCTAACCCATGACTTGGGATCATAATTAATTCTCCCAAATGCAAACATTATATTGCGTAATTCTGCAACTTTGCAAGAATCAACACAGTTTGTTTCAAAGTCACCCACATTCTTTGAACTCCAGAGTTTCCCAGTCTGTGCAAATTCATTCCTCCCTTTGAGTAGGTTTTGTTTCTGGCTATGTTCAATAACAAAGGTGGGTCTTTATTCTTAATGATAAAACAAGTTGCAGAACAGTTTCATTAAAGAGATCCAGGATCTGAAGAACCTATTCACTTCATTACTTGACTAAATGAAAATCATACACTGACGTAAGGTTAAATGGGGCTGCGATTTCCTTATTAAATGGAACAATTAATATTACAAGTGTTTGAAGATCATGATCGAGAAGACTTCACTGAACGTTTCCAAGAGTAATTATTGCAAACAGAGAGAACACAAACCCTATTTAGGGTGTAACTCAATATGAGGGCTTGTGAGTCAAATGTTGAGCCATTTAGAACTACAAATCTTTCTTCGTGGCCTTATTAAAGAAATTCTCCCATCTCCATTTAAAGGGATAGATTGCCAAGGCCTAAATAAAATGCCAGAACCTAAAATGAAAATGCTTCTGACCTCACTGCCACACCTGATACTTCCAATACAGATTTCCTCTGAGTGCCGCTTTCTTCACCTCCTTTGCCCTGGGCCTTCATAATCCAGAGAGAGAAAAATGAATTTCATTCCCAAATGCTAGAATTGCTGGTGCAGAACGTAACTAAATATCAGCAGCTGTGCCAGGGCACCTGGGGCCATATAAGGAAGCCTTACAAAAGACTTAGTTATGAACAAGATCCCAGTTCTCTGCTCATCTTGGTTTTCTGTGCTTTAAGAAGGGCAGGGAGAATTGCAACTATGCCCTTAAAAAAAGTGTGTGTGTTGTGGGGGAGGGGGGGGGTTCTAGTTCTCAAAAAAAAAAAAAAAGAAAGAAAGGATAAAACAGGTGTTCCTACTGCAAATAAATGGGACCAAAGTAATGCTGCTACAGCTCATGACCATGACTTCTCAAACATTAATGTACAAATGCATCACACGGGGATCGTTGAAGATGCAGATTCTGAATCAGTAGGTCTGGACGGGGCCTGAGAGTCTGCATTTCTAATAAGTTCTAACATGATGTTGGTGCAGCTGGTCTAAGGGCCACATTTTAAATAAGGAGTTAGAGCAATTCACGGCCTTTCACGTGATTAGCCTCCTTCCCTATATTACTATTCCAAAGTAGTTTCATTTAATACTTGTCACTCAATCACCGAAGTCAGGATTTTCCTGAAGACAAGCACTGTGTACCCCATCTCTGCTATATCCTTTAGCACCTAGCATAGCACTAGGAATGAGTGCTATTATAAGGATGAGAAAAAGGAAGTAGCAGGTAACAGAGACAGACCCTTTCTGGAGGTATGGGCAGCAAAACTGTGAGGAAGGAGGCAGGTTCAATGGCAATTATGCAATCTTTGTGGAAAAGGTGTCATAGAGCCTCTCTTTACAATTCTTCACAGATATCTTTAACAAAGAGTGTCTGAGAAGACAGTCTGTGATCTCTTTTTATCTCTCTTTCGGTGTTTGGAATGACGGTATTGTCCTTCCAGAAGAGGAAACAGATTTAGCAGAAAAAGATTGGGTTTAGGGACTGGCAAATGGAATGCACTGTCTGTGACCTTGACTCAACCTTAAGATGATCATAGCCACTTGCAAGTTGATTTTAAGGGTTATAAAGGATCTGTATAAAGCACCCAACACAATGGCTGGGGATAATAGTTGCTCAATAAATGTAAGTGCAATCAATTCTCCTGTATCAGGGCTTGCTGTAACCCAGGTGTTTTCAACCTTAGCAACTGCACATCAGAAACAGCTGGGGGACCTTTAAAAATTCCTGATGCCCCCAGGCCATACCTCAGACCGAGTACATCATATATCTCTGAAAGGGTGAATGGGGATGCTCTTAAAACCCCCAGGTGGTTCTAACACCCAGTAGCTGAAGTTGAGACCACTGACCTAAGTGTAGTGAAGGAGCAGTCACTTCTTTGGGGCTTAGGAATAGGCACCAGCTAATTAGCCTCCCCTAAGGATGGCAGGGAGAGAGGGAGGATGGTGAGAAGCTTCCCACCCTCATGCACATCCCCAAGGCGTGTCTTCTCTCTTCTCGCCCTGCAGGGGACAGCAATCTGCTAGCAATCAGTGCTAATCAGTTTCCTCCTAGTTACAGAGCTATCCTGGCGTTGTCAGGACAGTGCCATCCCTCCGGATATTTGAGCATAGATTACTTTGTGTTATTTGTGATTTGGTTTATCTACCTTCTCCTTAACCCAGTATGATTACTTTATTATTACCACCCACATTTTCCAGGGGTTCACCAATCTGTGAAATTGAATGGGGTCACATGAATAAAACAGCCACTGGAAACACTCATCTGATATTCAGTTCCTGGCCAGCTCACCCCACAAGTGTGTCTGTTTCCTGGGGTGTGCCTTGTGTGTTCTTGAACAAATCCAGTCAGTTGCCATGCTGATTCTATAACACTGTATCCATGAGATGAAACTATCTCATAGGATGGTGAACAATTAAAATAACATGCATAAAGTACACTAGCTTAGTGCGGGGAGCAAAGTTATGTTTTTAATAAATATTAGGGTTTTACAATTAACAGGTGGCACCTGCTGGGCTTGACCATCCCTGACAGGCACTGCCTTTGTCAGACACTACAATCCCTTCCTGATGCTATTTTTTCTCATCATATTGCTTCTGCACAGGGCTCCTGTCATTATCTGGAGACCATGCTGTGGGAGCTGCATAAGAATTTGTGGCAAAGGAGGGCAGAGTCCCAACCTTTTGTGAGACTCGTTACAGAGGTCCCCAGCAGTACAACTGGGGCCCTGAAGTTTCGCTGAGCTTTTACATCCTTCCTTTTTTTCCCTCTAACCCAAGCCTAAGTGCCCACCCCGTACTCAGAATCATTCTGCCCATTATTCCTGAAATATTGCTACCAGATTACGCTCACTGGCCTGACTCCCCACTCCCTCTTAGGAGATACTTGGTGGGCTGCTGCACTAGGTCATTAGACATTGCTAGATGTAGCTGAGTCTCTGCAAGGAGCACAACTTGGGCCCAGGCTGGGGCATTGATACGCTTTCCTACAGTGAGGGGAGCAGGGCCTTTTGCGAGGTACTGGTTTGCACTTACCACCCACACCTTCATCCACTACCAATTGATGAACAATTTCTGTCATTTGGTAGGTGATGGATGCCAGACCCAGTTATGCCCTCATTAAATTCTGTTTGAGGAGAAACATGATGTATAGGAAGGAATAGTTAAACACATTTAGCACTGCATTTAAATAAGGGCTATAAAGATATAGAGTATAACAGCTACAGAAAAACGCAGAAGAAACAGATATTGGGAGTCAGCTTGGCATGGATTTGTCAGAAGAGACTTTCTAGATGAGATAGATCTAAGAAAATATTTGAAATAAGAGCTGTGGTGTC
Source organism: Pan troglodytes (assembly GCF_028858775.2). NCBI lineage: Eukaryota > Metazoa > Chordata > Mammalia > Primates > Hominidae > Pan > Pan troglodytes. The sequence continues at coordinate 54,531,981 of NC_072413.2, read as the reverse complement.
CCAAGGGAGGGGAAAGGGTGGGAATGTCAGATCAGGGTGCAGGCAAAATAGAGGTACATTGTCTGGAGAGAATTTAAAAACAAAACTAACTAAAAGTCAGTTCGCTTTTTATTATCACCATACACCAGAAATTCTAGACAATAAAAGACCATTCCGGTAGTACTTCATTTATTGGTTTAGTAATTCTTAGCAAACACAATGAGTTGGTGACTTAGACATATAATTAGAGAAATCAGTAAGCTATTTGACCTCCCACTGCTCCTATCAAATAAATTAAGAATGTATTTTTAATCTCCCACCTCATGCGATTCCTAAGAGTCTGGTACTTTCTGGAAAGTCCTTTTGGAAGTCCTTTCTGAAACATGCAGTGTTTGGCAAAGACCAAGTCATTTATTCCAATTTAGAATGAAAATAGGAAGTCAGAGAGAGGATTATGGTCATAAACAATATTTGGTGAATGGGCAGTGGGTCTAGAAACTTAGAATTCTACTTCAGTCATTACGTTTATGGCTCCCCTACATAAAACCGCTGTCCCAACCAAAAGCAGGCAGCCCATGGTTTTGTGGATGGCCAGGTTGTAGACTGCATGAGAGCAGGAAGTCTTTTCTTTACTTTGCTCACTGATAGAGCTGTGGGGGCCAAGAGAGAGCTTTCCCTTTGGCCCTCTGAAAGTTTGTGGAAAAATCAACTTACAAAAGGCAGACTAGAGAAAAGGCATGCAAATTTCTTTAATGTGTATACACAGGAGCCTTCAGAATGAAGACTCAAGGATAACAGAGGAACTGTCCATTTTTATGCTTAGGTTCAACAAAGTCTGGACAATTGTGTCGAAATATGATTGGGCAGAAAGGGTAACATCTAATGCTAGCTATAGACTGAGCTGGGAAGCCCAGCAAGGCCTGTTTAGATTCTTCTTGGCTTCTCTGAGAATGCATTTCCTCCTTCTCTGGAATGGCAGTCTAATGACCTAAACAAGGTAAGTCAGATAATTTCTTTATGGCCAGTTTTTACATAGAAAGGCAGAGGGAAAGTTAGAGTAGGGCTTTTTCAGGTTTTATGGCTGGCTTTGGGGAAAGGGGGTTCTGGTTTCTATGACCTGCCTTGTGGGAGAAAGGAACTGAGGGATAAGAGAGCAGGAGAAGGTCAGAGATAAATGTTTGCTTCTGAGGCTGCTTCTGAGTTTTTCACTTTGGCATATTGTTATCTGAGCCCCAACATACCCAAAGCACCTGGATAAGTAGTTGGCAAGAGGAGATGGTCAATACACATTTGTTGTGTCAGGGAAAAATCAATAGTTCAAGTGATCCAAACACAGGTTAAAGGCTTCATTCAACTGATGGGAATCTAGATCTGAAGACCTAGAAACTCCCCAAGATGAAGCAGTATTGGGGGTCTCAAAGATTGAGAAGAGTGGGGGCCTGTCCTTGTGGTCTGGTGGAGGTTGCAATTTTCTGTATCTCTAACTGCTGTACAATCTGCCTTTGGAACAGCTGGAGATTGCTCTGGGTTTTTTATGCCTCCTGCTTGGGAGCACTGGAGCAATCTCATTCCAGTAACTGTCAGAACTGTTCTTTCAAGAGCTGTTTTTATAAGCATGTGGGTTGTCTGTTAGTCAGGGTTCACGGAAGGGGAGGTAGCAAAAAAAAGTAGGGGGTGGGGCAGGGGTGAGAAAAGAAAAAGGAAAAAGGAGGCAAGGGTTGAAGCCAGAAGAACCGAGGTCTATTTTAATCCTTTTATAGTGAATGAATGAATGAACGAGCCCCTTGCCTTTCTCCTGCTGAGCCATGAACTGGGAACCTGGAAGGTTGCTAGAAATATTTAAGACACATTAATTTTTTTGGATTCATACACGTAAAATCTGCTGCTGCTAAATGCCCCTCGAGAACTCTGGCCTCACACGGGAGACTTGCTACTGCTTTCGTTTCCAAAGCCTCTGTTTTAGCAGTCGTGGTAAATTAAAGTCAGATTCACCAAAGGCATTTTAACGTCTCTTGAATGATGAGATCAGGACTTGGGGTCCTCACTGCACACTTCAAATGGATGGCCAAGAGGGAGCAAATCAGCCAAGTTCCACCACGTTTTAAATATGGTCTAACTCTGCGTTTGTATGCAACTTCGATGTGTTCTGGGGGCACAGCCTGCACTTCTGGTCTGGACCCATTGTCTTGGAAATGTATGTCCTGTTCATAAGAGATGCTGAGAAAGATGAAGTAAATAGATTAGGGCGAGGCCAGTACTCCAGAGAAAAGCACCTTAAAGGCAGTGCTGGTGCTATGTCAGCATTGTCACCTTTAATAGGAAAGGTGCTTCACGTAGGTTTCAAAGGTATTCAGTTTATAATTAGGACTGTGCTGAGGGAATTGGGGAGGAGAAGGAAGTAAGGCAAAATGCTATTTTACTTATTGAGAGAACTTTAAACCATACAGTTCTTTCCTTTTTCAAAATACTTGTTGAGCTGAATGAATCTTGATCGCTTGTCAATCTTCCATTTAGTGGTGCGGAAGTTGGCTTGCACCGGCTCGTGTGTGCCAAGTGTGGGCATCCCACTTCACATTCATTAATGTTTGATTGGTAGTTTTAAGTCAGCCATGGTGGGAGCATTTGTGGACATTGACAAATGCTACAAATCAGGCTCCCCATCCCAGGAGCTGGTTTTTACCAGCATACCTCTGCCCCAATTCATCTTTCATGAACCAGCTTGCTACCTATTTTCTCATAAAGCTTCAACTGACAACTCCAACCCAACAGTGATTTCCTGCTTGACATGAGCTGAGCTGAGAGCACTTATACCAGCTATTCCACTTATTTGACACTTAAGCAATTTACTGTGCCTTTGGTTATTGACTTAGTGTTATCTTCTTAACAGACCACCATTTAATGTTTAATGATTCTTCATGTAAAGTGTAAGCTCCATGAGGGCAGGGGCCATGTATTATGCATCTATGTATAGACTCCCATGGGGTTTGACAGAATGAAAACAAATGGCAGGTGCTCAAAATGATATGTGCTAAAGAAATGAGTTATCGCAGGGGTCCTCAATTCCCTGGCCATGGACCTATACTGGTCCTTGGCCTGTTAGGAACTGGGCCGCACAGAGGGACATGAGCAGCACGTGAGGGAGCATTACCACCTGAGCTCCACCTCGGGGTCAGATCAACAGTGGCATTAGATTCTCTTAAGAGCATGAATCCTGTTGTGAACTGCACATGCGAGGGATCTAGGCTATGTGCTCCTTATGAGAATCTAACTGATGCCTATGATCTGATGCCAAACAGTTTCATCCCAAAACCATCCCCCCGACCCCTCAGCCTATGAAAATATTGTCTTCCACTAAACTGGTCCCTGGTGCCGAAAAGGCTGGAGACCGCTGAGTTATTGGGTAATTAATATATTAGGTGCGGGAAAACCTGGGCAATTGAATGGAAAGTGAAATATATTTTGAAATAAGTAAAACTGTATTTTTGGAAAACAATTAAAATTAACCATATAGCCATAGGTAATGCCACTTCCACCTTGTTGATCACTGAACTGGCTTATGGTTTTTGGAGGCTTTGGCGTGCCTTTTGTGCTAGTGCCAGCTTTGCTTACTTGTGAAATCTGAAAATTGATGCGCGATTTGCTTATGGCACATGTCCTTCAACACTGCAGCCAGTCACAGGCAAAGACAATAAAGCAAAGAATGCCACAAGGTACTGTCTTTTTGTCAATTTGTAAATGGCCATCAAATCTTTTCTCTGCTACTAATTTAAAAACGGATATAAATCATAATCTGTATTCCCTGCCTAACTTCACATATAGTGATGGTTTCTACTGAACATTTTTGGGGTCAAGATGTATCTTAATACCAAGAACTAAACTCCATACATAATGTACCAGTAATGGATACATGTGTTTTTAAATACTTGTTTTAATACTAATGTCAGATTATTTAGGCCCAATCCATTCTGTTGATTGGACCTAGTATAAGTGGAAGGATAAAGATTTCTATCCCTACATTAACACATTTTATGGGTTGCAAAGCCATTTTTTTGCCACTAAAACATAAGGTCATGAACTAATAGAATCCTCACTTTCTGAGGGTTTCATTTGGCTTAAAAAAAAAACAGTTTTAGAAAAATTAATCTGCAGAATAGGCTTGTAAAAGTAAATAAGTCATCTGAATTTTATAAAATGTTGCTCTCAAACCAATATCTGTTCCTCAAAACATTTATGTTAAATGGGATAGAAGTAAATGTTGAGAAGCACTCTGCTCAAAGCTATTTACATAAATGTGCTGTCACAGATTATAGTTAAGCGACTTGAGGCAATTCTTCCCCACCCTCCCCCAAAAAAGGCTAAAAGAAAAGACTTTTGGTTCTCTTCATATCCTTTTCCCCCCCAAATAACTAAAATTCCTTATGGTCATTAGTAGTTATAATACTATGTGATTTGCTGTTACTGATTTCATCGTTCAGTTCATTTTTCCTTCTATCATGTGAGTCTTCTCTATCCATCGTTTTTACATCAGTAAATGACAGTCTTGTGGATTTAAAAAAAAAATCAGGAAAATAATATAATTAGGACCCTGTTTTTAAAAGTAGGACCATTCCCTCTCCTCTCTGCCCAGATCCTGCAAACTTCCTGCCTGACACCAAAGTTTTCTCCTTTTTTTTCTCCTCATTTCCAGTATTTTATTGTATTCTACTAATTTCTTGTTTCTCCAGAATGGCCCATTTAGTCTTCCTTCGGGGCAAAATCAGATGAAGTGAGAGCTGGAGAATCAGGCCTGAGCAGAGTGACCTCACCCATTTCCTCACCTGTCCCTCTCTCTGCTGCTCAGGCTCCTGGCAGGTGATTTAGGACTCACAGTCCTGGACAAACAGAGTTTATCTCCCAAAGAAAATCCTGAACCAGCTGTCTCTTTGCTTTGGTGTATTTCCTTTGAATTGCGCCAGGATGAACATATTGCAAACTCTTTCCATCCTAAGTGGGAAAAGGCTACTGTAGGGGCATTACCAGAGCTGAAGCCACAAGGCTACAAGTTTTACGTGACCCCAGAAACTATTTGTCCATGCAGGAACTTAGTAAACACTGGGTTTTACTTTTCAAGAAAAAGGAAACTTTTTTTCTTTTTTGAGACTGAGTCTCGCTCTGTCGCCCAGGCTAGAGTGCAGTGGCACGATCTTGGTTCAGTGCAAGCTCCTCCTCTCGGGTTCAAGTGATTCTCCTGCCTCAACCTCTGGAGTAGCTGGGACTGTAGGCGCCCGCCACCATGACCGGCTAATTTTTTGTATTTTTAGTAGAGATGGGGTTTCACCATGTTAGCCAGGATGGTCTTGATCTGCTGACCTCGTGATCCACCCTCCTCGGCCTCCCAAAGTGCTGGGATTACAGGCGTGAGCCACTACGCCCAGCGAAAAAGGAAACTTTTAAAAATGCTATTTTCCGCAATTAAATCATGAAGATAAAGAGGCTTCCTATGATTTGTTCAAGGAACTTGGTATTGTTGTTTCTCTTTGAATTGTTAAGCAGCACAAGTTTTCTCTTTTCTTCCCCGAAAGCATCTCTTCTCCGTCCTTTGCTCTCCAGTCTCACTGCCCAGAGCATTTTCTTTCTTCTGTTCCTATGGGGCCATCTGTATCTCATCTTATATTAAAAGCCACCCTCCATATACCACCTGAGGGGTCTTTCCAAAACAGAAATTTTGTTTTTTCACTCCTCAAAACTTTTCAACATTTAAGTCCTAGTTCCTCAAAATGGCAATTAAGGGCCTGATCCCTTGAGAAAGTGAAAAGCAACTGCATTGATGCCCCAGCAGAACATAAACTACGCTCACAGCACAAGGATCAGACAAGTTCCCTCCATGACCCTGTCTGAAGCAGCAGAGACAAGGATACTCTGCAACTGCAAAAGTGACTGCAACCCTCCCCCACTCCCAGCTAACACAAAAGACTTTTCTATTGATGACGCTAGCCCCACTTTAATTATTCTATCTCCTAAATCAAATTATTAAATACCCAATTACTGAATTGTCTCTGTTCTTGATGGCACTCAATCCAGAATGGGCCTGCACTTTTTTAAACCTTAGAACCGCTCAGCAAAAGCACAAGTCCTATAATAAGGCCTTCCCAACTCCGTCTTACTGAGCTGCTCCACAAACTTTCTGCCATTTATTCTCTCTTGATACAACAAGCTAAATACTTTTACCTTTTCAGCCTAGAAGTGGATTATTGGCAGTTTTGGTCTATTGGCTTTAATAAAATATCTTTCCCCCACAGTGCATGCTCCAGTCATACCAAGACCATGTAAGTTTCCCAGACATACATGTTTTGGTCCTACAGAAGTACCTTTGGTTTGTAGGACATTTTCTTCCTTTTTCCGCATAGAAAAATTTTATTTTTCAAAACCCAATTCACATTTTAACTCACATGTGAATACATCCAAGAATCTACTCATAGAATTGGGTCAAGTTTCCACTGTCTCGTGTTAACTCTGAGCTGGAGCCTATAGCGTAGAGGCTTAATGCATATGAACGTGGAAATCAGAGAAGACCTAATTCCTCCTGCCTTTGACAATGTACAACCTTAAGAAGCTCACTTATTACTCACATCTGGCAGAACTGGCAAATGCCATTTCCCACCATCAATTCTACTCAATCATTACTACCCACTGACAATAAAGCAACTGCACACATATCACGATCCTGGGGCAGAGAGAAACATATCTTTTGCTTATTGGAAGTTTAATAGGGCAATGCCTAAGACTGCTAAACAAACCATGTTTATTTCTTTTGCTTCTTTGCTTCTCTAGTTTATAAACTAGGACTTACCAACTTGATTTATTCTGGAGCATGGTGGTGAAATATTTAGATAAATTGGCTCTTAAGAGAGAGAGGGAGTGGAGGATTGTCTGAGGATTAGGTCTAGGTCTCAAGCCTCAGACTCTGTCCTGACCACAGAGTGCTCTCCATCTGGAAATCTGTGATAATACCACCTTCCTCTAAGGGTCAATGGGATGAGACAGATGGAATTTCTCAATCAGTGGTTATCAACTGGTGATGTATACTAGAATCACCTGAAGAGTTTTAAAAACATACTCACGCCTGGGTTTCACCCCTCTAAATTCTGGAGTGAGGCCTAGGTACTGGCAATTTTTTAAAACTCCATAGATGATTCTAAAGCAACATCAGGAGTGAACACTGCTGATCTAGATAGAAGCAGAAAAGTTACTATAAAAACATAAAGCATTTCCCAGTGCTAGGGAATGGGTAATAGAAGAAGCAAGGAAATCTGTTTCCAATAAACAATGATTGACAAATAATCAAATTTTATGAAGACCCTAAGCACAACTTATAAGGGCTGGACTCTCCCAAACAAAAAGGAAGTAAATGATGGTTAGATTCACTGTGAAATTCAGGCTGTAGAAATTTAAAACATTAACAAATTTGGAAATGTATACTGTTGCACAGATCAGGGAATATTGAAATGAAATGGGGCCAGAAGCTAATTATATGGAAATATTTCTATTTGCACATTTCTCCAGAAGGCAAAATAGAGATTGCAACCAATATATCTATACAAATGACAAGAATATTAAGTTTTCTATCATTCCCTTAGTACGCTACCTTTCTCAGCATGTATTCTGTCCTAGTTCTTGCAAAGGTGAGAATAATATCAAACTCATTAATTGTCTACGTTTTAGAATATGATGTGACTTTAGTGGATGGTGTTAATTAAACTACAAAACAACTCCTCTTGCTGTGGTGTGCATTCCAAGTTAGAGCAATTAATTCACTCACTTAAACTGATCAAGATTTAATTACCATCACTCTGTGCAATTACTCCATAATTAAAGTAATTTGGTTCATTCCACTTGCTGACAGTGTCATTGAACAGCCATTCACAGAAGCAAAAGAAGTGATAATTAACTTAAAGAATAGCTCAGGGCAGTTTTACCCAGACAAGTTCACTGTTAGTTATTCCTAAAATACCTAGAATGAGGTAAAGTGTGGAGAGAAAATCCTGGGAGAATTTTAAAACAAAAATAATCATAAAATAAACAACAATTTAGGGGGGGTTTTGCCTCCCCAAAATAAGGTCCCTAAAAGCTTATGGATTTCTTAGCAGTTTAAATGGTCGTGGTTGCCATCATTATAACCTAACCATAAATTAGTGTGATGGGCAAAACAAACAGAACTTGAAAAAAATTAAGCACTTAAATATTGGTTAGGGCTAATTACTGTGGGGGATTAGCGCTTATTTGCGGGTTGGTAGGTGTGGCACAAATATACTGGTACAAAAAGAACACTCAGAATCTTCAGAGAAGAACTGAATAGGTGTTTAAGAATTGCAAAACCCAAGTTTGGAAAAAACTTTTGGAAACTGCGTGTACGCACACACACAAACACACACATGCACATGGGCCACACTCATGACGGCCATGGAAATGAGCAGTTGCCTGTGTTTACCTGTAGAATTATAGAATTTACCTGTACAGTAGTTAATTGACTAGTTCCCCAACCAGCAAAATACAGAAAGATTAGCTTAGGAATTCTGGAATTCTTTTTTTTAATTTTCCTTTTTTTTTTTTTTTGAGATGGAGCTGTTACCCAGGTTGGAATGCAGTGGCACAATCATGGTTCATTGCAGCCTCGAACTCCTGAGCTCAAGCAAGCCTCCCACCTCAACCTCCAGAGTGGCTGGAACTGTAATCCCACACCACCACACCAGGCTAATTTTTAAAAGTCTTTTTGTAGAGATGGGGTCTCCTTACAGTGCCCAGGCTGGTCTCGAACTCCTGGGTTCAAGCCATCCTCCTGCCCTTGCCTCCCAAAGTGCTGGGATTATAGGAGTGAGCCACTGTGCCTGGCAGAGTTCTGGAATTCTGATAGAGCACTAATGACAAACGCTAGAGCAGATCCTAGGCTATGGATAGGAGTGGGTGGAGTAGATTTGCCTAGAATCACAGGTCTAGAGAGTGAGAGAGCCGAGGCTGAAACTCTCATCTCCCCACATGGTGCACTCAGAGGCAAATTGTATTGAACTGAAGAGACTGAATTAAACGAGGTTTTGGGGGACAGGACCAGATAGAACCTAAAGTGGCCTTCATACTAAAGGGCCAAGCACAGCTTATAGCAGCTCTGCTGGGACTTGGGAATAGTTCCTGACAGTCCTGCTTCTAAGGGAGCTACTCACAGAGGCAACAACCTTCCATTACACTCGGGGGAAAACAATAGCTTTTGAAGGGTGGTCCTCTAGCATCTACCTGCTGAGCATGCATGATACCTGGGGCAGCTTCTCCTGCTGAACCCTATGCATGGGGTTGGGGAGATGGTAAGAGGTGTCATATCCTCTGCCATTTTCTGAACATTATTTAGATGTAACTTGGAAATTTCCACCTTTATCAATGTATCTTATGAAGCCTGTCAAAGATGCCAAGATTGAGGCCTCCTTTCAGGTGCAATTGACTTGGGTCCACACTGGCAGAATTGCCTTGGGAACAGAGTTCTTCCAGGGAAGCCCTGCCCACATCTGCATCATTATACTCATAAGAAAACCAGATGGCCCAAACATCTTCCTTCAAATACTGACAACAAGGAGGCCGTGGGGATTTGCCCAAGATCACAGGTCTAGCTTGTGCCAGAGCTGGATCTGAAATTCCCATCTCAAGTAAGCCTAGATAAACCATAGAGTTTTTACCGGGCAATTACTAATATAAACTATGGCATGAATGGCTCTCCATTAATCAAAGCATTATGTATTTCCCCATTCATGATATTTCCATGTATACTTAGAAATTAACAATGCATTGCTCAGCCCTTACTGTTTTTTCTCTCCAGATCTCATTTGAAAATATTAGAAGAGGCATGATTTAACATATTATTCAAGGGATAAGACATATTCCTTCAGAAGATTTTTACTCACAAATTAGTAAGTCATCTATATGTCATTAAAAGTATTTCCCGAATATAATGAAAAAGATTGTAATAATAATATATATAATGATAAAAAACATTTGTAAATAGTATAATCTCACAATGATCCGGATGATAGAATTTCATGGCTAGATGTGATTGTAGGAATCAGCCTAACAATGTAATTCATATATAAGGAAGGACGCAGATGCCTAGGGAGGTTATGTGATTTGCCAAAGGGCAGGTGGCTAATGAATGGCAGAGCTAGACCCAAATTTCCTCATTCTCATCCAGGAAGCAGTTTAGAAGGTCACAACCTTTCTTAGCACAGATATTTCAATAGAACATAAGACTTTCTGAGTTTTCCAAGGAAATCCACCTAAGCTTCTGCAGGTAAGGGGTGCTATGGTGTTAAGGGCAGAGGCTCTGGAGCCAGATCACCTGCTCTAGATCCCAGGCCCACCACTTACTGATCTCTCTGTACTTCAATTTTGCCACATGTAAAAAGGGGATAATGACAGTACCTCCTTGTAGAGTTATTGTTGGCTTAAATGAGTCAATTCAAGGAGAGGACTTAGAAGACTGTCTCGCCCATCTAACTCAATGGCTATTACTATTCTTACCACACCTTAGCCATGAGAGGCTGTCTCAGCAGTTGTGTCCATCCTCTGTTGTGTTCAGCCTGTTGTTGGACCTCCAGCTCAATCCAATGTGGCTGTTTTCTAGCCCAGACACTTGAGCTTCTGAAGGGTCTGATACTTCCGGGTTGGAATGCACTGTAGTAGGAAAATGGGCCAAACAGAATCCTGCCATCTTGAATTGGTTTACTCATAAAATCATTAACCCAGACCTGCAGACATAGCCAAAACCTCAGGCAGTTTTTTCCATTCTTACTGGAAAACTATTGTTGCTGTCTCTCCAGACTTCTCACCACCAATCTTATTTGCATCCTCTAGCTAATGAATTCTCTCCATGGAATCCTAGTGGACTTTCCACCACAATTTACTTGAGTTTCAAATATTATTTTCTGTTGGGTACAAAGGCAAAATTCTCATTTAAATAAGTTGTTTTCATGTTTTAAAAGTACATGCATGTCTGTGTGAATGTGTGTGTGCGCACACCAATGTGATACAGTGCACAAGTGGCACAGTGTGCAAGAGCGCTGAAGTAAGAATTTGAGAAATTATTTCTGATCCTGACTTATTCCCAAGTGGCTGTGTAACCTCGAGCAAGTCACTGGCCTCTCTGGTCCTTAGCTGAGTCAATTCTAAAGTGAGGAGGTTGGGTGAAAAGCCTTCTATATTAGGGTTCTCCAGAGAAACAGAACCTTGTTCTATATTCAGACCGTATTCCGAACCTTATTCACAGCCTATTCAAACCCTGTGTGTGTGAATGTGTGTGTATACATAGCTTACATATGGAATTAGTTCATGCCATTATGGAGGCAGGGTGAGTCAGCAGGTTGGAGACCCAGGAGAGCTGACATTGTAGTTCCAGTTCAAAGGCCAGGAGGCTCAAAACTCAGGAAGAGCCAATATTTTTAGTCCAAAGGCAGAAAAAAAGCCAATTTCTCAGTTCAAAGGCATTCAGGAAAGAAAAGTTATCTCTTACTCAGAGGAGGGTCAGCCTTTTTGTCTATTCTGGCCTTCAGCTGTTTGGATGAGGTCCACCCACATTGGAGAAGGCAACCTGCTTCACTCAGTCTACTGATTTAAATGTTAATCTCATCCAAAAACACCCTCATAGAAACACCCAGAATAATATCTGACCAAATATCTGGGCATCCTGTGATCCTGTGGTCTAGTCAAGTTGGTACATAAAATTAACCATCACACCTTCTGGGATCCCTTCCAACTTAAACCCTTATTATATAAAATCCTACTTAACACTAGTGTACAGACAAAAGTCTCTTCTGTAAGTGGAAGCAGTGCTGTCTCCATAGCTATTCCCTAAGTGCAGGAAGCCTAACAACTGCTGTAAGAGAGGTGCATGTAAAGTGTAGTAGAACAGAAAAAAAGAAGCCCATTGTTCGGACTGCGGCTCTCTTCACCAAATGTGTACACAGCTTAGCGGTAGGAAATATTCTCTTTGTCTTATAGTAGCCACTAAATAATAACTGCTTATTAAACTGAAAGATATAAAAAGAGGGATAATTGGATAGGCTGGGGAAAACAAACATTTCAAAATATTGAGCATAATATGAAATTAATCAGGTCAGCAGGATGAGAAGTTATATAGGGAAAAAAGTTAGAAAGTCTGGCTAGTAATGACCAGTCCAAATTGAGATACAGGCACACCTCAGAAATAACTGTGAGTTTGGATCCAAACTACCACAGTAAAGCAAATATTGCAATAAAGGAAGTTGCACAAATTTTTCATTTCCTAATGCATATAAAAGTTATTTTTATACTATACTGCAGTATATTAAGTATGCAATAGCATTATGTCTAAAAATGTACATAATTTAAAAATATTGATACAAGAAACGAACAATCATCTAAACCTTCAGCAAGTCATAGTCTTTTCCGTTGGAGGGTCTTGCCTTGATATTGATGGCTGATGACTGATCAGGGTGGTGGTTGCTAAAGGTAGGGTGGCTATGGCAATTTCTCAAAATAAGACAAGAATGAAGTTAGCTACATCGATTGACGCTTCCTTTCATGAAAAATTTCTCTGTGGCATGTAATACTGTTTGATAGCATTTTACCCACAGTAGAACTTCTTTCAAAATTGGAGTCAATCCTCTCAAACCCTGCTGCTGCTTTATGTTGATGCAATTAAGTTGATGTAATACTCTAAATCCTTTGTTGTCATTTCAACAATGCTCACAGCACCTTCACCAGGAGTAGATTTCATGTAAAGAAACCACTTTCTTTGCTCATCCATAACAAGCAACTTCTCATTCATTCAAGTTTGATTATGAGATTGCAGCAATTCAGTCACATCTTCAGGCTCTACTTCTAATTCTAATTCTCTTGCTATTTCTACCACATATGCAGTTACTTCCCTCGCTGAAGTCTGGAATCCCTCAAAGTCTCCAGGAGGGTTGGAATAAAATTCTTCCAAATGTCTGTTAATGTTGATATTTTGACCTTCTGCCATGTATCATGAATGTTCTTAATAGCATCTAGAACGGTGAATCCTTCCCAGAAGACTTTCAATTTACTTTGCCCAGATCCATCAGGAATCACTATAAGGGCAACTATAGCCTTATAAAAATGTATTTCTTAAATAATAAGACCTGCAAGTTAAAATTAGTCCTTGATTTATGGGCCACAGAATGGATGTTGTGTTAGCGGGCATGAAAACCATATTCATCTCCTTGTACATCTCCATTAGAGCTCTTGGGTGACCAAGTGCAATGTCATCAATAAGCAGTAATATTCTGAAAGGATTTTTTTTTCTTTGCAGCAATTCTTAACAATGGGCCTAAAATATTCAATAAACCATGCTGTAAATAGATGTGCTGCCATCCAGGCTGTTGCCCCACTTATAGAGTACAAAAAGAATAGAGTTAGCATAATTCTTAAGGACCCTAGGGTTTTCAGAATGGTAAATAAGCATTGGTTTCTGCTTAAAGTCACCAGGTACATTAGCCCCTAACAAGAGAGTTAACTGTGAAGCCAGGCATTGACTTCTCTCTAGCTAGGAAAGTTCTCAAAGGTGTATTCCTCCAATAGAAGGATGTTTCATTTACATTAAAAATCTGTTCTTTAGTGTATCCACTTTCATTGATGATCTTAGCTAGATCTTCCTGGATAACGCTGCAGCTTCTGTGTCAGCACTTTCTTCACCTTACACTTTAATATCATGTTTCTTTAAACCTCGTAAACCAACCTCTGCTAGCTTCCAACTTTTGTTCTGCAGCTTCCTCACTTCTTTTTTTTTTTTTTTTTTGAGATGTAGTCTCGCTCTGTTGCCCAGGCTGGAGTGCCATGGCATCATCTCGGCTCACTGCAACCTCCACCTCTGAAGTTCGAGCTATTCTCCTGCCTCAGCCCCCCTAGTAGCTGGGATTACAGGCACGTGCCACCATGCCCGGCTAATTTTTGTATTTTTATTAAAGACAGGGGCTCACCATGTTGGCCAGGCTTGTCTTGAACTCCTGATCTCAGGTGATCTGCCCACCTCGGCCTACCAAAGTGCTGGGATTACAGGTGTGAGCCACCATGCCCGGCCTTCCTCACCTCTCGTAGCCTTCATAGAATTGAAAAGAGTTAGGACCTTGCTCTGAATTAGGCCTTGGCTTAAGGGAATGTTGTGGCTGGTTTGATCGTCTCTCCAGACCACTAAAACTTTCTCCATACCAACAATAAGGCTGTTTCACTTTCCTATCATTCAAGTCACTGGAGTGGCACTTTATTTTATATCTTTTTTGAGACAGAATCTCACATACTCTGTCACCCAGGCTGGAGTGCAGTGGCTCAGTTCACTGTGGTTCACTGCAGCCTCCGCCTCCTGGGTTCAAGTGATTCTCATGCCTCAACCTCCTGAGTAGCTGGGATTACAGGCATGTGCCACCATGCCCAGCTAATTTTTTGTATTTTTAGTAGAGATGGGGGTTTCACCATGTTGGCCAGGCTGGTCTCGAACTCCTGACCTCAAGTGATCTGCCCACCTCGGCCTCCCAAAGTTCTGGGATTACAGGCGTGAGCCACTGTGCCTAGACTGGAGTAGCACTTTTAATTTCCTTCAAGAAATTTTCCTTTGCATTTACAACTTGGCTAACTATTTGGTGCAAGAAGCCTAGCTTTCAGCTTATCTTGGCTTTTAACATGCCTTCCTCACTAAGCTTAATCATTTCTAACTTTTCATTTAAGAGATGTGTAACTCTTTCTTTCACTTAAACACTTAGAAGCCTTTATAGGATTATTAATTGGCCTAATTTCAATATTGCTGTGTCCCCAGGATAGGGAGTCCTGAGGAGAGGGAGAGAGACAGGGGAATGGCCATGAGTGGAGGAGTCAGAACACACACAACATGTATTGGTTAAGTTTCCATCTTACATGGCCACAGTTCCTGATGCCCCCAGACAATTACAATAGTAACATCAAAGATCACTGATCACAGATCATTTTAACAGATTTAATAACAAGGAAAAAGTTTAAAGTATTACAAGAATTACCAAAATGTGACACAGACATGAAGTGAGCACATGCTGTTGGAAAAATGGTGCTAATAGATTTGCTTGACACAGGGTTGCCACAAACCTTCCATTTGTAAAAAAAAAAAAAAAAAAATCTAGTATCTGTGAAGTGCAGTAAAGCAAAGCACAATGAAATGCAATATGCCTGTATTCTGTAAGTATAAAATACACACTGGAACAGAGACTTAATATTTAAAAAGAATGTAAAATACCTCAATAATTTAAAAATACTGATTATGTGTCAAAACAAAATTATATTGGACATACTGGGTTAAGTATCACCTTAAAATTAATTTTATCTGTTTCTTCTTACTTTTTCAATGTGGCTACTAGTAAATTTAAAACTATATATGTGGTTCAAATTGGATTTCTATTGAAAAGTGCTTTTATAGAACTTTGACAAAAGTCTCTAATGAAGTAGAAGATGGTAAAAATTGTTAATGAGAAGATATGGAAATCCTGAAAGGGAATGATGTGGTTACTTGAGTACACATATATACATTTTAGGAAAAAGTTTTTAAGAGTTACTAAAAGTACAGGTGTGCAGAATGTCTTTCTGTTAAATACTCATTAAGAGCTCATGTCCACTCAAGGATGCCAAAAAAGAGCCTATGAAGCACATATAGAATGAATATATCTTATTAATGGACTATGAGGCATTGTGCTTGGCACACTGAGGTTCAAAAACTTTATCCATCTCTTTACATGTCGTTGGCTGGAATTAGGTCATTAAACACAGCAAAGGATAATAGGATTATCCCAAGGACCCAGGGTAAAGAGTTCACCTTTCTTGAAATCAAGTCATCTCATCCATATACTTGAATGCAATTTGAGTTTTTAAGCAGGCAATAAAGGCGACAATTGCTGTATGTAACAATCAGTGCGTGTCACGGTGTCCGGGTTAAAAGATAAGTATACTTCACAGGATTCAACCTGATAGATCCCTTAACAGAAATACCATTCAGAAAGAAGAGGCAATGGGCTCATTCACATTTGATCATCATCTTCCCAAAAGCTTCAAACACAGACATGAATTTTAGTCTTGCTAGCATAGGATTCCAACAATAGGCATTTCTTGCTTTTATTTTAAATGATGTGTTTTTTTTGTTTGTTTGTTTGTTTGAGACAGGGTCTCACTCTGTCACCCAGCCTGGAGTGCAGTGACACGATCACAACTTACTGTAGCCTCAACCTCCCAGGTTCATGCAATCTTCCACTTCAGTCCCCCTGAGGAGCTGGGACTACAGGCATGCGCCACCATGTCCAGATAATGTATTGTTTGTAGAGATGGGGTTTTGCTATGTTGCCCAGGCTGGTCTCAAACACCTGGACTCAAGTGATTCACCTCCTTGGCCTCCCAAAGTGCTGGGATTACAGGCATGAGCCACTGCTCCCAGCCCAATATGCATTTCATTTAGACTTAGGTAAGGACAAAAATTGGTTTCAGATTGAAAAAGATACACAAAAACATGATCCTCTCTCTGTCTCTCTCTCTCTCTCTTTCTCTCTCTCTCAATGCTACATCATGGGTATACCTTAGCACTTATTTTTTTACTGGAAGGGGGAAATAAGAGAATAAGGAAGCTCAAGTCTCTTCTAAAATATAGGATTTTCTTGGATGGTGTATACTTATGTCTACATTTGTAAAGGCCTATAATTAACTACCACAAAGTTATGTCTTCCTGTGGTAACTGAGTCAATTATGTCATCCCCTTGAGCATGGACCAAAGGACAGATTTATATCATAAAGCACTTGTCCTAGGTATATATTAGTCTATCTAACTCTTTTAGGAGGGCACTTTAGAAAAATAGAAAAGAGAGGATTCCACTGAACTGCTTCTTGAAGCTTTCTTGCACAAGAATGAGACACATTTAGTAATAGGTGGATGTGGACATAATTTATATGAACCTTGCACATTTAATACCATTAATTCTTCAAAACTAATAATATTAATTCATTCAAAAATGAGATTAAACCCGGGCACCCCTTGCAGCCATAATCCGTGACTGATGGCTCCGTGACGTCGGCAGCCCAGCACCGCCAGCAGAGCCCAGCAGAGCCATCAGTGCACGTGTGGCAAATTGCGATGCGAAGCCACCCGGGAGCTCCTGTCTTGAGTTAAAGCATCGTTGGGGAAGAAAACAAGATTGCTTGTCTCTCTGTTCACCTTGAATGTTATATTTTAGCAGCCAAACCAATGATTTATATTTAACGCCAGCAGGGCAGGGTTACAAAATTATTTTTCTAAACAGCATTTAATGGAAATCAGCAGGTATAAAGAACCCAACCTGGCTCACAAAATGATGGTCGCTGCAGATGAGTTTATTTCTGACCATGTAAATCAGGTTTGGGCGTTGTTAAATGTAGCCAACCAAGAATAGAGTTATATGTTGCATGATGTCACTCTGAAGGACACCCACTTGTCCCTTCTCTTGTTTCCCTCTCTTGCTCAGTTTGCAATGTATTAACACTCCTACCTACCTTCCTCTTGTCTTTTCTCTACTTTTGTTTTGTTTTTTTGAGATAGAGTCTTGCTCTGTCCCCCAGGCTGGAGTGCAATGGCGTGATCTCGGCTTACTGCAACCTCCACCTCCTGGCTTCAAGTGATTATCCTGCCTGAGCCTCCCAAGTAGCTGGGATTACAGGTTTGTGCCATCACACCTGGCTAATTTTTGTATTTTTAGTAGAGATGGGGTTTCACCGTGTTGGCCAGGTGGGTCTCAAACTCCTGACCTCAAGTGATCCACCCACCTCGGCCTCCCAAAGTGCTGGGATTACAGGTGTGAGCCACTGAGCCCAGCCCTTTTCTCTACTTTTATACATTCTATAAACATTTACTGGGTGCCTACTATGAGTGAGGGATCTACTGGAGCTGGGCCCAGGAAGATTACTAGAAAATGGCAGTGTTTCCCATGGAGGTGCTTTCCAGTGGAGAGGTCATGGTACATGGAAAACAGTAGGCAGACAAACCAGAGTCAGGTAGCTCCAGTGTCTAGCTCCAGCTGGAATTAGAACTAGCTGCACGACCTTGACGCATGATTCAGCTTCTCTAAGCCCCGCTTTTCTCCTTCATAAAATGAAGATATCTACCAAATGCTTATAACATTGTGGCAAGAATGAACTGAAAATATTCATACAACAATTAGTGCAATGCCTGGCAAATGGTTATTAGTTAATAAATAATAGCAAGTGCTGTTGTTATTATCATATAAAGTACTCAGCAAAGTACATGTTGTGAATTAGACACCCAATAAATATTTACTCTCTTCTTCGGAAGTGGTGAAGTGGGAGAAATTTGTTTTGGCACATTCTCTCTTCTGTGCCCATTTTCCTCCCTGGTGAGGCTTCTCCCCGCTATGCTTCCGTGTCTTCTGTATAAAGCACCTATTATCAGGGACATAAATCTAAAATTTCTCCAGGCTGAAAAAATGTGAGTAAATAACTGACACGTGAAATGAAACTCTAAAAGTAGATGCATAGCCACCAGTCTGTGGATAGAGAAGACTTCTGCTTTTATTAGGTGCCAGGCACCAGAGATATCAAAAAACCTCTGTCGTCTGACTCTAATTACTGGTGGGGTTGTGATATAGAAAAATAAGCAAAACCAAAACAAAAAAGACTTTTGGGGTTCAATATTCTGTAGCAGGCATTTACTAAATTATTTTTCGAATCAGAGATAGTTTTCTGTCTAAGATAAATTTCTGTGATAGTTGGAAAAACAAAAGTAAATATATTTTAAAATATATAAATATATTATGTTTACAGTAATGGTAATATTTGCATATGTTGTGTATGTACATAACATGGATTTTCTCATTACATCCCTTAAAAATTCTACGTAGTTAACTTGTTTGCATTTTACAATGTTCAGATGAGAAAACTGAGGCCTGAGAGGCTAAATAATGAATTGCTTATGCCGGGATTGAAAGCTCCTTTGAAATGAATACAAAGATGGTATTCTTTACCCTACAGTGTTATGGAATCCTTTCTCACAAAGTTGGGCTTCAATAAACTATATGCAGTTAAATGCAATTTTTATTTTATTATGGGTTTATAGGTGGACTTTTTCTTTACAGTTACTTTTATCAGTAAAGCAAATCACACATATAAATCTGTTGGGAGCGGCTGATGACTCTGGGCTACCTCTGGCTTACATAGAGTTCACCACTAGCATGGCTGGGTGAATGGACGTGTGCACAACCAGCACAAAAGAACCTGGGCAGCTTCCTCGTGTGTCCCACTGTTTGTTCTGCCCACAGGTATCTGCCCAAGGCCTCATATCTGAAATGCACGCAGAAAACAGCACCGCGGAAGCAGGTTTTTGCTTTCATATTTTTAATTAAGTAATTAAGTTACTAAGCAATTAACTAATTAACTAATTGGATCTTGTACTTTTTTTGACACTATTTATTATTGATTAGGGCCTAGACTGTAGGAAGTTACTTGTAATTTGTCTTTCAGAAGGCTAGATTCTTTTTAATTATGTTACCTATTTTGGTGTCTTGAATGAGAGAAATAAAAAACTCTACCTTGTTTGGGTTGCTCATAGCTCAAGGGATTGTGGCTGGCAATGTCTCCTGAGCTGAAGGCCCAGTTCTACAACAGCCTTCAGGGTGCTTGGTAGGACTTAGTGAGGAATACAAGGGCCTAGCTTTCGGGGGTTACTAGCCTCCAGTAATCTTTCCCTCATGGACAACATACCTCATTGCAATGTGCGGTTTTCCTTTAATACATTCAATTCGATCTCTCTCTCTGTCCCTGAGGTAGCACCTAGGGGCAAGTGAAGTGGAGAGCAGCTGCCATAAAGGCACCGGGGTAGGAAGGTGCCAGGTTTGTTTGGAGTATGGGAAATAGTTTGGAAGGGGAATCAATGAGAAGATGTAGCTGAAGGTTAAAATGAAATGATAGATTGGGACTTCATTATGTGTCTTGATTATCAGGCTAAGATATCTGGATATCGGGTAGCAGCAGGGAGCTGTTGGAGGTGTTTGAGACATAAAGTCATCAATGAGCTCTGAGTTTTGGATCACAGAGGCAGCAGAGTGGGGGGGGGGGGAGTCCAGGGGGTCTGGAGGCAGAAAGACCCACTGGAACTCGAGTCTGATAGATCACCTTAGACACAACAAAAACCTGGTTTAGAGATCACACAATATTCATTGTGAGAAACAAACTCACCAATCCAAATCCAAGGAATGGACTCAGAGACCTGAGAATAGCGAAAGTGAGACTTTTAATGACGGTCTTGCAAGATCGAGTGTCTGATGGGCAGGCACACCCAGGACAGTTACAACAAGCAATTTATCCCCTAGTACGCAGGTCCCTCACAGGTTCCGGTTTCTCGTAGGCTGAGTACTATGGGGTCACAATCTTCCTGGACGTCGCCTATTGGTTATTGGGTTAGGGCTTTAGGTGTTTTCTTTAGTGTTGCCTTACTGCAACCTAGTCAGCTCAGGGGATTTTAAAGTATTTGACTTACAACCTAAGTAGCTGGGCAGGCTGATAAGAACAGACAAAAGCAAGCTATTTTGCTTGCTTGTTTGCTGGTAAATTTTTATCTTAGACTAAACTTCTTTGGTTCGGGTGAGGGCAACTAAGGGTAGAGGGCCCCACAAGCAGTCCTCAGCTCTCCAAGCAGGGGCCTAGTATATCCTGTTTTTTCTGTAGTTTGCTGACATAAGCCGATTTAAGGCACTTTGTCTTGGAAATAGACCACTATATACATTATTTCCTTCTTTCAGAGAGAGGAAAGGACACACATTCAAAAGAGGTTTTGGCAGTGGAATGATTCAGGTCGGGGTAGAGAGACAGTCCACTGATCACTGCATATAGATTAAGGATCAAGAAGAAGGCTCAAGGATGGCCCAGAGTTTCTAGGCCAGATGTGACCATCAGATTTCATCTCAAATGCCAAGAGGATTCTGGGGTGGAGAACTGGCTGGGTGATCCTGCTGCAGGCACAGCAAGAGCAGTGGCAGCACACTGGCAAGGTATTTGTCACCCCATCCATGGAGCAGGCCTTTGTTTTTGAATCAAATTCATGTTAGTGCCTAATAATAATTTGATTGGTCACCATCAGCATGATTGCTGAAGACCAGAAGATGTGGAATAAGATAATACACATCACCTGCAAAGCTGACCTAAACCAGCATACATCAGCTGCAAAGCTGACCCAAAAAGTAAGCACCATGAGATACTAAAAATATTAACAAAAAAAGAAAAATTATGGAGAGCTACAACTAAACATTTTTGGACAATGTAAACGTAGGAGGGCTAGGAGACAAGCCCAAATTCTTCCAAATATGTTTGAAAAATTGACTATAGAACTCTCTTAAAAAAAGTATAGACACATGCTGATGCTTTGTTTCCTCACCTTGTGGGTGAGGAAGGGAATGCTGCCCTATGGTTCTGGAGAGAGCTGAATACATGACGCTGGACACTCAGTAGGTGAGACTGACAGCAGTTATTAGTCCCATATACTCACACTCAAATACTTAGGGAGGAAGATGCTGCGTGACAGCCAGGGCCATGCAGGGGTTGCACTCAGGAGCAAGGTGAACCAGCAGAGACTGTGGAAGGCTGGTGTTGTAGTAACAAGATGGGGAGATGACTCCTGGTTCTCACGGGAGGATGTAACTGGCTTGTTTGGATAATTCCACAGGCTGGCAGGGAAATGGCTCATTAGGTTGAGAACCAGGTGGGGAGTGGCTGCTCTGGCTATCAGGGGAACTAGCTGGGTAGGGAGCCATTCCTACTTTTTCGGGAAGAGAGCAGAGGAAATCGCATTTAAGTTTTGGGAGTCCCCATGAATCTCAATGATGTCAAGACAGCACAGGACATTTTAATATGTTAGCCACTGGCTACATGTGGCTGTTAAACTCATGAAATGTGGCTAGTCTGAACTGAGATATGCTGCAAGTATAAAATACACACCAGATTTTAAAGACCTAGTACGAAAAAAAGAATGTAAAAAATGTCACGACTTTTTAATCAATTACTTGTTGGAATGATATTTTAGGTATATTTTTCAGTTAAGAAAAATATATTATTGAAATTATTTTTACCTATATATTTTTGTTTAAAAATGTGACTACAGGAAGATTTAAAATTACACATATGGCTCATATTTATGGTTTGCATTATGTTTCTATTGGACAACAATGGCATTGACCTTCCTCTAGAAAAATGGGAAATTCAAAATATTCAGGAACAGTTGGTTAAAATCTCTCTTTTTTTTTTTTTTTTGAGACAGAGTCTCACTTTGTTGCCAGGCTAGAGTGCAATGGTGCGATCTCGGCTCACTGCAACCTCTGCCTCCCAGGAGAATTCAAGCAATTCTCCTGCCTCAGCTTCCCGAGTAGCTGGGACTGCAGGCATGTGCCACCATGCCTAGCTAATTTTTGTATTTTTAGTAGAGACAGGGTTTCACCATGTTGGCCAGGATGGTCTCTATCTCTTGACCTCATGATCCACCCACCTCAGCCTCCCAAAGTGCTGGGATTACAGGTGTGAGCCCTGCACCCAGCCGGTTAAAATCTTTGTAGCATGAAAACCTCTACTTAACTGACCAAGAGAGCTCATTATAGCTACTTATTCTACTTATCACTCCTCAAACAGGCCCCTCACAAACAGGTGGAATATTTTCCTGGTCCTGACTGCATCTCAGCCTTCATTTACTACATTCCAAATTAGCTTAGCTGAAGTTCAGAAAAAGAGATTTCACCATTAAGTTTTTGAACTGCGTTATGGCAAAGCACCAGAAGGGGCCTCAGGTAGGGCAGGAATCCCGGAGGAATCCCGTCCCTTTCTTCTGTGATGTGCATGGCAGAAGATGCTCTAAATCTTACAAGGATAAATCTCTAAGCCCCTATACCTTGACTATGCTGGCCAAAAATATCAGCAGGCTTCAAATAACATGAATTAACAGGTTAAAGAAATGAACAACAAATGATTATTTTGACTACTAAACTGAAGGCCAAATGCATGTAACATTAAACAAATTGGAATTAGCACAGTTTTACACACTCAGAAAAAAACTGACTAAAAAAGGAGTGGCCAGGCAGTGGGAAGCTCAGTGTTTGGAGGCAAAAACTGTGCATCCAAAGAATGTTTCTGTTTTCTCATTGAAATGCTCTATTAGATGCTAATTTTGCCGTTTGCTGGTGTGATAACCACTCAGGAATCAAATGCAGCCACGGGATTTGGTTTCACTATAAACAAAGCAACAACTTGCTCTCCAGGTGTTAGAAACACTGAGCATGCATTAGCCATAAGCAGAGAAATCTCCTAAAGTCAGAGCAGAGGGACACTGTTTTTAGATACTATTTATGGACCATCCTAACTAGGTAAGGGTCTGTAAAGCTGAGCTCAGCCTGTTAGTTTCCACTCCAATATGGCCTTAACACCTTGCCCAGAAGACAGTGCCACCTCAAGGTAAGTTTGGGTCTGCTCTTTAAGTTTCCCCCCCCAAAAAGACTCATTTTATTCTAAATAATAATAATCACTATATATTATTAATAATAATCTCCAATTATTACTGTGAGCCAAGCACCGGGCTAGGAGTTATACATATACAAACTAGGCTTTACAGCAAAGCTTCAAAGTTGGTAAAGAGTAGATACACATTTCACACATGAGGAAAATGAAGTTCTGAGACATCATTAGCTTATCATCAGAAGTGACTTTGGCTGAAAATAACAGAAAACCTGACAATTGGTGGCTTAAGGAAGTTGGCCTTTATTTGGCTCATGCAACAAGAGCTCATGAGGAGGCCATCTAGGGTTGCTGTATTGGATCAAAGATCCCAGGGTCCCAGGCTCTTCGTGTCTTTCCACTCTGTGCTTCAGAGTATGTTGGGTTTTGTCCTTGGATTCATCATTGCCATATGGCTGCTACACCTCTAGCAGGAAGAAGCAAAGACAGAGTGGCAAAGAAACCTGACAGCTTAGGCTGCTTCTCTTAATTAAAGCTTCCCCACAATCCCATCCAGCATCTCATTGGCCAGAACCTGTCTCATGGCTACTTGTTTGCTGGAAAGGCCAGGAACCAGTATTTTTATCTGGACAAAGAACCCAAAGCAGGATTATTTTAGCAAGGAGCAAAGGGCGAATGATTAGGCAAGTAACTATAGGATCTATCACTTTGGGATGGTTTCATCTTAAAGGCTTTGCAGCCTCCAAAGGACCCTATCTTATTAATCATATTCCCAGTGACTAGCACATAGTAGCCACCCAAGGCACCATGTTGAAATCCCACCAAATAGAGAAGTTTGAGTATCCTCCTATGTAAACACCTTCCTTGTAATTTCCTCTGGATGACAGCAAATGCTGCACAATTGGCTACAGTTCAGTTGCACACCATTAAAGTCTCTGCTTAGGGATACTGAGAAAAAAAAAAAAAGGCAGGGATGCTAAGCCTTACTGCTTCGCTAAGTGGTTTTTAAAAGGTTTGGAGACTATTTACATGAAAAGATTTCTCCAACAGCTAGATACAGAAAACAATTCCAAGACTACTCTTGTCTCTCCGTCTATCTAAGCTTTTACTAATATGTTTTTAGCCCCTAAGACCTGCCTCAAATCCTTTGCCTTTAAGCAGCAAGTTATTGGCACTAAGCTTCGCATTTTTGCTAAACTCACATTTTCTCCTTAGGAGACATGGATGCTACTAGATACGGGATATTTTTGTAATTGGAAAACAAATGAGTGATTGGCATGAGCCTGTCTGTATACACATGTGGAGGAAAAGTTTTTTGAGGACAACAGCTGATGAGGTAGACTGCAAACTGCAGAGCTAAGGAAGGAGCCAAGAAGACATCATAAACATGACTTTCTTCTAGGATAGCATCAGGATCCCTCATAAGGAAACCCTTGTGGAGTGAGATTTTCTAGGGAAGTCCCAATTTTCAATATTCTGTCCCGTTGCAGCCCAAATGTTTGATGATGTGTCTGAACTGTCATGTGTGAAATACTTGCCTTTATCTATAAGCTTCTGGCAATCATTTTCTATTACAATGATTTAAACCTCCTTGGATTAAACTTCGGTGAGAGATTCTTAGTTTGGCCATTCCCTCTTCTCTATCTTTTCCTGTTGCTTTTCTGTTCTTTATAATAAGTTTCCAGGGTGAAACTCACATTTCTAGGCCAAGGCACTTGTGTAGTTCAGACCACAGGGCTTGGTGCGCTCATGAGGCCAGTTTTTAAAATTGGGAAGCTGCTCGGAATTGCTAATGATTAACAAACACACACATGAAGTCCATTTTATCTGAAATAATTGCACCTGATTATAGATATGCTCATCAAATGGATGTAGTGATAGCTTTACACTAAAATAAAATGAGCAAAGATTTGAAAAAGAATTGTCTTACTTTTTAAGTGTTTAAACCTTGCAGATACATTTGACTTTTATCATATAAATAGCAAACATTTCATTCAATGCTATAGGCTGCTTGGCTATTCACTAGGACTATCACAGCCATTATAGCAATATAATAGTTGTACTAATGTATGCCCACTGGCCAACTATATTCATTTTTGTGTTTGCCTCTGACCTCATCCAAATGATGTTATTTTAAATTGAAAGATGCCCACTGTTTTAGTTCATTCCTGCTGCTATAACAAAATACCTTAGAATGAGGAATTTATAAATAATAGAAATCAGTTTCTCACAGTTCTGGAGGCTGGAAAGTCCAAAATCAAGGTGCCAGCAGAGTCAGTGTCAGCTAAGAGCTCACTCTCTGCTTCCAAGATGGCACCTTCTTACTGTGTTCTCAGATGTTCTCAGGTTGAAACAGATGGAACAGCCAGGCAGCTTTTTGATGCCTCTTTTATAAAGGCATTTTCCCATTCACAAGGGCACTTCGGGATGGTCTCATCCCAAAACCCATGCTTACATCTTATGAATTAATCACTTCCCCAAAGTTCCCACCTCTTAATACTATTCCCTTGGGAATTAAGTTTGAATATGAATTTTGGAGGGACAACACCATTCAAGCCATAGCACCTGCCTTGTCTTCATATAGGGCACAGGAAGTGCCATTTGACTTATTTTGCGATAAGCTAATACAATTTTGGTTTTGTTTTTATTTTGTTTCTTTCCCTTCCCCCCTTCCCAAAAGCTCTGGCATGAGGGAACTTTAACTAAAATCCGTATTTTAAAAGATACTACAGCGAGTGTGGCTTTTTTTTTTTTTTTTTTTTTTTTCCAAGGGTCTGCTGAAAATTGCAACAGACAAGACTGAAAAGGGCAGGTAATCAGTGCTTTGTCTCATCTTCTGGCTTGTCAGTTCCAAATTTTTAGTCCAACAAACACCAGTTTGGGTGCTTTTTTAAGCCAGTACATGGCTGATGGTTTCTGGAAACTCTCTCTAGTCAGAACCACACTATCTCAACACACCCTCATCCATAATCCTGGGGTGGGCTCAAAAGCGACTAGGCTGTGTGAAATGTTTTCATTTCCTATTGACTGGTTGTGTACTTCCCTTGTGTTAATCCCTTGTTAATGGACACTTTCTTTGAGCCAGCTGAGATCGGAGTTGTGTTGTCTTTGTGATTCTAGCAGATTTTATTACTTGGATATCTTTGTTTTCATTATTTTGAGATTTTGGGATTTTGTCTGTTTCATTGATATTGATTCTCTCAGTTAGAGATGGCCCAGCCTCCCACTGTTTCTGTTTGTGTTTGATCTACAAACAGTGGGAGGGAATCCTCAGCCTGCAAATGTTTTGGTTCTATGCTTCAACTGAGAAAGGCATGGTAAGAGCCATTAGCAGCTTTCTCAACTGAAAACAGATGAATGTGGCTTTAAAACCTAGGTGGGAGACTTGTATTTTGTCATGTAAAATACCTCAGGCCATTGTTCTGGGACATTCATTTTACAGGGCAATGTGGAATTTTGAAGAGCCCTGACAATCACTTTCTGTGAAACCCAAAGAAAAATACAATTCCTTATTTTGGTTATTAACTGTGCCTCTTTCTAGCTGTGTGACTTTGGACAAGTCATTTTGCCCCTCTGAGTCTCAGTTTCCTTATCTCTAAAATGAAGATACTAGACCAGATGATCTTCAATCTCATTGATTAAGCCAGGGGAAGAAAGCAAAAATTCCTTAGCTGCTACTATACACTCAGGTATTTAAATATTTTATTTCAATGATGTATAGTTATTTGACTTAGTGACAACCCTGTGGGTAAGTACTGTCATTCCATTGTGCAGGTGAAAGAACTGAGTTAAAACATAAGTCTGTGTTCTCGCTATATCCATCAATACCGAGATACAGTTCACTATATAACTGCTTCATATGGGGAAATGTACCTTCTCTCCTCATTAAGTTTATGAGCACCTAGAAAGGAAAGGCCACATCTGCCAGACACCTACCCCAGGCTTGGTCTTAAATAAGTGCTTGTTGAATTGGGTTACTTAGTAATTTACGGTATGTGAGGATAAGATGCCCTTTTGGCAATGCCCCATGCAAATGGATTATGACCCTGCAAATACACTAGTTGTGTGTGGTTGCATCCAGGTACCAGGCTGACTTCAGATGGCAATTACAAGAACTCTGACAGGCTTCTAGGTGTCTATTGTCTTGTCATCCAACTAACTGCCACAAAGATGCTTCTTTTCACTCAGGATCCCTCTTCAGGTAATGCACCTTTTCACTTATGTATCTGCTAAGAAAGATTAAAAACTGACTAAACAAAGAAGCAAATTTAAAAAAATGTTTAAGTATCAGCAGTCAAGAGATTTAAAAAGCTGAAACATGGTGAAAATATTTTATAATTGCATAATTAAAGAACTAATCTAAATTGGCTAGGAGTTTCATAATAGTTATAATAAGACTGCTATTTCAGAAGGAAGCATGCTTTCAAGCATCCCCCTTTATAATCAAGCAGCAGCCTGAGCTGGACAGCCCTGTCTTTGCAGAGAACCTGAACCTTTTTACTCAGAGGTAGAGGAACTGATGGTCAGGTCCAGGCTAAGAAAAGAGGACTTAGTAACTTGGATCCCTTTCAAATTGATACTGTTTACATTTTTGCTAACTATGTAGGAATGGCTGAAGGCTTAAGAAGGGAAGGCTGGAGAACACCAACTCCTGGTGACAGTTCAGTTTTGGCTCCCAACTTTTCATTTTGGCCCAGCAAAACAAAATTCCTGTGATTAAGTGTTTGTGCTTCTTAGAAGACAATTTAGCAGTAGTTCATTGCCCTTCATAGCATGCCCTTTGGGGATGCTTACTTAAAGCTTCATACTTGGCCAGGCGCAGCAGCTAACGCCTGTAATCCCAGCACTTTGGGAGGCTGAGGTGGGCAGATCACAAGGTCAAGAGATCGAGACCATCCTGGCCAACATGGTGTAACCCTATCTTTACTAAAACTACAAAAATTAGCTGGGCATGGTGGCACACACCTGTAGTCCCAGCTATTCAGGAGGCTGAGGCAGGAGAATCATTTGAACCCGGGAGGCGGAGGTTGCAGTGAGCCGAGATCGTGCCACTGCACTCCAACCTGGTGACAAAGCGAGAATCTGTCTCAAGAAAAAAAAAAAAAAAGCTTCATACTTACAGCTGTTTAATTAAGAATTCCTTCCAACCTGTTGCATATCTTTACCTGAAAAGGGGGTCTAGTTTCTCCAACTCCTAACAGTTCTAGAGACACTTTGGCAGGGTCTTGAGCAGCTGCTTTGCTGAGCCACCCTTTAGTGCAGCTCAGGATAGGATGATGTGGTTTGGTGCTCTTCTGCCCCGACCTACCCTTCCCTGGACTGACTTGTCGGGATGCTTGAAGACTCTACCATCAGAATTTCTCAGATGACGGTGTCCTAGAAGTCATTCTCAATCCTGAGGACACATCAGAATCCCTTGAGGAGTTAAAAAAGTCCTCGATGCCCAGGCTGTGCCCCAGGCTAATAAAATATCAGAATCTCTGGGGAGGTGAGATCAAGCAGGCATCATTTTGAAAGCTTCCCCAGGTGATTCCAATGTGCAGCTAAGTTTGAGAACCATGGCTTTGGAAGGACTCTGTTAAATTACAAGGCTGTTACCTAGAATTTGCAATATATTTATCTGTTACCACTTGTTGAAAATTATGGCTAATTCATCTGTTTTTCTGCAGAGATCTGAAGAAATATATTTTTTCCTTTGTAAGAAGAGGGGTAGATTATTTAATAGATGATGTTGGGAAAACTGGCCAGCCACATGTAGGAGGATGAAACTGGATCCCTATCTCTTTCCTTATTAAAAAAAAAAAAAAACCAAGATGAGTCAAAGACTTAAATCTAAGACCTGAAACCATGAAAATTCTAGAAAATAACCTTGGAAAACCCCTTCTGGACATTGGCCTAGGCAAATAATTCATGACTAAAGCCCCAAAAGCAAATGCAATAAAAACAAAAATAAATAAATGGCACCTGATTAAACTAAAAATCTTCTGCACAGCAAAAGAAATAATCATCAGAGTAAACAGACAACCCACAGAATGGGAAAAAATGTTGGCAAACTATGCATTTGACAAAGGACTAGTATCCAGAATCTACAAGGAACTCAAATCAGCAAGAAAAAAGGACAAATAGGCCAGATACAGTGGCTCACACCTGTAATCCAAGCACTTTGGGAGGCCGAGACAGGTAAATCACCTGAGGTCAGGAGTTCGAGAACAGCAATGGGCAACATGGTGAAACCCCGCCTCTTCTAAACATACAACAATTAGCCAGACGTGGTAGTGTGCTCCTGTAATCCCATCTACTCGGCAGGCTGAGGCAGGAGAACCAAAAAAAAAAAAAAAAAAAAAAAAAAAAAAAAAAAAAAGAAAGAAAGAAAAGAAAGGAAAGGAAAGAAAGGAAAGAGAAAACGAAACCAAATAATTCCATAAAAAATGGGCAAATGGCATGAATAGACATTTCTCAAAAGAAGATATACAAATGGCCTACAAACATGTAAAAATGCACAACATCACTAATGATCAGGGAAATGCAAATTCAAAACGCAATAAGATACCACCTTACTTCTACAAGAATGACCATTATGTAAAAGTCAAAAAACAATAGATGTTGGTGTGGATGTGGTAAAAAGGGAATGGGTATACATTGCTGGTGGGAATATAAATTAGTACAACCTCTATGGAAAACAGTATAGAGATTCCTTAAAGAACTAAAAGTAGATCTACCATTCAATCAAGCAATCCCACTATTAGATATCTACCCAAAAGAAAAGAAGTCATTACATGAAGACACATGCACGTGTCTGTTTATTGAGTGCAATTCATAATTGCAAAGATATGGAACCAACCTAAATGCCCATCAACCAATGAGTGGATTAAGAATATATGGTATATATACACCATGGAATACTACTCAGTCATAAAAAGGAACAAAATAATGTCTTTTGCAGCAACTTAGATGGAGCTGGAGGTCATTATTCTAAGTGAAGTAACTTATGAATGGAAAACCAAATACCGTATGTTCTCACTTACAGGTAGGAGTTAAGCTATGGGTATGAAAGGCATACAGAGTGATAAAATGGACTTTGGAGAGTTAGAAGGGGGAGGGTAAGAGGAGATGTGGGACAAAAAACTATATATTGGGTATAACATACACTACTTGGGTGCATTAGAATTTTAGAAGTCACCACTATATAATTGAACCACGTAACCAAAAACCACTTGTTCCCCAAAAGCTGTTGAAATAATATATGTATAACATATATAAATAACGTAACCCATATGTATGTATGAAACATAATGTATTTGGTTTTCCATTCCTGAGTTACTTCACTTAGAATAATGGCCTCCAGCTCCACCTAAGTTGGAGATATATATATATATGTATGTGTATGTGTGTACACACACACACACAAACACACACACACACACTCTTTTAAGAGCATACAAAGGAGCGTTAGAAGCCAGGGTGGAGGTAGCCACTTCGAACCTTGAAGTTGTAGTGATGTCTGCTCTCTGAAGATGAATGTGTGGCTGACTCTGCCCTGTAGAAGCAACTACGGAAAAGCTGCCTTGTGGAGGGCAAGGACAGAAACAGGAGACTGGGACAAGGGGCAGAAGAGGGCTCTGAGTCACAGTTTCCATCTAGAACCCTCATTGGAGAGCAGAGACCTCAGCATGGCCCATATCATCCCAGCTTCCCCACGAGGAGCTCAACCCTTCCTTTGATGGAAGAAGCTGCCCATTGTCCTATTTGAAGGCCTTTCCATTCCTCTGCTCTGCCCTGCCCTGCCCTGTCTGCATCACATTCTCCTCCAACATATTAACTTGGTCTTTCATTTATTAAACTTTTATTGAATATCTATAATATACTAGGCTGTCTACTGGGTCCTATAGTGGTGATTTCCTTACTAAAATGTGCATTAGAATTAGCTGCAAAATATGTTTACAAAAGTGTATTTCTACCCCAGTTCCTTATTAAAAATGAAGACTTCCAGCACTCACTCTCACACATTTGATTCAGTACAGCTGGCTATGGGTGGGAATCTGTGTTTTTAAACATGGCCCCCATACAATTCTGATGCAGGTGGTCTGAGAACTCCAATCTGAGATGCTGTTCCAGGGGTTATATATAGAGAAGAGTCAGATGGAGTCCTTGACCTCAAGGAGAAAGACAACAACACGTTGTAACAAAGAGTGGCAGGAGCCACAGTGCAGGATCAAAGCGTGTGGTGCTCCAGCCTGGGATTCAATAGGAACTGGTCTAGCCCGTGCTCCACTCACCACTCTTGTACTCTCTCATCTTCAGTAGAAATGTGCCAAATAGACCAGTCACAGCCTTGACAGAGGGGTACCCTAATACTAGAGTAAGATCCATAGCACATGACTTGTTCCCCAACTAGTCACATCTGGGAAGTTTGGTGCTTGGTTTCTTCTGCCATATCCCTTCTTGTCTATCTGGAAAATTCCATCAACTGTATAACATTTAATTAAATATGTCACCCTCTGGGCAAAGTCTTGATCCTTCTAAAGCCCACTTGGTGTATCCCTTGGGCTCTCATGACAGTGTGCGCTTGCCTCTATTTGCTTGTCTCATGCTGTATGTCTCACTGCAGCCCCTAGATCAGGCAGTGCCTGTCAATCTCAGTATCACCAGTGCTTCACTGGGGGCAGGCATATGGCAGATGCTCAATCAGTCTTTATCGAATGGATTCCTAAAGGCAAGAAGAGGCAGCCAGTGAACTTCTTCACGTAATAGGAACATCCTGAACAGTAAGAGTGCGATGAGAAGACACTTCCCCTTCTCTAGCATACCATGCATGATTTTCCCCACACTCCAAGAATGGTGGGGAACAATGGAATATGAGCTTCCTGTTATGAGGAACTCTGCATCCAGCAAGCTGATGAATGCCCTTTGTCCAGAGCTCACAGTCCCAAAGACATCTGGGGCAAAGGCAGAGCAAAGAATTCATGTGTAACAGGTAGAAATATCTCAGATAGTGCTTCCTGCATACAAGGCCCTATGCTAAGCACTTACACTAGCAACTGACACATTGTCTCCATTTAATGATGAGGGAACTGAGGTACAGAGCGCTCAGTTAACTTACCCAAGAATGTAAGTGGCAGCACTGTGATTCAAACTCAGGCAGTCTGGCTCCAGAGCCCATGTTCTTAATCATTGTGCTCTAGTGGTTCTCTATAATACTGGAAAGTATTCATTTTACGGCAGAAGAAGTGGGGGAGAAGGTCATCATCATGCAAGACTCACTGATTTCATTGTATTAGGTTTTTGTATCACTCAAAATCATTTAATCCCATTTGCCAATCCAGTGCAGCCATGACTCATCATCGTCTTCAGGTATTTAATGCTACCCCCAAATCTATATTAATTCACTAAGTTGGGACTTTTAGAATTCAACGTTTTTGCTTACCTCTTCAATTGCTGCATGAGAAAGCAAATTGACCATGCAGAATCCTTTCCATTACTTCGTGTGATTTTATAAAATAAATTATTTTAGTTATTTAAGCTTAAATAATTTTCAGTGGTAATTGCTTAATGCTGTCCACCAAGCTTACTTTTTCCTACTCCTTTCATTGCTTCAAGGTACTCATCGAAGAGGATTTAAAATTATTGCTTAGAACGCTCTTTCCCTTAACCAAGAGTAAAGGGCATTATATATCCAACAGACTAACTCACCTTTTCCACGTAACTTTTCAGAAAAGTTGCCCCGTGCTTAACATTTGCAAGCCGCAGAATAAAGGGAGAAGCTTAGATATTGATGGTGTCTTTGGGAATCAATGCAAGAGAGCTCAGGGGAAACTGGCAGAGGCACAACACTGGAGGAAAAAGCCTTAGGAAAGTCAGAAAAGAGATGTTCTTCCTAAATTAGCCATGGCTGGCAGTGGAATAGGGACAGGGGCAATGGAAAATACCTGGATGGGTGGCCTAATGCCAGAGCCTGCAGCAGACAGCTGCTCCCACCCACTGCCCAAACCGTGGGCATTCTCTTGCATCAACAACCAACAATCAGAGATGGGAGCCTTTGCGTTTGTCAGGAATCGTGCACTAACGCTGATGAATTTCTTTTGTGATGAGTTAGGGAAGGAAGGAAGAAACGAGAAAGAGGGAGGAAGAAAGGAAGGAGGAATACCCAACATAGAAAAAACAAACACCAGCACTCAAAGGTGGCAGAAAGAAATGGCAACCTGCCTAGATTCTACATTTAATCACTTGACTTCTATACTTTTTCAACAAATAGAAGGCAATTTATATTACGTTCTTTTCATTTTTCGGGTTGAAAAATAAGAGACCATTGATTTCTTGTCTAGAAAACTTCTGGGAATAGAGTGGTAGGACACAGATGGTTTGGGACTCCCCTGCGAAGCACAGTAAGATAAAACTTGCCAAAGCTTTCTAAACTTGCCTCCTTGAAGCAGACAAAACATTTCATGGCTGGTGGGAAGATGGTGGTGGCGACAGGAGCATAAGTACTTTACAAACAAAATTCTAGTGCAGAAATTACAGGCTGAATCTCTCCAAGGATCCATCCACCCCAATATGTATGTAGTCTCATAATATCTTCAAGGGAACTTGGAAGGTATAAGTATAAAAGTTGCCTTCTCTAAAATTGTTCTCATAGATTAGGAATGCTTCCCTGGGACAAGAATGCTATTTACCTCCAATATTCTTTTTTTTTTTTTTTAATTAAAAAAAATCTTAATTTTTAGCTAGACATGTCGTCTAGTCAAAAGAATTTGCTCTTCAATCTCCCCTGAAGTTAGGCATAGCCAAATGATTACAGTCTGGCCAATGATATATAAAAAGACATGTTGTGTGCAACTTTTGGGAAGTGCCCTCAAAGGGAGAGGGTGCACTCTTCTTTTCTTGGACATGATGCCTGGGAATTGAGCAGCCACTGTGGAACACAACACAAATGATGGCAGGGCAGCAAGCTAGCATATCTAGTCCCTGATGACCATGGAGCGCTGTATCAGCCCTGGATTGCCTTCCCTTGACTTATTTTTTTTAAATAAATGTTATAGTACGTATTTGAGGTTTACAACATGATGTTATGGTCTTGACTACTATTATGTGTGAAAGAAAAATACTTCCATCTCGTTTAAGCCTTTGTTTGTTTAGTCCATGCTACTGCATGCAGCCAAAGCTAATCTTAACAGATACAGCTCCTTTTTGTAGTTCATCACAGTTCTGTTATCTATTAAGTTACTAAAATTTTTTTAGGCGAGAAAAGCTGCGACAGATTTTCTCAGAGACCTAGAACTTAGAAACTTATTGATATACTGAGATATAGTTAATAGCCCCCCTTTTGTACAAAAACCTATAAAACAACAACAAAACACACTTAAATTGAATGGCCAAAGAAATAAGGCATAAAAAATAAGAAAAAGCCTAAATAAAAGAAGTTTCCTGAGGAGGAAAATGATTTGACAGTTTTAAATTCTTCTTTCTCCTCTCAGAAGTTCTCTAAAACACAAACCCAGACTGACTTTCTGATGCTTGATAATAAACATGGCACATTAACTCACCTTCAGGTTCTCAGCAATCGCTAGTGCTGGCACTAATTCTCTTATTTCATGACTTAAACAACCAATTCAAGGCAGCAGCCATTTCCTATTTCACTAAGTGGATTGAAGCCCTCAGCTGGTGCATATCACACTGTAAGACATGTGAAAAACTGATACCCACAACATAAATCACCATTCCTTTCTCTCCTGAGACCAGGAACATGATCCAATATCTACATAAGGGCTGTCAGAAACATACCAGTTCAGTGCAAGAAAAATAATCTAACACCGCTTCCCAGACACAAAATGTTATTGTTCAAAACATTTTTTAAAAGCACTTTACACCTTTCTTCAAGCAGTTAACTAAAAGCAGTTAGCTAATTAACTGGCTAGTTCCCAACAGTGGACTCTTCAAAAGAAATCCAACACAATTGTCAACATTGTTGACATTTCTTTAGAAAGATGATTTGTGTATAGGATATAATTTTCCAGCAAAGAGTCTTGGAGTCGGTCAACAGGATCGGTGAAACCTGGTTTACTCCTCTATAAGGCAAAGGGCATTTCATTCTGATCATGAGTAAGTAGTTCTAGTGTTGGAAATAACAAGGGTGCTTTGGATGACTTATGCCATTTTGTGAGAATAAAAGTAGACTTGGGCTTAGATCCAGCAGGAAGTTAAAAAAAAATAGCAGCTAATGTTTGGTTTTAAATTTGTGCTTATCTATCTTTCTAGATCAGTCATGGTGAATATATGGCACTTTATTCACTCTGCTTCCCTTGAACGCCCCTGGAAAACATTGTTCATCTGGACTCCTGCTTACTGAGCCCAGATGTAATTTCAGGATACTTCTCAACACAGCATGCTAATTACTTACTACCAAGCGATTGGCTTTGACATGTAAATTAATATTGGTTAGCTCTGCTCCGACGCTTGAAAGTTTGGTGAAAGTTATTTTATCCAATGCAATTGGGCAGTGACTCAAGGCCTTACTGTTGCATATGACTCTGCTGAAGCTCCAGTCATCGCACTGGCTTAAAACAGGGCCATATTACCTCATGCGTGATTTCCACTTTCAGTCTCTTTCAAGTGAAGTAAAAACCTAAAGACACCTGTAAAGCAACCTAAGTTCAGAATCCTTTTGAAGTTTTTTTATGATTTTCCCACAAGCTTTAACTTTACTTTGTCCATACCTAGTACATCTGCAATATTTTTTTAGGGCTCACCTTTATCAGGTTTTACAAAGGTATTCAACTTGGTTTTCATAAAAACAACTCTTTGTCTTTGTGAGCTCACATTTCATCAGCTTATGTAATATTTAATAAAATTGCATAATTAAAACAACCAGGTGTGAACAGGTTTGGGAACTGTATTAGTCCATTCTCACACTGCTAATAAAGATATACCCAAGACTAGGTAATTTATAAAGGAAAGAGTTGAATTGACTCACAGCTCAGCATGGCTCAGGAGGTCTCAGGAAACGTACAATCATGGTGTAAGGGGAAGCAAACATGTCCTTCTTCACACAGTGGCAGCAAAGAGAAGTGCAGAGTGAAGCAGGGGGTGGGGGAGAGGGGAAAAGCCCCTTATAAAACCATCATATCTCGTGAGAACTCACTGACTATCACGAGAACAGTATGAGGGTAACGGCCCTCATGATTCAATTACCTCCCGCTGGGTCCCTCCCACGGCACATGGACATTACAGGAACTACAGTTCAAGATGAGATTTAGGTGGGGACACAGCCAAACCATATCAGAAACAATCCTAGCTGAATCTTAGGAGGCATACAGCAAACGCGGGGGAGCAGAACGCATGAGCACAGGCACTGATGCTGAGCTTTCAGCTTGCCGGACCCTCAATCGAAAATGTTCTACAGCTGGAAGGGAGTGTGGGTGGATCCTCTGAGTCAGTTAAATGGAGGTCAGCTGGAGATGCCACTGCCAGGCAGAAGCTGCTAATTCTCACCACAGATAATACTATGAGTCATGAATGTGATGACATCATGAATGTAAGAATAAGCTTCATTGCCTTTTTTTTTTGCTTTTTGTAAAATTGTGGTAAAATGTTTATCATAAAAGTTACAATTTTAACCCTTTTTGAGGGTGTGACCCAGTGGCATTAAGTACAGTCACATTGCTGTGTAACCATCACCACTATCCATCTCTAGAACTTTCTCATCATCCCAAACTGATATTCTATCCCTCTTAAATGCTAACTCCCCATCCCCTCCTCCCACCAGCCCCTGGCAACCACCATTCTACTTTTTATCTCTATGAATTTGGTGATCCCGGGAACCACATACAGGTGCAACATATATCTATCCTTTTGTGTCTGACTTATTTCACTGAGCATCGTGTCTTCAAGGTTTATTCATGTTGTCTCACTGGCTTTTAGATGGCTTTCCCTAGACACTTTCCTCCTCAGACCATACCATCATAGCCCTGAGTCTGCCATACACTCACGTGGTTGCCTTTCTTCCTTTAGCCTCCCGGACAGTGGCAATCATCAGCCCCCCAAGTGTGAGTGCCAGTGCCTTTCTTGGAGCTGAAAGCCTTTCATGGTGGGCGTTTCATGAAGACCACCCCACGGGTCCCCAGACACGGTTTGCGGGCCTCATTTCGTCCTTCCCAAGGTTCCAGGATTTTCCAATGCCTATTAAATCTTCTGTAACAATCCATTCAAATACACAAGTTTGGCTATTCAAATTACTTTTTCCAAAAGTACTTTAAAATGCATTAAGTTATTAATTGCCTGCTGGCACTTTAATCAAATGGGAAAATTGACATAGCCAGAGGCATGTATTTTTGTGGAAAGAAAATTTATTTAAGAAGAAACAGCAGCTCTTACTGCTTAATTTAAACTGAGAAAACTGTGGAAAATCAACTGCTATGGAAAATTAATAAAACATTTCCAGCTGCAAACAGTGACTAATTGTACAAGATGAAGACTGCCCAGAATTAATAACTTGCAGTCTTCTGTGTGAAGAACCCCCCACCACTTCAATTTACTGGGAGATTAAATTACTTCTAAGTTTGCCATATTAAAACAGAACATGAATAAAATGTTAGTGAACGCACATCTATTATTTACTGTCTGTGATATGGATATAATTATTTCCAAACAACTACAATGTGACGTGACCAGTAATATTTAAATGACTCTTTTAGCAAGAGAATCTACTGCAACATTTTTTTGCATGAAGAAAAAAATTCTTCTTTTACTTCTAAAGTAATAAAATGATGCATAGTGGAGTTCTACAAATGGTGTGTCCCTGTCCCCAGTGGACTTAAATGTGCTCAGTGTCCCAGCTTATACCTTTTCTTCTCTGAATCAAGTATTGCTTTAGGGAAGCATGTGCAGAAGGAAATCTTAGCTACTCCTTCATGAGCCATGACCTTAAATGGAAGCTGATCCCACTGCCCACAGGAAACCACGGTAGATGCTTAAAGGCTTCTCCTGGTGCCTGGTATGACCATGAGCACATGTGCCTAACAGGAGGTGCCTTAATGGGAGGCAGAAGGGAGGGCCAGATTTTTCCCAAGGAAATAGAACTTATACACAGGGGATATACATCATCACAAGCCCCCTCAGCCTTATGTCTCCAAGTTTGCTCAAGACATTGCATTGTCTCATACGCCCTGGTTTCCTTGGCAATAACACGAACATTCAATAACATAAACAAATCGTGTTACTTTTCTGTCTTTGCTGCCAAGATGGGATTATTCTCTTGCCCCGGAAAGCCACCAGGAAGGTCTGTCCATTTTCCTAGTGCACTCAAACTCTCTGAGACCCTGAGAAGCAAGATGTTATAAGAGGACATCCGGCCGGGTGATGTGGCTCGCGCCCGTAATCCCAGCACTTTGGGAGGCCGAAGCGGGTGGATCACGAGGTCAGGAGATCGAGACCATCCTGGCTAATGCAGTGAAACCCTGTCTCTACTAAAAATACAAAAAAAAAAAAAAAAAAAAAAAGGACATCCTTCAAGAAGGAAAGGTCTGTTCAAGAGTGAGACATACGAAAAAGAAATTCAGAAAACTAAGAGCTCTGTTTGCTCAGGGTGATGGGATGTTTTAGGTTTGTTTAGTTTTTGTTTGTTTGTAAAATTTTAAGAATTAGAAAATAACTCCAGAAATCAAGAGGAAATGAGCTATTTTGATTGATGTGTTTGTAGAGGAGAGATATCAAAGATGGAGATTTTCTCAGCAGAGAGGCACTGCCTCCTTCGGCTGTTTATCCTTTAATGCACACACAGAGGGTACATTCAGCCTCTTGCTATTTGATATTGCTGGCAGGAAGGTCCGAGTATTGGCCTAGAGAGAATAAAAGGCATGTTGTTTAAAAATGCAGAGGCTTAACCTGAAGCATAACTGGTTTGGGGCTTACCACAGAAGTTATCTGGACATATCATTTGATTTCCAGGTTTTAAATGTAATTCTAAACAAGATCTGGCCACACAGCCTTCCACTGTGTGACACAGAGCGACTTTATCTGCCACCAAATGCCATTCAGGCTTAATGCTGTAGAAGTGAATTGTATAAATTGGGGCATTCTTTGAGGCCCTAAAGCATTAGTGCCTCTCAGAGGAGGAAAGATGAAGCCTGCTACCTCCTCCCCGTCACTCAGGGAAGAAACCTGTTAGGTTGTTCCTCTCTGTTTGGGTTCATTTTGGTTTTCCTTTTTTAGAAACACTTAAGGCTTGCTTTAGCGAGCTGAGCCTCATCCACAGGCCACATGGGCAACTGCAGATACCGCTGGATTTGAGGAGTCATTGGGAAGATTCCTTGACCTGGAAAGCCTCTCCTTCCTGCTGCAAATGCAAGACATCCTTGCAAAGTGGGAGACAGCGTGTCTTACATCTCATTTTGCAATAAGGCTCACAGTGCAAATACATAACAGGAAATGAAGTGATTTGGGCTTTGCTAGAGGTGGTGTCAAGCAGGATTTGAACCAACGATCAGTAGACCTTGAAGGGAAAAGGACAGTGGAAAAGGGCATTTGAAGAGAATGGGGAGATAGATCCCAAGGTCAGAGTGCCTTGGTCTAGATCAGCCCACATTGGTGAACCGACCTGTCCTCTCCCCTTCACACATCACTTCACATATGGAGTTTGTCCCAGCCTTGAATTGAAAGTGGACATTTTAAAAAATGCATCTTTCCTCTAAGGAGTATGTACTACACAGTGTTTCTCTCTCTGAACCCCCTTCAGTCAGACCCTCTTATTCCTGTTGCTCCTTCAGAACTGCCTTTGTCAAGGTCATCATGACCTTCTTGTTGCCAAATCCAGTGGTCAACTCCAGGTGCTCCTGTTATTTGCCTGACATGAACATCTGATCCCAAACATTTGATCTTTCTTTCCTTCTTGAAATGCTTCCTGTACTGGCTACCAGGAGGCCGCACTCTTCTCATTTTCCTACTATCTCCTGACCACTCCTTAGTCTACTTTTTTTTTTCTTTTTGAGACAGAGTCTCACTCTGTCACCCAGGCTGGAGTGCAGTGGCTTGATCTGGGCTCACTGCAAGCTCCGCTTCCTGGGCTCACGCCATTCTCCTGCCTCAGACTCCCGAGTAGCTGAGACTACAGGGGCCCGCCACCTCGCCCGGCTAATTTTTTGTGTTTTTAGTAGAGACAGGATTTCACCATGTTAGCCACGATGGTCTCAATCTCCTGACCTCATGATCCGCCTGCCTCGGCTTCCCAAAGTGCTGGGATTACAGGCGTGAGCCACCGCGCCTGGCCTTTCCTTAGTCTACTTTTAACCACCTCATGTACAGTATATTATTTGCTTTTCATCCCTTTCTCCACAATGATAACGCAACCCTATAAACGTGGGGAGTTCTGTGTCTTGCTCATGCAATCATCATACCTGGTAAGCACTTATTAAATATTCATGCAATGTTGGAGGAATAAAATAGTTCAGAACACTCAGTTTAAAGCAAGGTTGGAATGTTCCTTTTTACAAGGTGTGTGAAATTAATACAGTGGAATTATATCTTGCATAGAGATTAGACTCTAAAGTTAGCTTTTAAGGAGTAATTCTCATACAGTCAAAAATGAGGCTTAAAAATCTCTTGAAAGGGGCCTTGCTGAATTCTGATTTACCAATTTCTGAATAAGGCCAACCTAGACAATCTCTCCTCCAGAACTGGAATACGAATTGCTGTTTCTTCAGTTGAGTACCAGATGAAGTTGTTGGCTGGAATTAAGAACCATGATGTACAAAAATATCTACTTAAAACATCAGCCTCTCACACGTGGTGTGGCAGCACTCACACTCTGGCCATCACAGGAAAGTGGGTTCCCTGCTTCAGTCTCCTGGTCACACATACTCCAGGGCTTGTGTGCCATGAGTCGCATGGTTACAGAAAATACCTGGCATTCTCAAACTCACATTTCTCTCTGAGCTCTTGGAGTGAATTCACCTGTGTTCAATTGCACATATAGACAACTCCACTGTGTGAAGATTTGCCAGTGTCTCTTAACTATGACTGGACACTAGAATCATCTATGGAACTGTAAAAAATATACAAGACCCCACTCCAGACTTACTCTATCAGAATCCCCAGGGATAAAGGCCAAGTCGCTATATGTTTATTTCTTAAAGTTTGATAACAGAGTTTGATGCATAGGGAGAATTGAGAGTCACTGCTGGGGTATTTGATTCTGTTTTCATTTGATTTTAATGATTTCTTGGTCCGTCTTATGTCAGAGGGCATTCTTCTTTTAGAAAACATAGTTCAAATTATTGCTGTATATTACTATGGGGTCCAGGTAGTGTATTTCTAGGCAAAATTAGAAAATAAGCATCTCCTGCCTATTAGGGTCCTTGTCCGTGATGTCGCCTCACTCCTACCCCATCAGTGCTTGAATACTGCCCATGGGCAGGGAGAGTCCCCTAAACCAAAGCATACTTCAGAAGTGTTCTCTTGGACAAAACACTATGGATATTTCCTTCCCCTGCCTCTCCTCCAATTTCAACTTACCTTTTCCATTTCATTTAGCTAATCAGAAGTTAGTCTCATAAGCCAACCCCGTTATGGGCTAAATTGTGCCCCTCTGCAAGCTCACAGGTTGAAGCCCTAACTCACAGTACCTTAGAATGAGACTGGATCTGGAGGTAGGGTCTTTAAAGAGGTGATTAAGTTAAAATGAGGCCATTAGGGTGGGCCCTGTTAAAATATGTCTGGTGTCCTTATGAAAGGAAATTTGGACACACAAAGAGACACCAGGAATGCACGTGCACAGAAAAAGACCTCGTGAGGTCACAGCAAGAAGGCAGCTACCTGCAAGCCAAGGAGAGAGACCACAGAAGAAACCAAACCAGCTAACACCTTGATCTTGGACTTCTAGCCTCCAGAACTGTCAGAAAGTAAATTTCTGTCGTTTAAGCCACTCAGCCTGTTGCATTCTGTTATGGTATCCCTAGCAACCTAGTACACCTGTCAAGATATTAACTACTGATAAGTCAAGTCTTAAGTACAGACTGTTCGACTTATGATTTTTTGACTTCATAATGGTTTGAAAGCCAAATTCATTCAGTGGGAGCTCTAGGTTCCCATACAACACTTCTGCTTTTCACTTCAATATAGTATTTAATAAATTGCATAAGATGTTCAACACTTTATTATAAAATAGGCTTTGTGTTGGATGATTTTGTCCATCTGTGAGTTAAAGTAAATATTCCAAGCACTTTTAAGGTAGGCAGGGCTAAGCTAGGATGTTCAGTAATTTAAGTGTATTAAATGCATTTTCCACTTCTGATATTTTCAACTTAGGATGAGTTTGTTGGTACTTAACCCCACTGTAAGTTGAGCATCTGTATTTTTCTCTATAAATTATATTAAGAGGAGAAAATATCAGACAGAGACTTTGGCCTCAAAAAACTTGCCATGCATTGCCCCTGCAGGGGTACTTGCATTTTTATGGATCATTCTGGTTATTCTCCACTTGACTTTCTAGAACCTCCCTCCATCCTACTCTGTCCTGCTCAGTGCCCCCAGAGGCTGACTCCAGTGGACTGAATCACCTGGGTTCTCTTGTCCTCTAACTTCAAGTTTGGTTTGGCCAATGAAAAGCACTAACAAGAAATTGGAGGCAGATGAGAGAATTAGGTTATTTATTTCAGCTCCTCTCCAAGAAGGGCCAGGTTTTCTCAAGGATTGGGTTCCTCCCTGGCTACAGCTTTCTCTAGGTTCTGTTATTTCTATTCCCCCTCCTTGTCCCTCCAGGCCTATAGGTGGTCATGGCTTCCTGCTACTCCTAGCCCTCAGGTACTCTCTCCTCTTGTTGATTTTCTTAATCCTGCACACACCTCTATAAATAATCTCTTATTTAAGCTCCTTTTGATTATACCTCTTTGAGCATGCTGTGCTTCTTTTGTTAGAACACTGACTGATAGGTAGAGGAGTATGTGAGAAAAACCAGCACTTTGGTGTCAGACAGCCCTGAATGTAAACAGCAACCTCATCTGTGAACGGTTATGTAACTCTGAGCAAGTCCTTTTATTTCTCTGATCCTCAGTTTCCCCATTTATGTAAAGGAATAATACCACCTTTCTCACAGGGCTGCTGTGAAAATTTAAATAAGATAATACATAGTGCCTAGCAAATATCAGG
The DNA here is from genome assembly GCF_028858775.2 of Pan troglodytes. Taxonomy (NCBI): domain Eukaryota; kingdom Metazoa; phylum Chordata; class Mammalia; order Primates; family Hominidae; genus Pan; species Pan troglodytes. The sequence goes on along the minus strand of NC_072413.2, from coordinate 54,488,379 downwards.
TGCTCAAAAATGGTATTACGGAAGTAGTTGTAGCAAAATCATGTGCTGCATAAGAACATTTCGGTCAGTGGTACATTACATATATAGTGTTGGTCCCAGACAATTATAATGGAGTTGTCCTAATGGGTGTGACATTTTATGTCATTTATACTATAGTTTTACTGTATCTTTTCTATGTTTAGATACACAAATACTTACCATTGTATTGCAATTGCCTACAGTATTCAGCACAGTAACATGCTGTACAGGTTTGGAGCCTAGGGACAATAGGCCATACCACATAGCCTAGGTGTGTAGGAGGCTATACCATCTAAGTTGGTGTAAGTACTCTCTATGATGTTCGCACAATAGTGAAATGACCTAACAGGACTTTTCTGCAAGTGCATCCCCGTTGTTAAGGGATACGTGACTGTAATTTCATAAGACACTCAGAAATATGAAGCTTAAGCCCAAAGGAATGACTTTCTCTTGAGAAGGTTTCAAGTGCCACAGTAATTTCAAAGAGGAAATTGAGGCCCTGGCAGGTCCGCTGTGGTGGGCAGAATTCTAACATGGCCCCCAAGTTTCCCAGCCCCAGGTATGCACACACACACACACACACTTTCTCTCAGGTATTCTATCAGACACTCATACAGGTAGTATTATTTATTTATATATTTATTTATTTTTGAGATGGAGCCTCATGGTTCTCACTCTATGGCCCAGGCCAGAGTGCAGTGGCACAATCTCGGCTCACTGCAACCTCCACCTCTCGGGTTCAAGCGATTCTCCTGCCTCACCCTCTCAAGTAGCTGGGATTGCAGGCATTCACCACCACACCCTGCTAAGTTTTGTATTTTTAGTAGAGATGGGGTTTTGCCATGTTGGCCAGGCTGGTCTCGAACCCCTGACCTCAGGTGATCTGCCCACCTCGGCCTCCCAAAGTGCTAGAATTACAGGTGTGAGACACCACACCTGGCCTAATATAGATATTATGTTAAAGGGATTTTGTAGATATAATTAAGGTTCCATATCACATGACCTAAAGAGAGGGGGATTATCCAGGTGGGCCTTAACGAATCACCTGAGCCCTTTAAAAGCAGAGCATTTTCTCTGGTAGATCACAGAAGAGAAATACAGAATTGTGTTCCAGCTGTCCTGGAAGACAGAAAATATCCATGGTGTGAACAACCTGTTGGGGGGCCACATGGCAAGGAACTGTGGGCAGCCTCTAGTTGTTGAGAGTGGTCCCCAGCCATCAGCTAGCAGGAAAATGGAGACTTCAGTTCTGCAACTGCAAGGAGATGAATTCTTCCAACAATCAGTGAGCTTGGAGGGGACTCCAAGCCCCGGGTAAGAGCTGCAGCCTTAGCTGACACTAAGATTTCTGCCCAGTGGACCCTGACCTGCAGAAACTATGAGATGACAAATTTGTTATGTTGTAAACCACTAAGTTTGTGGTAATTCATTTTTCAGTAATAGAAAACTAATTCATTTCCCAACCACCATGCCAGCAAGTTTCTATTCTGACTATAAAGAAGATGCATTCTAGCCCCAACTCAGTCACAGAATTGCTCCATTCCCCAGTTTTACCATCAGCAATTGACACATCTCCGCCTCTGCCTACATTTCCTGCTCACTTATCTTGAATGTTCACCCTCCAGGAACAAAGTTTCAAACAACGTTAAATAATAACAACCACACATCAAGCTTCTGCCTGTGCTGGGAAACAAAATAGTCTGCACAGCTATCGGCCAAAGGGATAAACAAGTGAAGAGAAACAACACAGAAGGATAGTTTCTGATTGCAAGTGAAATTTTTAGTAGGCTTGCTTAATTTCAAGAGTGACAATGGAGGACTTTGGAAAGTTTCACAGTTCAAGATTAGGAAAAGGAAGGCTTACCAGAAGGCATATAAGTTCTTACCTGTGCTACCGGTGCCTGGAAAGCCACTACACTCTCAGCTTAAAGACACAGGTAGCACAAGGCCACCGTGCAAACACCTAAAATCTTAAAGAAACAATTGAAGAAGATAAAGTGTGTAGGGTAACATTGTTTATGTGATAGAGGTGTGCCTTAAATAAAATGGAATTTGAATAACCGTTTTGGTACAACAGCAAGCATTAGCACTAAGAATCCAGTTTACTCTAAAAATCTGTATCTATCAGGGATCATAAGTTATAAGGAAAGAATCTTATTTTGGTGGCACTTATAAGGGGCTTGAAAACGTGTCTCGGATGGGTTTTCATGATTTGGATAGATTTTTAAAAACTTTTTCTTATGAACATTTAAGGGAATCTAAATTCCTTTCTGAATCTTCATTGTTCCTCTCTTGTTCTGTGGAATACTGTGGAAATTGAGCTTTTCAATACAGTGCTAAGGTCTTTGTTCCATCATGGGGCTAATTATTACCATAGGTCATTATAAGATAAGAAGCCACAAATACATGAGGAATAGCAAGGATCTAAGCAACTAATATAATGTACATGCTTGGATGGGGATATATTCTTGCAAAGATATCTTTACATTCCAGTAATTAAGTATGTCACATTAATTGCATGGCCCTTTCACAAAACCTTGCAAAACAAACAAACCAAAAAAAAAAAAAAAACCCAAAAAAACAACCAAGAACTTTTCCTCTTGATATCAGACTAAAACCGATTACATAATTACATTACCTGGATAATTAAATACAAATTTAGTGGCCTCAGAACTGTATGATATTGTGGTTTCATTTTCTAACAGAATTATCCTGCCTTTGGCATAGAATTCTTGCTAAGCAATGGAGATCTAATTACTTAGTGACATGACATTAACTCCTCAGGGACCTTTCTTTGGAATAAAGGCTTAGATTAAAAATGATGCACAGAGCTTCTTTCTCATTTCATTACTGGGATCCAAGTCATAGGAATTAGAGATGTGAGAGATCTATTAGGCTTTCTTCTCTCTTATCTAGCAGGCAGGGGAAGAGCGTTCATCAGACATTGTTCTGGGCTTGGTTAAGTCCAATTTAGATAGCAAAGAATCATTTATTGATGTGATGTATTGCTGGGATGAGTCCCTCCACCAGCCCCTGAAAGACATGTCATTACTCTTACCTCACAGATCTTATGTAATGAGATCTGAGGACACACTTGTTTGTCAAGATCCAGGGTGTTAAAATGGCAGTGTTCCCAACAGAATGATAATTAATTAATATCAAAAATGATTTAAGGCAGAACTAAAACAGGAATATCATCATATAAGGGGCACCTTCAAATAACGCTATAGGATTTGAAGACCATCATGATTTGGTTTGATAAACAGACCTGGAAGCTCTTGCAGGTCAGAGCCCAAATCTTTTCATAGTTGTTGAAACTTACACTAGCTCCAACTCCCTTTGTGAAAGTGTTTTGATGAGGGCATGCAAAGAAACATCTTCCGTCGCCTCTACTAGAGGCAATGACCATGGAGAGCATATGTTTTTCACATTTGTAGTATGTGTCAGGTTATGGTGATAGCTCATGTGTCTGTGACCATCTGGAGGTCAGCTAGGAAGCTTTGCTGACCTTGGTTAGGCTTGCTCACATGTCTGGGGGTTAGGCTAGCTGCAGGCTGATCCAGGCTGGTGGGACTGGGGTGACTCAGCTCTGGTCCTATGGAAGGCTAGCCTCAGCACATCCCCATGTCGATGGCAGGAGTGCAAGGGAGAGCAAAGGCAATGCACAATTCCTCTTGAACCTCTGCTTGCATTCTCTCTACTAACATTGCATTAGCCAAAGCAAGTTATGGCATAGGGTGTTAACAGACAGACTAACCTTCCCATGGTAGGAGAGCAAAGCTACATGACAAAGGACATGGATACAGGGAGGGATAAAAAGTTGGAGGGATAAAAAGTTGCAGACATAATTGCTATTTATTGCACAGCCTAACCAGCAACTTGAGATTTCCCTTTTGTTTTATCTGGAAAACATCCTTTATTTATTGTTAAAGTGTCCGGAGGATGACCTTAGATCATAGAGTAGGCTTATAAATAAGCCATTAAATGAGATATGTAGAAAAATTATGTAGTATCTTTATTATCTCTGAGTTCTCTAGTTAATTATTGAAATTGGTAGTTAGAAAGACCAATCTTGGTCTGGGTGCAGTGGCTCACGCCTGTAATCCCAGCACTTTGGGAGGCCGAGGCGGGCAGATCACCTGAGGTCAGGATTTCAAGACCAGCCTGACCAACATGGCGGAACCTCCTCTCTACTAAAAAATACAAAAAAAGTAGCCGGGCATGGTGGTGCATACCTGTAATCCCAGCTACTCAGGAGCCTGAGGCAGGGGAATCACTTGAACTCAGGAGGTGGAGGCTGCAGTGAGCCGAGATTGTGCCATTGCATTCCAGCCTGGGCCATGGAATGAGACTCCATCTGAAAGAAAGAAAGAAAGAAAGAAAGAAAGAAAGAAAGAAAGAAAGAAAGAAAGAAAGAAAGAAAGAAAGAAAGACCAATCCTGGATATAACTTCCATTACATCTTACTTTTCTATCGTTATTAATCGGTAGCATTATTCCTTAGGAATAGCTGTCATAGTCCACTCAGGCTGCTAGAGGTGAAATTTGTTGGAGCTTTTTTCTCAGGCTCTGAATGCCTCTATAGATGTGGGAGCCCACTTTACATTTATGTTTCTCTAAGCACCTTTATTATCTCTGGTGGGTGTGTATTTGCACAGATGGTTGACAGTCACTCTGATTTTTTGTAGAGCGTCTTTACAGCTTCTTTCATAGAGAATCATTTTAGTTCTGGAATTACAAGGTTGATCAATTACTCTAGCCTGTTATTCCATTAAATATTACAAGTAGTTAAAATACCAAATATGCACAGATTTCTTTTCACTAAAACATGTGGAAACTACAAGTTTGGGTCTCCTCACACCCTTGTGTATTTAATTCAGTCGTCCCCAAGTTGAAAGACTTGAATCATCTCAAGCCATGTTAAGGACTGGGATTGCTTAATGAACAGAAGTTATGGGCAGGCCAGTGACTGGATCGTTGTCAATAATCCTGATAGAATGTACTGTTCCTGCTTTATAGTAATTATATTTAAACATCCCCCAAAACACGTGGTCTCAGATAGTCCATTACCTGGGTTCAAGTTATATTATGACCTAAATCTTCTGTAATCACAGTCTGAACACCCTCATCTCCACTCAGGAAAATCACTAGACTAGAATGTGGGAGGGGCAGCCGGCACCATATTCATGTTGTAAACGGTAATTCAATTTCAATAAAACATTATGTCAACATTAATTTAATGTTGTTAATTTGAATTTTATTGGTTTTGCAATTTGTTTGTAATTAGTCCATTTACTTTGGTTTTGTAATTGAATAAGAACTGCAACATAAGGAGTACATAACTAGTTTTATGTTCATACATGTTGAAGTAATATTATTATAAATGTAATTGAAGTCAACATCTGGGGAGCAGTGGGAGTTTTTTTTTTTAAAGGGGTTTGTATAGAACTAGTTTGAGAAACTGTGATGACACATTCATACACCAGTCCTATTTCCATTTCCTGCCCAGAGAACTTAAGTATTTTAAAGGTAATTTGAGTACAATAATTAATAAATACATAGATGTATGTATTTATATTCATGTAAAATATATATGTAGGTATACATACATATGCAGAAGAGCTGAAAAATGCTTTGAACTCCTCAGAGATACATTATGTTTACATATGCATTATCATAATAAAAGTTATTACATTGTATCAAAGTATATATACATTGTATCACGGTATTAACAATAAAACCCAATGTGGCTAATCCTGACCCAGGACCGTAAGTCTATGCAGTAAGCTATACTAATGGAGTGGAGTTATTTTTCACTCATTAGAATAACTTGCTTTTTGCTTGCATTTCTCTCTTTCAGATTTTCAAACCAAATGCAAGTACCAGGATGAAGCATGCAGTCTGTCTGCTCTGATGGAGGGAACTAAACAGCATTTCCTGTTTCCCCTGAGTATTGTCACTGCTCTACATCTGAGTGATGGGAACCTGGGAGGTGCTCAAATGAGTGTCATTTGATGGGGAGATGCCTGGTGCCAAGTCTTGAAAAACAAACAAGAAAAAATCTTCTCGCTCTGATCCTCTTAACCTGAAGTTCTTACCCTGGAGAGGACTCTGGGAGCTGGGGTGTGGAGGGTGGAGGGGGTGGGGGAGAGGAGAAGGAGAAAAAGGCCTCTCCGTGTAAGAGGAGAGCAAATTGAAAGTCACCGAGGGGTGTGCCTCAAGGCAGTTTGTAAATCCACTTCCTTTGTCATAACAAGAACAAATCCCACCTTTGAAGTTTTTCTTTCTTGTTACAAGGGGAATGTCTTTTGTTTAATCCATTTTAGCCCTTAATACCTGACCTGGATCAATCCTGTTGGTTAGATTACACAGCATTCATGCTGATTTTAAACTGGCCTGGGGGTGGGGGGTGGGACAGGTTCTGTCTCATTGGTGTGAGAATCGCAAGAATAATCAACATGTATACCTAGTCCATTTTTACTTTGAATAACAAACTGTCCTTTTATATTTAAATGAATAATTACAATGAACATTATTAAACAGATTTTTGTGTGTTCTATTAGTGGTGTATTTTGAATGGTCCCTTAAAAACTAATTCTTTTTCATTTATTCACAGTAGGATAAGAGACTGATTTTCATCATGTGGTGGATCATGTCTTCAATTAAAAATCGAGAACCACTTTTTCTCTGAGGCCCCACATCAAATGTGAGTGTAAGTACAAATTTTTCCAGCAGTAGGAGACACTTAACTTCTCAACCCCAAGCCTGAGCATCACCTCTTTTTCACAGGGATCTGATCATTGGATAAGAAAGAGAAAACAAGGAAAAACAAAAACAAAACAACAACAAAAAAACCCAAAAACTTGTTTCTAAAACTCAACCGCATTCCTCAATCTCTGAAAGAGTTTTCAGTTCTATTTCTTACAAGAATTGTCAAAGCGGGTGACGAGCAAAGGTGAGGATTCCTCTGCATAAACCTCAAAAGGACCATTTGTTAATTAGGCATGTTTCTAGGCAAGTGGCTATTAACTGATTCTTAACAATACTCACTGTTTCTCAAATCCCTTCATCTTGCCTGAGTGCTAAGAAACCTTCCCAGAAAACCGAATGGATGGCTAAGCAGGGAGGAGAAGAGATGGAGCAGGCTGTAATTATCAGCAGGACTTGCCACTTACCTTTTGTCCCAAAGGAACACAAACCTCATGACTTCTCCTCACCAGCCAGTTGTGTCTTTGAAAAAGCTAACCGCATAGGAATGACCATCAAATGCCCCAGTGAGTAGGGCAGGAAATGTACATTTGATACTTGTGTAAAAAAGAAAATAATGTGCCATCAGCCAAACTGCAAGACAGGTTGGCTGCTGGCTTCTTCGTTTTGGCTTGTGTTTGCTCTACAAGGCTCCCCAAGCTTTGCAAGGGCAGGAGCCATGATTATTCATCTCTCCAGCGACAAATCACATCACAGAGCATGGGGCTTTGTAAAGTCTCAAAATAGGTTTATGATGATGAATTGACATTGAGAGTACATTGGGTGCTCCTCCCAATAAAGGTGAAACTATCTTAGCTTTGTCATCAATAATCACACCAAGTAAAGGATGTAGAACATGCCACTTTTCCTCTTTAACAATCAGGAGAGAGAAGTATTATTTAAGTTACGGTATTTGAGATTTGAAATTACTTATTGATGTTGTCAGAGGCATTTGAAACAGAGTGACTCCATCTTGAATAGGGGTTGGGTAAAATAAGGCTGAGACCTACTGGGCTGCATTCCCAGGAGGTTAAGGCATTCTTAGTCATAGGATGAGATAGGAGGTTAGCACAAAGTACAGGTCACAAAGACCTTGCTGATAAAAGGATGTGGTAAAGAAGCTGGCCAAAACCACCAAAACCAAATGGGGATGAAAGTGATCCCTGGTCATCCTCACTGCTCATTATACACAAATTATAATACATTAGCATGCTAAAAGTCACTCCACCAGCTCTACGATAGTTTACAAATGCCATGACATCTGGAAGTTACCCTATATGGTTTTAAAGGAGGAGGAACCCTTAGTTCCAGGAATCGTCCACCTCTTTCCCGAAAAACTCATGAATAATCCACCCCTTGTTTAGCATATAATCAAGACATTACCATAAAAATAGCTAACCAGGCCTGGCGCTGTGGCTCATGCCTGTAATCCCAGCACTTTGGGAGGCTGAGGTGGGCGAATTGCTTGAGGCCAGGAGTTTGAGACCAGCCTGGTTAAAATGGCGAAACTCCGTCTCTACTAAAAATACAAAAATGTAGTTGGGCATGGTGGTACACGCCTGTAATCCCAGCCACTCAGGAGGCTGAGGCAAGAGAATGGCTTGAACCCCACAGGCGGAGGTTGCTGTGAGCCGAGATCACGCCACTGCACTCCAGCCTGGGCGACAGAGCAAGACTCTGTCTCAAAAAAAAAAAAAAAAAAAAAGCCAACCAGCATCCCTGAGGGGAGCAGCCATTCTTTTATTCCTTTATTTTCTTAATAAACTTGCTTTCACTTTACAATATAGACTCACCCGGAATTCATTCTTGCACCAAGAACCCTCTCTTGAAGTTTGGATTGGGACCCCTTTTGGGTAGCAATGTTATATTAATTCATTTATTCCCATGATGCTTTTTCATCTCTGTCTTTCACACTGGCAGTTGGAACATAATATTGCTGGCAGGAGATAGTAAATACATGAAATGATCCTGAGAGATGATGGAGTTCAGGACACACTACCCCAAAATATGGCACTTTGAGAAAACAGCAAAAGCAGGAAGGCTTCTCTGACCTTCTCCTGTCCTTCTCCCTTGAGGCGGAAACATGCCATAAAATAATTCTCTGATTTTCCTGTAAAGTAGGAATAAGACCCTCATTCCAGAGGTACTCCCTATACCTGGAAGAAAGGATTGGAAATACAGAGACACAGAGATGAATCTGAAAAAACAGGCATTGCCATGTTCCCCCAGTTAATGTGACCATGAGATCACATCTTTTGTCCTCCAATCAAACTTCTACATGTTCTTAAAAATACAGTTTCCCCTGTTTCTTTGGGTCTTCATTTCTGAAGGTCTTACATTCCTGAGTCATGTAAAACTGATAACAAATAAATGTGTTATGCTTTTCTTTTGTTAATCTGTCTTTTGTTATAAGGGTCTCAACCACGAACCTTGTGATGGGTAAGGAAAAGACACTACTTTTTTTTTTTGAGATGGAGTCTCGTTCTGTCACCCAGGCTGGAGTGCAGTGGCGCAATCTCAGCTCACTGCAGCCTCCGCCTCCCGGGTTCAAGAGATTCTCCCACCTCAGACTCCCGAGTAGCTGCGAGTACAGGCACATGCCACCACGCCTGGCTAATTTTTGTATTTTTAGTAGAAACTGGGTTTCACCATGTTGGCCAGGCTTGTCTCGAACTCTTGACCTCAGATGATCTGCCCACTTCGGCCTCCCAAAGTGCTGGAATTACAGGCATGAGCCAGTGTCCTGCCTCCAAGATAATTCATTTTTATCCCCTACAGAGACAAAGCAGAACATCTTAGCCCACTCTTTTAATCATATGAATTAGATTTCAAAGTTGCTGATTTATCTTAATATAAAAATAAATGCAGGTACAGAAATTGATAAGCTGATTCTAAAATTCACAGGAAAAGCAAAGGACCCAGAAAAGCCAAAACTTTCTAGAAAAAGAACAAAGAGGACTCACACCTTCCCGAGTTCGAAACTTGCTACAAAGTTGCAATAATTAAGACTGTGTGGTGCTGGCATAAGTCTGAGCAGATTGTGATGGTCAGTTCTATGTGTCAGCTTGGCTAGGAAATAGTCTCCTGTTACTCAATCAAACACTAATCTAGGTATTGCCATGAAGGTATTTTGTAAATGGGACAAAATCTATAATCAGTTTACTTTAAGTAAGGAAGATTATCCTAGATAATCTGGGTGGGCCTGAATCAATCAGTTGAAAGGACTTACGAACAGAACTGAGGCTTCCCTGGAGAAGAAGAAATTCCGCTTGTGGACTGAAGCTTCAGCTTGTGCCTGAGAGTTTCAGCCTGCCCTTCTTGACAATTTTAGGCTTGTCACAATTGTATAAGCCAATTCCTTGCAATAAACCTTGTTCTCTTTCTTCCTTCCTGTATATATGTATGTGTACGTGTGTGTGTGTGTGCGTGTGTGTGTGTGTAAGTAATTGATTCTCTTTCCCTGACTAATATGTAGTCAACAGAATAGAATTGAGAGTAGAGTCCAAGAACAAATTCTTACATTCTTACATTTATGGTCAGTTGATTTTTGACAAGGGTGCTAAAATAATTCAATGAAGAAAGAAAGAATAGTCTTTCCAACAAATAATGCTAGGACAACTGGACATCCACATGCAAAATAATGAAGTTGTACCCCCACTTCATGCCAAATACAAAAATTATTAATATGTCAAAATGGATCAAAGACCTAAATGTAAAAGCTAAAACCATCAAAGTCTTAGGAAAAACAGGTGTAAATATTTGTGACTTGAAATTAGGCAATGGTTTCTTAGATATGACCTGGAAAGTACAAGCAACAGAAGAAAAAAATAGATAACTGGATTTCATCAAAGTTAAATTTTTGAAATTTTAATCTTCAAGAAATCATCAAGAAAGTGAACAGCACAACCCACAAAATGGGAGAAAATATTTTCAAATTATATATTAATAAATGTAGTAGACTTTTATTAGGTCTACTACCAGAATATATAAAGAATGATTACAACTCAACAATAAAAGGACAAATAACCCAATTTGAAAATGGGCAAAACATTTGAATAGACATTTCTCCAAAAAAGACATTCAAATTTTAGAGAAATGTCTATTCAAATATTTGTCAATTTTTAATCATTCTATATATATTTGGGTAGTAGACCTTGTTAATATCCAATTTGCAAATACTCAAAATTTTTAGTCATTAGAGAAATGCAAATCAAAACCTCAGTAAAATACCAGTTAATATCTACTAGGATGGCTAAAATCAAAAGTCAGACAACAGTAAGTTTTGATAAGGATGTGGAGAAATTGGAACCCTCATACATTGCTGGTGAAAGTATAAAATATAGCAGTCACTTTGAAAACAGTCTGGTAGTTCCTCAAAAGGTTGACTAATTCTGCTACAAGGTATATATCCAAGAAGAATGAAAACATACGTCCTCACGAAAACTTACACACAAATTTGCATAGTAGCATTATTCATAATAGCCAAATAGTGGAAACAATATAAATATTTATCAATGGATGAATGGATAAACAAAATGTGGCATAGCCATATGATGGAGTACTATTCAGCCATAAAAAGGAACGAGGTAGTGATACATGCTGCAATGTGGATAACCTTGAAATCACGCTAAGTGATAGAAGACAGACACAAAAGGCCACAAGTTGTATAATTCCATTTATACGAAATATCCAGGATAGGCAAATCCATAGAAACAGAAAGTAAATTAGTGGTTTTAGAACCTGAGGGGGAGAGGAGAATGGGGATTAATAGCTAATGGGTATGGGATTGCTTCTTGGAGTGATGAAACACTTAACAGAATTAGATAGCAATAATGGTCACACAAGCCAGAATATATTAAAATCCACTGAAATGTATACTTTATAGGGTAAAATTTACAGTGTGTAAATTATATCCCAATAGAAGAATAAATAGGTGATAAGTTAGAAATCTTTCAAATACATTATAGAACACATATGACCTTACTATAAGTAGGTCTTCATGCTTACAAGATTGACACGCAAAACACACAGTGTTCCCAAGCTGATATTCTGTGACGTTTCCTAGAGGCGAGGGATTTCATTATCACGAGGTTGTGGGATATGGAGCTGTCTACATATGTGAGTGATACGGAGCGAAGAAATTTCCCAACTTCATTTGTGTAACATGGTTCATTTTGGTTCTAGGGTAGTGAAATCACCTGCAAATAAGGAAACTTTGAACTGATAAAACCATATAACTAAAGATCCAAGACGCAGTCACTAATCATAATGCTTTTCTGAGCAGCTACCACGTGCCAAACACTTTACATGTGTTATGTCATTTCATATTCAACATACTCCTCTGAAGTTACTGTTATTGTCATATTTCACCAATGAGCAAACTGAAGTTTAATGAGTCTAGTTAACAGGCTAACTTGTGTTGCTCTTTAGTAGAATGTGATAATGGCAGAGTCAAATCTCCAAAGCTTAGGCTCTCCCGATGAAACACTGCCTTCCCAGAGATGGCCCATGAGGGAGGGTGATCTCACTTGTACATTTGGGGAGCTGGGGTAGGCAAACAAATGGAGCTGGGGTAAATAAGGGCCTGGCCATACAGGAAGCCAGCACACACAGGTAGAAATGCCAGGCAGAAGCATCTTCACTTTGAGACAGGGCACCTCTTCCTTAAGAAGTGTGTTCTTTCACAATCCCCAAATAATGAAGTTTTCTCTCTGTGTGTTTTATCCAGAAATACTATTTCTTAAGGAATTATAGCATGCAGCAAAACTCGCTGAGGTTCTCATTGATTCAGTTGGTGTTTATTAAGTGACTACTATGTGCCTGGCTCTGTGCCCAGTCTTGGGGACATAAACATGAATATGACATATATGAATAAGACTCCTCAAGGAGCCCAATCTAGTGGTGAGCAAAGATAAGAAAACAGACAGCTACAATTCAGTGTGATACATGCCAACACAGTTTGTCATGAGGCCAGAGATGGGCCTGCTTAACACTGAGAGGTAGAGCCATGAAAGGCTCATGAAGATGAGTTCAGTAGAAACCTGAGGATGAGCAGAAATTCACTAGGAACATAGCCCTGGGTATAAGGAGAAGTTAGTTCAGAAGAGAAAGGGAGAAAGGGAGGGGCAGAAAGGCATGCACAGCAAGGGGAACACCTGCAAACAGTGATGGAGCCCATTGTGTTTCCATCCCACACCACCTGAAGACCACACTTCACAAGCCAGCAAGTCTGGGATGGCAAGGGCTTGTGACAGACACTGTGAGTTGTCTACCCAATAACTCCCTTCCCTTCTTGTTAATGGAATCCTAATTTTGTTTGTGATAACAAACAGCCTGCCCTTGGAGATGAACCGTGACTGGTCATGTCAATCCTTTTGCTCTTAGACGACACTCATTTTCCTAGCCTCCCTTAGAGCTGGGGGTGATCAGATGACCCAGTTCTGGTCCATGAAATGTAATGGGAAAAGTTTCTCCTTTCCTGAAAGAAGGGGCAGAATGGCTGGCACCACCTCTTTCCCATTCTTCTTGCCTCCACCTTAAATATGATACCTGAAATAATACCATGAAACAACAAAAACTAAAATCCAACTTACTGAGAATGAAGGACAGAAAAGACATATATAACCTATGTCCTTGATGCATGATAGAGCAGTTGTTATAACCAGAAAATCCTCCTGTATAGGACTTCTTGTCATACAATAATCTCCCATTTTCAAGCCATCATTGCTGGACATGCTGTAAGTAGTGATCAAAAGCATTTGTACATGATAGAACTTCCAGCTAAAAACAGAGAAGTAGTCCTCTCCCTATTCCTTCTTTAAAATTCCTCTATCAACAGCTTTTCTCAGTTTGGTGCATAGGTTTCATTCTTGACTGACCAGCTCTGTGGGTGTCCTTCCTAATATCCATTCATTCCCAACTCTGGGGAGTTACAAAAAGAATGATGTCATTTTGCCCTGGCATATTCAGGATAATGCGGTGTCCATGGCAGCCATTATGTCGTATGAGGTCCCTGGAGCCACGACAGATAGTAAATGACTGTGGTGGAGATGGCACACGATCCTGGGGCCATGCACATGTCAGGCTGCAATTACCAGAAAGATTTCAGCTTTTGCTCCTGGCAGAGGACCTTGTTTATATTTGTCATTGGCACCATTGCTTCCATCACTGGGCCAAAAGCTTATTAGCCACTGGAAGTTGGCAGAGGTACATGGACCAGAGCAGCTGACTGTGACATGAGGAACTGATATTCTTGCAGTCTTAACAGTGTCTCCACTGCAGCTTTCTACTGGCCAAATTTGTGAGGGCCCACCTGTAACAAGGGGCAACTGGCTATCTTTAGTCATCAGCATCAAATCCATCTTCAGCCCAAAAGACAGAAATAATTTAATCCTAGACTTGGATAGATTCGGTGAGTTATTTCTTTCATGCTCTATGTAAGAAAAACCCACAAAGAAAGCAGCCAAAAATGACTTTTACCCCTGAGTTGAGATCACCTAGATTTTATTCATCAGTGAAAGCTCCGAGAAACGACAAAGCCTTGTGAAAATACACACAGTTGTCCCTCAGTATCCACTGGGGATTAGTTCCAAGATCCCTGCAGATACCAAAATTCAGGGATGCTCTAAGTCTCTTATGTAAAATGGCACAGTATTTGCACATAACTTTTACGTCATCTCTAGATTACTTATAACACCTAATAAAATGTAAATGCTATGTAAATAGTTGTACTGTATTTTTATTTGTAGTATTTTTTATTGTTGTTTTGTTATTTTTAAAAAGCATTTTCAACCCATAGTTGGTTTGAATTTGCAGATGTGGAACCGGCAAATGGAGAGATGACTGTATACTTTCCTCTGTGAATAATAGGGACTTACTTAATGTAAGATCATCATCTTTAGGAAATCGTGGGCTCAGTAAGGGCAGAAGCAAGGTTTTTTATTTTAGCACCTCCCCACAGGACCTAATTTGATGCTCCCTCTTTGTAACTGCATCTTGTGCTGTTTTCCTCACTCTCTCACTCATCTCTCTTGCCTCTCTCATCTCCACCTCTTGCATTTTTTCTTCTCTGGGAGGCTCCACGTCCTTTTGCATGGAGATTAATTTAGTTTACCTGGGCTTCTGCAATTCTGCATCTCTACCTATTACCCTCTAAGCACAGCAAAGGCTGGCTAACCAAGTAGTGCAAATAAGGTTTCTCCTTAAAAGATGAGGGAGGGAAAAGGTTATATTTGTACCTATATCCATATAATGCCCATAAATCATAATATCAACACATTCAATCTCCCACTTAAAAATCTTCTGTACTCTCTTTGCTTACCAAGTAAGCTCCCTTCCCTTCCCCTGATTTTCAAGGTCTTCTGTGACCAAGACCAATCTTCCTGAAAAAAAGTTTTCCCAATATTGGCCCTATTGACATTTGGGGCTGGATAAGTTTTGTTGTGGCAAGCCATCCTGTGCATTGTAGGGTATTTAGCAGTATCCCTGGCTTCTACTCACCCGATGTCAATAACATACCCTCACCTAGTTATGACAACCAAAAATGTCTCCAGACATTGCCAAATGTCCCCTGGGTGGCAAAATCTCCCCTGATTGAGAACCACTGCTTTAAAACCTTATCACCTGCTACTTCCCATACTAGGCCTGTACTCTGTCTATATCGGACACACTCAGAGTGATCTTCCCTTCATACTTTTGCTTATTCTCTTTCTCTGGTTTGCGATGCCCTCCCTTTCACCACCCAACTCCATCCACCTAAAATCCTACTCAGTCTTTTATGGCCAGTCTTTACTCCATGAAATATTACCTAATTTCCTCTTAATCAAAGCTTTAAGCATTTGTCCTTTGAATTCTCAATAACGTTTTGTTGATACCTCTCATAACTTTAATTCTGCATCATTTCCATTTGACTCCATGAGTATAGTAACTATTTTGTAGGTGTTCAACAAGTGAGTGTTTGCTGATGCACATACATATGCGTGTTTTTGTGGTTGAAAATTGGAACACGGGTGTAGGAGATAACGTTCTTTCTCCTCCGTGAAGGAGGCCAGAGGGGGGTCATTCTCATGCTTTTTGCATCCTTCTTCCTGAGCTGCTGGTAATCTATTGTACTAGATGTGAGGATTCAATAGACCCTGCCGTACTCAACAAAATTTAAGGAAATAAGCAAAAGCTGATCTTATTTCCTTCTGTGATATGGTTTGGATTTGTATCCCCACCCAAATCTCATTTTGAATTGTAATCCCCAATGTTAGAAGAGAGGCAAGTCGGAGGTGGTTGGATCATGGGCGCGGATTTCCCCCTCGCTTTTCTTGTAATAGTGAGTGAGTTCTCATGAGATCTGGTTGTTTTAAAGTGTGTAGCACCTCCCCGCAACATCTCCCTTCCTCCTGGCCACATAAGAAGAGCCTACTTCCCCTCCCCCTTCTGCCATGGTTGTGAGTCTTCTGAGGCCTCCCCAGCCATGCTTCCTGTATAGCTTGTGGAACTATGAGCCAATTAAACTTATTTTCTTTATAAATTACCCAGTCTCAGGTATTTCTCCATAGCAGTGCAAGAACGGACTAATACATCCCCCAAAGCCCATGGTAGGTGCCCTAAACCATTCTCATTGTTCCTAAGTGCTGAGAAAAGTTGAGGCCACTCTCCTACTCCAGCAAAGCCCTGGAAATGCAAAGGTCCCAGCCTCATCTGACCAATCAAGATCCCATGGCCATAGGCACTCACACTGAGAAGCCTTTCTGCCACAGTAAGTCATGTCAGCAACATTAAAAACAAATTTAAGGTTTTTCTAGGGAGGCTCAAACTTTTCCTTTATAAGTCACTTGTCATCTCTGGCGACAGGACAGCTAGAAACTCATAGACTCCAAGAGAGCTTTCCAGCTGTCATGGTAACTGACCCGATGTGGTGCTGAAACTGTCCTCATAGCTAACCAACCATTACAGTGGTCCTTCCCTGGATGGGGGTGACCTCAGGAAATTCATTTGGAGTATTTCTCCACTGCCATCTTGAGGTCACTGGGAATAGTGCATCCTCCTTCCTCTTGTCATTGAACAGACATCGGCCTGAGGGATTTGCATGCTCTCTCTGCCTTCCATGACAGGTGCTGCAGTAGGCTCAAGAAACAGCATTGCCCTTATCACTGGAGCTTAGTCACTCTCGCTGTTCTTACCACGAGGCCGACCTGTCAGCAGAAACATGGATGTCTTAGCGCTCAATGACATATCCTAGACACACCATGCTGCTTACTTTAAAAGAAAAGCTTAGGAAAGAAATGGAATTATAAAAATAAAAAAAAGAAAATCTCTTTCAGAATCCCTACTCCCATGAGATGTCCAGGGTTTGAACTTTTAAAAGCAAAAATAAGAATAGTGGCCAAGAAATACATTTTTGTGTATGTGTGTAAAAGATGGATAAAATAAGGCATTGTTTAATTTCCTTCTGACTTCCCAAACAATTTCATATCATGGACATGAATGCTTTCTCATTTTATATGAGTTTTTTTTTAACCTGAATAATACAGAGTCTATTTAAAACTACTTTACCACTTATAACCCTGGAAAAAACTTCTTTTTCCTGGGTGGTACCTGGTGGTTGGTTTGAAAATCTAGTGGCTCCTTTTCAGAGTGTTTTTCTTAAATAAATGTCTGTCACATTAATGATTAAAATCAATTAAGCTCAATCATATACCTGAATCTAGCTAGAAGAGAATAATTCAAATGTTCCTAGCATAAAGAAAGAATACATATTTAAAGTGATGGATATCCCAATTACCCTGATTTGATCTTTACACATTATAAGAATGTATCAAATTATCACATGTACCCTCGAAATATGTACACCTCATATATATAAATTTAAAAAATCAACTAAGTTCCTTTTGGAAGAAAGGGACACTGATTTCCTCATTCTAATTAGGTGATGTATTGCCCTCTAGTGGCATGATATGCTAAATAGTGATATAAATCCAATGCAGGATGAATTTGCCTCCATTCATTCAGTGGGTTATTGAACAGCTACTCTGTGCCATGTACAGCTCTGGGCTCTGCCCGGGTACAGCAGCAAAGAAGATAAGCCAGTGTCTTCACTTCAAGGAGCATATATTCTAATGGGGGGATACAGAAAATTAAAACTTAAATAAGAAAAATCTTAGTGATATATGCCCTGGAGAGAATTAAAATAGAGTTATGTGGAAGACAGTGGTTGAGTAGATACTTTAGATTGAGCCATCTAGAATGCCCTCCCTATGAAGATGATATTTACCCTTAGATATGAATGCCAAGATAGCTAGCCAAGATGAAGATCAGGAGAAGGAACATTTTAGGCAGAAGAAACAGCTAGAGCAAGAAGTTTAAGACAGAAATGAGAGGTGTTCAAGAAACAGAAATCAGAGCTGCTGAAGCTTGGTAGATGGGAGAATGGCATAAGATGAGTTTGGAAAGGGCAGATGATGGCCAGATCATACAAGGCCTTGGAAAACCAAAGAGAATAAGTTGAAGATATCAAGCAGGGGAATTACGCAATTTGATTCACATTCTTTAAAAACTCTGGTTACTATGTGGAGAACAAATCCTGTGTGGAGAACAGAGGAGGCTGCTATAGTAATCCTCCAGGAGAAATGATGGCGGCTCGGCCCAGCATGACATTGATGGGAATGAAGATGGTTGACACATTTAGATATGTTTTAAAGGTAGTATCAGTGGGATTTGTTCATGGCTTGGTATAGGTAGTGAGGGAAAGAGAGGACTTGAGAATGACACCTTGATTTTTAATTCACTAACAGAATGGAAGAAAATGATATATACCAAGATGAGAAATATTGCTTGAGGGTTGTGTTTGGGAAGCAAATCAGGTCATGGCCTTCATAATTAGGATACAAAATACAGAACAACTTTTTTTTTTTTTTTTTTTTGAGATGGAGTCTCACTCTGTCACCAGGCTGGAGAGCAGTGGCTCAATCTCAGCTCACTGCAACCTCCCCTCCCTAGCTGAAGCGATTCCCCTGCCTCAGCCTCTCGAGTAGCTGGGACTACAGGCGCCCACCACCACGCCCAGCTAATTTTGTGTGTGTGTGTGTGTGTGTGTGTGTGTGTGTGTGTGTGTTTTAGTAGAGACGGGCTTTCACCATGTTGGCCAGGATGGTCTCAATCTCTTGACTCATGATCTGCCTGCCTCAGCCTCCCAAAGTGCTGGGATTACGGGCATGAGCCACCGAGCCCGGCCAGAACAACTTTTTAAAGAATGTGTTAAACAAAGATGATGAGCCAATAAATATAAATATTCACATTTCAAGGGGTCCAAGAGAGCTATAGAGTTTTTCAAAGGAAATCAGGAAGAAGAGCTCTCAGATTGCAGTATAAGGCACCCTGAACAACCAGGAAAGAGAATTTAGCACTATGGAGATAAGAGCCAGTGGCTTCAAAACCTTCTAGAGCTGTTTATCTCCCAGTTTCTTCTCTGTATTTTGGGAACTGACATTATATACCACATGAGAAGGTTGCAAGAGTCACAGGACATTAGAAGTGAAAAATCTTGGAGGAAAAATGAGCCCAACTCCCCTTAAACCCTTCTTTTCCAAATAAAGCGGTGGAGCTCAGACCCCAGGGAGTAGAAGGGATACCAGCATTCATGGCCCTCCTGCAATATACCAGACACAATATGAAGAACATCACATGCCTTACTCCATCATGTCTTTGAACAATCTTGCAAAGTGTGCATAAATTTCCATGTCTAGCCAAGAAAACACAGGCTCTGGGAAGCCCAAGGCCCTACAAATGGCTACTGGAAGAGATGGGATGAGAACTCTCATGTTCCAGTGCTCTACAATCCATGCAATGCCATGCTAAAGAAGATTTTTGAAAATGTGAGGAGGGAAATGAAACTAATTTGGGTAAATCTTTTTAGAGTTTAATATTCTATCCTTTCACCTATACATGTTGGGGCAAGCCAGATTGCAATTCTTCTATGAAGCAGCCAAGCAAACTCTCCCAGCTAAACTTGGGGATGATGATGATGATGATGATGATGATGATGATGATGTTGATGATGATGTAGCTGCCATTCACTAAGTGCTTTCTATGTTCTAGTGTTCCAAATACATTCATTTGCTTAAAGACAACAAATCTGCAATCTACCATCTCTATTTTCTAGACGAAACTAAGACATAGGTTCAATTATTTGCCCAAGGTCATATCACTACTCTGCTCAGTGAAAAACCTTGATGTGGACTCAGGCATATCTTCTTTCTCTGCCCATGTAGCCCTTTTAACAGCTTCTCTTCTCTGGAGTCGTAGTGCCATGGCCCACACAGGCATGTCCTCATTTGCAGCCCTGGGGATACAAACAGTGGGACCATAGCTGGGGTGACCTTTGGGCCACCATTAAGTATCACACATAGTATGAAATCCTATCTAACACTGTACTCTGAACCACAGGACAAGTGAGAAGAGGAAAGAAAAGCAAATGTGAGCCAGCCATGTGATCCCATGGCTACCCTAAGGGCCTATTAATATGATTCAGAGATGCCTGAGTAACTGACTCTTGTTGCAGTTCCCTAGTTTAGGAGTGAAATGAGACAGTGTTTGCCTTGAGAGACCAAGAACTGACTGAACGCCTGAGTATGTCATACCATGCTGTGCTCTGTAATCATGTTGTTTATTGCATAACCCCAAGATTATCAGATGCGTCAGTCCCAGATGAATATATAGCACTGGCATATAGCCAGACTAATTAAGATGTAGAACTCTCTAATCTCATAAAATTGAAGGAGGACAGTCTTTCTGTGATGCTCAGTTACAAGGGTATTTTTAGTCCACTCTCCTTTGTGAGGATTGGAGAATTTGAAAACTTCTATCTCTGCTTGCCCTAGATAACTCTATTACTTATCCTGACTGCAATATTGTTTAGCTTAATCACTTGAAGTCTGAGTCATTGGTCTCTCCATCAACCCAAATTTGCTGTTGACATTTGTCCATATAGTCACCTTGCAGATTAGGGATGGCAGGGAGAAGGTGGAGATGTAACGACTTTATTCCAGACCTATCATAGATGAAGGGACCAAGATGGTGTTGCAGTGTTGGGTTGATCAGCTGAGTACCTGTGGTGTGAGATAGCTAAGGGCTTCAGATATGTAACAAGAAGAACCATGACCTTGGGTCTGGTCCACTAATTTAAAATAGAGAATTTTTTTTCCCCCCAAATGAGTGTGAAACTGGCCATGCCTTGGCTATTGTTTATTGCTCTGGTGAAAATAATTGAGCCAATAGAGGGAGCTAAAGTTGTACAAATGGGATTTCTGGCTACAGAGTGTTATTGCAAAGAAATTCCCAAATACTTGAAAGGCGTATTTCAGGGAATTTGTGGATGCAGTGGAAAAGAGGCAAAAAAGATCAATAAAAACATTGCTAACAAGAGAGCTGTTGGTAACTGGTGATCACTCCAATATCTAAACGTGTAATTAGAGTGGATATCATGAATGAAAGGAAAACTTCGTGGCATGACTATTATCTAGGTGACTAGGATACAAAAATATGCTCTTTTCTCTCTTTTAATTGGCCATGTTAAAAGAGAATCTCTAGATTTATCAAATCTTTGTATTTATCAAGGCTGAGAGGTGTGATAAATTCAAAATAGTGCAAGCTCTCAGGAAACAACAGGAAGTAGAACTTTTAATTAAAGAAACAGTGAATGTGTGGGTATTAATAAATACTAATCTTTTTCACATTAGCTCAGTTTGGCCAAGAAAATGTTAGATGGCACCTATTAATTTACCTTGGACTGAGTTCCACAATTGTGTAAAAAAAGTTCAGCAACCTGGGAAAGAATGGGATTTAGTGATTGAACTTGATATTGCCTTAATAATGCCTCCTTTTCCATCCCTAAGAAAGAAAACCGGCAGGGACCATTTACTTTTACATGCAACATAATACACTTTTATTATGTTATCTTAGGACTATATTACTCTATTTATGATAATAATTAAGAAGTAATCTGACCATGATAACTGCTATGGATTGAATGTTGGTGTCCCTCCAAAATCCATATGTTAGAACTTAACCCCCAAGGTGATATAGTAATAGGTGTGGCCTTTGGGAGGTGATTAGGTCCTGGGGACTCCACCATCCTAGATAGGATTAGAACCCTTATAAAAGGGCTTAAGAGAGTGAGTTTACCCCTTTCAGCCCTTCTACCATGTGAACAAGATGGCAACAAGGTGCCATCTTGGAAACAGAGTTTGGGTCCTTACCAGACACTAAATCTGCTAGCCCCTTGATCTTGTACTTTCCAGACCACAGATTGTGAGCAATACATTTCTATTGTTTATACATTATTCAGCATAAGGTATTTTGTTATAACAGCCCTAATGGATGAAGACAGCAACCATCATCTGTTTTTTCATAATAACTTTTTATTTTGAAATAGTTTAAGACTAACCATGTTTTTGAAATTGGTGATAAATGAGAAGAACATTGTTACCTGTAGGAGGGGACAGAAAACATGACCTCATCTTGTTGGCTGGTAAATATACCTAGATATAAGGGCTAGCACAAGTCTTAAGCATGTCTTAGCATATGCTGGGCTAAAGAGTCACAGGATAGTTCATTGATACAAAAACAATTGGCTGAGAACATTTTTAATTTCACCATGAAATGGAAGCAAATGGGCTGACAGAATTATTTGGATGTTTTAGTCCATTTGTACTGCTATAACAAAATATCACAGACTGGGTAATTTATAATGGATAGAAATTTATGTCTCACAGTTTTGGAGGCTGGGAAGTCCAAGATTCGGTGCCAGTATTTGATGTATGGTGAGAGGCTTGCTGCTGAGTCCTCACATGGTGGAAGGGCAAAAAGGGCCTAAGTCAGTTTCCTCCAGCTTTTTTGTAAAGGCACTAATCCATTCATGAGGGAGAAGCCCTCATGACTTCATCAATGCTGTGGTGTCAATGTGTCACCCAAAATTCATGTGGTGGAAGCTTAATCCCCAATGCAACAGTGCTCGGTGGTGGGGCCTTTTGGAAGGTGTTTAGCTTATGAGGGCTTACTCTCATGAATGGATTAATACCACCATGAAAAGGTCTTGCAGGAGAAGTGTGCTCCCTTTTTGACCTTCCATCTTCTGCCGTGTAAGTATGCCACAAGAAGGATCCATCAGATGCTGGTGCCTTGATCTTAGACTGCTCAGCCTCCAGAACACTGAGAAATAAATTCCTGTTTTTTGTTAATTACCCAGCCTTAGGTATTCTGTTACAGCAGCATGAAATTGACTAAGACATTTCCCAAAAGGCTACACCTCTTACTACCACCATGATGGAGATTAAGTTTCAATATCAATTTTGGAGGGGACATCCTCAAACCACAGCATTGGATATTGGAGAAGTCATCCCATACCTGGGTGTACTTTGGGTATTTGTTTTATCAAATGTCATATTAAAAACCCTGCTTTTAAGTAAGGAGAAAAACAGAAGATGCCACTGGGTCCTTATAAGCTTATTGATCCTATAATTTTGGTAGTTTGCATAATAGAAATCTTTTAGATTCAAGACTCTGCAGAAACCAGGAGGGGTGTTAGTCATGGGACTTTGGAATTTGAAGCATACCTAATGCAGCTGCCTGTCATTCCACTTTTGAAAGCATTTTCTGCTTGTGATTATTGGTTAAGATGCCATGTTCCTATAAAATAACGTTAAATAATTATAAGACTAGAAATTCCAAAACTGTCCTTGGTAACATTTGCCAGATTTTTTAGATACTGGAGGAGCAGCTCAAAAAAGGTTAGTGATAAGATAGAAAAGGTATATTAAAGAATATTAGAATTATTATAGAAATATTATAGATATTTATATAGATATAAATATTATAGAAATAGAATATAGAAATACTAAAAGAAATTAGTCGGGAGTGGTGGCGGGCGCCTGTAGTCCCAGCTACTCGGGAGGCTGAGGCAGGAGAATGGCATGAACCCAGGAGGTGGAGCTTGCAGTGAGCTGAGATCGCGCCACTGCACTCCAGCCTGGGTGACAGAGCAAGACTCCATCTCAAAAAAAAAAAAAAAAAAAAAAAAAAAGAATATACAAAAGGAAGTGAGCTCATAGTGGGCCATGGGATCCACAGCTGGCAGCTGCAGCCCTGGAGCCAAAACTGTCCTCACCATCAGGTTTGCTTCTGGCAATAGGGATTTGTGAATATATGAGAATATGAATCCAAGAGAGCATGGCCAAGGCCAAGTTTAGTTTACTAAGCACAGTGCTCAATTAGCTGAGAAGGGTTATGGAAGTCTGTGACTGTCCTCTCAGCCCATGGGCTAAGTAGAAAGTCTTCTGGTTGACTCTATACTGTCCAACACAAAAGCACCCCTATTTGTTTGGCAAGTGCTAAAAATACCTCAATGTAGGGGCACGATTTATGAAACAGCTATAGGCTTTCTGACTTAAAATATGAATTGTTCATGTTGACACCTGCTTGTTATATGTAGATGAGAAAGGCGGTGGTAACAGAAACATCGAGGTAGCTCTATCTATCTGTTGGTGAGATTTTAAAGGTGGTAACTGGGGTCTACAAGAGGAGTGGATCCTGGAGACCACAAGTTATGAAACACTGGGTTCAATCATGATACATGATACAATCTTTGACTCCATCGAAAAATGCCTATGTCTGTCAGGATTTCTCAGCTAGAACAATATCAAAAGACAAATCTACCTTTGTTAAAGGGACAGAGCCCAAAGGGGTATGGGCCATTATATACTGGCAGATTGACTGTGTTGAACTTTTACCTACAGCACCAGGTAGTTTCAGGTTCTATTGACTGGTATTGACACTTCATTTTCTGGTTTAAACTTCATCCATCCTGAATCTGAGGCTTTAAATTTATGAGTTTATGAGAATCTGAGGCTTTGAATTTTTAGGATTAACGAACTGGAAATACAAACTTTCAGTAATTCTGACCATCAATTGATATATCAGCAATAAGATAATACATCCTATAAAATGAAGATGGCAGGAGTGAGCCAAGAAATATAACACAAAGTAGTCTTTCTACGTTCATATCCCTCCCGAAGTAATAATGTGACTGAAAATTAGAATGGATAATTGAAGCAATTGTGATACAAAGTCATGACAGGGACATGATGGACTAACTGGCTTTGCAGGCGAGGAGAGCATCTACTACTAAACACACCGGGCTGCAAAAGTGGGTCATGGGTTGAACTTATTTCTAAAGTATGAGATCAAGAACGAGGCAATAGGAAACGATGGCTTGGTTCATACCTACCATTCTATATGTTTCTCTTGGGCAATCCATAACCAAGCCCTAATAATCTGGAAGGGTTTTGTGGTACCCTCGCAGTATGCCACCATGTACTGTTGCACTTATTCTTGCTACTGCTAGAACTATGACTACTGATAATAATAATAAGAGCAAACACTTAGATAGTGCTTATCATATACCTGGCACTATTCTAAGCATTTTCCACCTCTATGTATGTTAAACATGGGATTAATTAACTCTGATCTGAAAATCACTGATTTTCAGAGAAAGTTGACTACTTTCTCAGAGATAATAAAGCAAATATCTCTAAACAGTTTTTTAAAAGGGGAGAGAGGGAGGGAATAAGAAGGGGAGGAAAAAGTGCAGTATTAGTAAGGTATTAGTCAAGATGTTTGGATTACACATTATAAAAATTTCAACTAAAGGCAGCTTAGGCAAGATACAAAATGTGCTGGCTCATGTAACTAGAAAGGGAAAGGGCAAGTCATTTTCCTGGAGGACAGCTTCCCAGATCCTGCTTAGGGTCCTGTGACACTGACAGCAGAGAGGAATGCCTCTGAATAAAAGCAGGTGGAGCCATTCAAAATGCCCACGGGTCTATCCCTAGGAGCTCCACCCCAATTCCTCTGCAGATGAGACTGCAAAGCACAAACTCAGGTACTCCTCAGGAGCTACCCACAAAGAGGGGTAAGGATACCTCTCTTATTTCCTTGAGAGTAGGGAAAGCTGCAGGGTGCCCAGAAAGTTCAGAGCAGGCTCCAGGTAGAGAGAGGGCCTACAAGCATGAGGGGAGCCGGTGTTGTTTTGTTACGCAACTGCAGAGGGCACCATTTCTTTATATTCTTTGTGAATGACACTCCTGGGTGTTCAAAGGAGTGGCTCTGCAACAGCCATGGCAGAAGCCAGTGGAGAGTGACTACGGACACAGCAATAACGAGAAATCTTTAACTGGTCACTAAGCAAGCCGATGACATCCTGGCTGTCTGCAAGGGAACAGAACAAAATGTGGGAAGGGGTTGCCATTTGGAGACCTAGCGATCTTAATGGAAGTGAGAAGGTAGATGGAATCAATATGTATTATAATCAGTAGCTGTGGTCCTATTTGCTCCCCACCCCTCAAGTTGGGCCAGGGGAACTGAAGGTTATATTCCTCTTCTGAGTCCTTGGGAATAGAAATCCTAACATGAATGAAGGTGACCAATCTTGGAATTGATGCTATTGACAGAGGAGAATAGAGAGCCAAAAAGTGCACTCTGCAAGGTTGATATTACTCACGGTATAACCATGACATAGACATTCCTAAGAAAACAAATGAAAAAGCAGTAGAACAGATCATAAACTTCCCCGTGCAGTGTTTTTATAATAATAATAATTATTATTAGTAGTAGTAGTATTAGTATATTCTTTCATTTTTATTTTGTTTTAGGGCTATCGTCAGATGACATACCAAGACCACAATGAGTGCCAGTAGGCAGGCTCCAGCCCTGTGCCAGCCAAGCATTTTGGTGATTAATGTTCTTGGCTCTGAGGAAATAGCACTCTTTCTCTAAATTCAGATTTTTTTTTTGGCATAAAATTTTGGAAACTAGGTTTAAAATTCTCCATAGTGACCATCTTGTCTATTCTCAGGCTAGTCATAGAATTCATAGCTAATCTAACATTAATTTTAAAACCAGGGAGAAACAGTAGAGGTCATCCACTCCGAGCCTTTTTTTTCTTTCATCTTTCATCTTTCTTTCCTTCCTTCCTCCATCCCTCCCTTCCTTCCTTTCTTCTTTCTAATGAATTCACTAATATATTTTATTTTAAATTGCACTTTGATTATAAAAGTAGTATATATTAATATTTAAAAATTGGAAACAGAAAATTTAAACTAAATGCCTCACAATCTTCCACCCAAAGACAAATACTGTCAACTACAGACTGTCCCCGACTTAGGAGGGTTTAAGATTTTTCACGATATGATTGTGTGAAAGTGACCCACATTCAGTAGAAACCATACTTCAGTACAGAAATCAATACATTACATGGGATACACAGCACTTTCTTATAAAATAGGCTTTGTGTTACATGATTTTGTCCAACTGTAGGCTAATATAAGTGTTCTGAACATATTTAAGTTGGGTGAGCCTAAGCTATGATGTTCAGTAGGTTAAGGTGTATCAAATGCATTTTTGACTTGCCATATTTTCAAATTATGATGGGTTTATCAGGATGTAACTCCATGGTAATTGGAGGGGAACCTATGTTTTTATATTCATTATAAGAATTGATACGACTCTCTTTTTTGTTCTTTCCCCAAATCTGACCTCTTCACCATGAGACAATGCTCCTAAACTGTTGATTAGACACAGGGCTATTCACTCTCTGGGGGAAGGGGTCAGGAAGAGCTACCCCAAAGAGCTTGGGAAATTGACATGTCAGAATATACCTCCATTATTTTTAAATGGGAAAACTGAGCTCCAGTCGTTTGCCAAAAGCCAATGACTCTATCAGGACTCCTCCAATGTAATAGCTAATTGCTTCAAAATTCACTGTGCTCCTTTTCAAGTGTGAAGTCCAGGGAATGGACAGGATGCCGTAGTCCAGAAATGGACAGAATATGTCATATGGTAAGATGTCAGAAAGATCTTCACAATTTTCTCTTTCGATGTGTTATGTCTCATCACACACAAAGTGTGAAAACACTTCCTAAATTAGACAAGTAACAATTTATATCAAGAAAAATATTGTCTTATCCTATAAAATGAATAAGTGGTAGGTAAGTATGGTTCAATATGTATCTACTGATATTAATAATGTCCAGTTGAGTTGAAATATGTAGGAAAGTCTTTGAGGGAAGGAAATATTTTCCTGACTCTAAATGGCCTTTTGCTTGTCATATTTACTTGGATGTCCAACAGAGATTAACTCTTTATGTGGATGTGATGGTAGATTTCACTTTTAAATCAAACAATTAGAAAAAAAAAAAACATACAGGAATGGAGGCAAAAGCTTCCAAAGTCCAAACAAATGCCATGTAAACATTCCATGATCTACTTTTACTTTTAGATGGTAGATCATGTATTGAGAATTTACATGAGTTAGCATCAGAAAGTATCACAAGCCCATTGTACACCATCTTTCCCAAGTTTCACAATACGTGGGAAATTAACATTTGGGTTGCCATTTTTTAAATTAAAAGTATGATGGCTTTTTGCTGACCCAGATGATCCCTTGTCTACCTTCATCAAAGGCACAGTGTGAGAGAGTAGAGATTTTACTATATTGTCTGTTTCTCCAAAAAGGCCTCACGTAGCATTGGCCTTCTCATCAGGATGGGTTAGCTCCTTGCTAAATGTTAGCTGCGGACCAGCAGAATTGACATCAGCTTCATCAGAGGAGCTTGTAAGAAATGCAGAACCTCATGGCACACTCCAGACTTATTGAATCAGAATCTACATTTTAACATGTTCTCCATGTGATTTATACGAACATTAATGTTTGAGAAGCACTGGGTTAATTGACGATTAAGAAATATAGTGCATCTGTTTGCCCTACTCTCCATCTGTTGCCAACACACACACACACACACACACACACGCACACACACACACTCTTCGGGTTTAAAATTAAAGAGCAGACTGGTCAAAATCATGCAAAATCATGAATTTGCAGGATTTAAGTGCTGAATGCAATACTAAAAATCATGCAGTCGCAACCCTTCAAATGGCAGAGATTAGTAAACATCTCCCACTATTCATTCTCCCCTTCTGCCCTGTAGTAATAGAACTCTCCAAGGTTTATCTGAGCACACCACACAAGACAGTGCATTTCCCTAGCTCCTTTACAGCTAAGAATGGCCATGCTATTAAATTTGAATCAATGAGATATGAGCACAAGAGACACATTCAACTTCCAGTCAGTTCCTCAGCAAAGTAGCAGCTTTTCACAAGTTTCCTTTTTCTGATGGCTGGGAAGCAGCAACAGCTACAGTAGATACCTTGGGCCCAGAGATAGAAGTCACATACTGAGAATAACAGAGCTACTAGCCATCCCAGGTCAATAGATGACCTTCTGTAACAGAGCAGCCCAACTATCCCAGAATGCCAGCTCAGCCTGGGACACGGAAGGGAAATTAAGCTGTCTCTCATCCTATCCATTGAAGTCACTGTGATTTTAAGTCTCTTGATGGCAGCTTAGCCTTTGTGCTCTGATTAATTACTTCCCAAGTGAGGAACTGAGGCCCAGAAACTGTATGACTTATGGTGAAAATATCACTTACGAATGTAAAAATAGGCCAGTGGAAAATATTTAAAGATTTTTAGGCCAGGCACTGTGACTTACACCTATAATCCCAGCACTTTGGGAGGCCAAAGAAGAAGGATCACTTGGGGCCAGAAGTTCAAGTCTAGCCTAGGCAACATGGCAAGACCCCCCTCCATTGCTACAAAAAATAACAAATTAGCCAGGCATGGTGGTGCATGCCTGTACTCCCAGCTACTTGGGGGGCCAAGGCAGGAGGATTGCTTGAGCCCAGGAGGTCAAGGCTGAAGTGAACTATGATCACGCCACTACACTCCAGCCTGGGTAACAGAACAAGAACTTGCCTCAAATAAATAAATAAATAAATAAAATTAAAGATTTTAAAAAATGTATACTCAATTTTATACTGAAGACATTTTAAATGTTTTGAGGCCAGATGTGATAGAACACTGGCTTTCCTGACTAAGCTTCTTGGCTTGGAGGTTTTCTCTTAGCTACCTCTGAGGGATATGCATACTTGTTTGTCACACAGCAGCTACTTGGATGAATGAATAAATAAAAGGATAAAGTGAACTCTGTTTTTTACTAAACCACCAGGTTAAAAAAATTTTTTTGGCTTCTACTTATTTTGAAGAATGTAATCTTAAAGTGCATCTTAAGTTGACCACTTGACCCATCTGCCACCATGAAACAAAGCGACAACCAATAAAGGGTTTCAAATAGGCAGAGTTTTCATAGTTTTTTGCATTTTCCTTTTGAGTAGATACGTGGGTGGGTGGGGGGAGTAGTTATAGATCTATGTGTTTGCACTGGGTTAGGACTAGAGTTCAGCGTTATTTTTTTCCTCTTTGGTTTGTGGTCATGCCTTAATAGTCATTAAACCAAAGTCATAAAGACAGTTGAAGATACAGGACACGGTATTGCCAACATGAGGATAGTTTATTGGCTCCATGGTTCAGTCACTTTTGAATTCAGATAATGTTTGACCAGCAGACTTCTTAACAGATTTTCTAGAATCCTATTTCTATCATTACAAGTTAAATTGTCACTTTGCTATACAAAGATCCACACCTAGTCACCCAGTTATATTTATCCAATGATAAAAAAAACAAAACGCGACTATATGAGATCATTTTAAAATAAAAAAGTAATGAAACACTAAACAATCACTCCATGTTGTCTGTAACCATAATAATTCATCATAGGGTTGCCCCACAAGGAAGGATTGCATGCATAGACGTTTAAGCAATATGTAGACTTATAACTTTTATTTTTCTGTTTGCTAATAGTGCCTATAACTGAAACAATGAATTATAATATTGACAGGGACTCAATGAATCCAATACAAAGTTGTCTAAAACTATCAAAATGATATAAATTTAATGTAAACAGAACCACTTAAAATATTTTAAACACATGATAAAAGTCTGTAAACAATTCATATCTCTAGTTTAATTTTTGCATTAATAAGTCATATTCCCAAATCCAATTAAAGTCTCCTGTTTACACAGAGGTTCTCAATCTTGGCTGCATATTAAAATTATCCAGGGAGTGTTAAAGATCCCAAAGTTTAGGCCAAACTCAAGAAATTCCATCAGGATCTCTAGGGGGTGGGACCTCAACATCAGTATTTTCACCTTTGGTTGTAGTAGGGATGTTGATTGGGTCAACAGGTGTAAACTATTAACCAAGGGTGACAGATGTTCATTCAGAATAAAGGGACACCAGATGTTCACCAGGCATTGCTTTCCAAGAGCTATTATTTTCCATCTGAAACACATTTGCCTTCATCAGCTATTTCATGTCTCTTTCACCAAAGTCACCAAGAGGATTTAGTGCACTCGAAGTAGAGGGACCTTTTTTTTTTTGAGGGCTTTTCTGAAAAGCTAAACCTGAGAGAAATGAATAGTTTCTTATCCTCTACATGGAACTCCCATTTAGCTCATTGACCTGCAGAAAGGTTTTAAAATAGCCAGGTGATGTTTTAAGCGGGTGCCTTGTATCCTATGTTAGTCTTCCCAAATGACCAATCCAATCCAGCCCGTTTTCCCATTTCTCCTTGAGCTCAGACATTTTATCCCTAATCTGTCAGCACAGGAAATTGCGAGCAGGTATTTTATTTCATGCAAGAGCCAGGAAAAACACAGAGGTGGTGTAGCTCACTGCTTTGAATATGTGTTCAGTGGGACTGGAAAATTTTCCCTAAAACAAAATTGTTCTATCTCTGGTGAGCAAGGCTACCCCACACTGAGGACCAAAGATAGCATCCGATCCTCAATATGCTTCTGTGTGAAAATGAAAATGAGCAATATTTTTAGTAAAATTAGTAAAAAGTACATGCAATATAGCTTCTAAATATAAAATCATCCACATAGCTGTTCAACTGCTTTGTTTAGTTTTCTCAGTCATACATGGCAAACTACAAAACATCATTTTCCTTGACATGCCCATCCAGAACCAACTGTTTAAAACTGGATGTTTAAATTTGGGCATTTAGAATTATTAAATCACCAGGAGCTGAACTGTAGTGAATTGTAAAGAAAGGTAAGAACGTGGCTAATCAAAGTCCTCTTCAATTCAATAGGTATTTGCTGACAACCTAATATATATCAGGCATGTGTGTGGAATGAAAGGGTTTCTCTTTCAGCTGCAGCATTTCCCCATTATGCTGAAAGGGCTAATTTCAAACTGATGATGAACCTCTGTTTCTTCAAACAGATGACGAACCTCTTTGTTTTACAGTTTTTGTTTTCATGAGTTATCCAACAATTTCACTTTCCTGAAACCAGATTCTGCTACAGACGCCCCTCAAGGACTCCAAGGTATATCTGTTCTTTTAAACAGGTCTATGTATTGCTCAAATACCTATCAGAATTCTCATGGGACAATCCAAATTTTTCATCTCTCTGGCTTCCTTTGTTTAAAGAAGTTAACATTGCCACGATTCTTGGTTGTTATATTCTATTATCTAGCTTACAATATACAAAGACTCCCTGGCATTACAGCTATTTCAAAGAGGTCATATTTTCAATTTTGTAAATTTTCCAAATGAATATCATTTAAAATATTTAGTTTAAAACGATGCTAGCTCTCTGAGAACCTGTCATAATTTTCCCAGTATAGCCTTAACACAAAATATGTTAGAGCAAAATAAAATCTCTTTAAATCTTTCATTTCAGAAAATGACCTTCAATGCAGTCCATAAGCATTTATTGAGTACTGTGGGAGATCCTAAGATTGAAATACAATTTTTTTGCAACTAGGGCCTTATAATTTTAATGGAGAACCAAAATATAAAGATATGTATGTATGTGTGTATGTGTGTGTGTGTGTATGTATATATACATATATATATATATATATATATTTTTTTTCTTTTTTGAGACAGAGTCTTACTTTGTTGCCCAGGCTAGAGTGCAGCAGTGTGATCTCGGCTCACTGCAACCTCCACCTCCACCTCCTGGGCTCAGGTAATCCTCCCACCTCAGCCTCTCAAGTAGCTTGGATTACAGACATGTGCCACCATGTCTGGCTAATTTTTGTATTTTTTTGTAGACAACTATTAGCGTGCTTTTGTCATGTTAGCCAAGCTGGTCCTGAACTCCTGGCCTCAAGTGATCTGCCCGCTTTGGCCTCCCAAAATGCTGGGATTACAGGCATTAGCCACCATTCCCGGCCTGTATTTATATATTTTAAGGGATTAAGATAGCAATGAAAAGTAATTTTCATGGGCCTTCCAGGGAAGGGGAGGGTGAGAGGAAAGAAGAGAGGAGAGAGAGAGAGACAAAGTTTGGGGTAGGTGTCCACAAGCAAGGAGGAACTTAGAGTCTTCCTGAAGTCATCTACTTTGCAGGGGAAGGGTCTTAATAATGATAATGTTAATAATAATAGCTAATGTCTATTTGGTGTCTGTACACCTTAAGTCCTGATATTAAATTGTTGTTCACTTACTGTTCACTTAGAATATTCACATAAAAAATATTTATTAAGCTTTACCACGGTGCTGGGATACAGAAGAAAGAGTGGATAGAAGATAGCTATGCAAATAAAGAAAGAAACATATAATAGAAGTAGGCACCGAGTGTGGCCATGTATTTCCTCTTAACTGGCAACACGTTCTTGCATTTTTACGCAAAGCTAGAACTCATTGATACTCAGAGGCTGTAATGAGAATTTCTACGGAATGTAGCTTTTATCTCTGCAGTATTAACTTTGGTCAAAAGATGGCAGCAAAGTTCAGCTAGCTCTTCGGAAACCACTTCTCAAAAGTGAGGGGAGAAGGGAGTAACTATTCACATCTTTTACAGGTTAATGGGCAAGTTGGGGAAAGGTTGTCTTGCCGCCTACACATGAAATTGTTTTCAAATTGTATATCACAATATTTATTAAACATTAAAATATCACAAGTTCAATGTAAGCCAGGTTATAATATTCAAATTATATTTATTCATTCACTTGTTAATTTACAAATGTAAATATTTATTAATTTCCCAAATGTTTTAGTACTTGCTAGGCATTAGCACTACACTGAGAGCTGATGATACTTGTCGACCAGAATATACACAGTTCCAGCTCTCATTGAACATAGGGCCTAGAGTGGGAATGATATTAAAAAGATAAATAAAGAAATGAACTTGTAATTATTCATAGAATGTAATTACCTGTGGTAATTATATTGTATTTTTTCAGTTTCCTAGTACTTGAGAGTAACAGAAAATACTCAAGCATTTATTTTTCAATTGCTTGACTAATTATTCAGTTGCCTAGGACAGTACCTGGCACAAAGTAGGTGCTTAGTAAAGAGCTGTTAAGTGAGTGAAGGAGTGTAATTACAAATCTGAGATACACATGTCCAGAACATGACTGGAGACAAGTTTCTAATGAAGGAACATGACCTGGGTCTGGGAAAGTGATGTAGGTCTGAAGGATGAGTAGGAGGTAACTAGATGGCTGTGTATGTGTGTGGATTGGAGGTGGGGAGTCTCTGGGCATACAGTAGACCATGAGTAAAGGCCCTGTGACGATGGTGGTTGTGGGGTAGGGAGGGGGTGGAGAGGAGGCATGGGAACATGACTTGCTACAGGGAACTAAAAGACCAGTGCGGCCTCAGCACGGGGAGTCAGGGGGTTGAACAGTGATGCACAACATAGACTTTGGTGTAAAGAATGAGTAGGAGAGGGACAAGAGTGGATTTGGGTAGAACAGGTGGGAAGCTGTTGCAGTCCAGGTGAGAGATGGTGGTAGCTTAGACTAGGGGGTGGGCTAATGGAGTGGGAAGTTGTCAAAGTCACCTGATGGGAGCACATGATGATATACAGACTATAGAGTGTGAGGGAGAGAGGAGCTCCAAGGATTACTGACTTGTGCAATGGGGTGTGGTAGAAAGGAAATTCTGGAGGAAAACCAATTTGGGGGAGGAGGGAAGATCCTAAGTTCTATCTGAAACATTCTGAGAATTTGAGACATCCTAGTAGAAATATTAAGTCCATAATTACATTGAAGGGACAGAGCACAGAGAGGTCTGGAGTGGAAATTGATTTGGGAGCCATTGGCATGTAGATGACATTTGAAAAGAAAAGGCCTGGTTGAATCCACATATGAAGAGAATATAGGGAAAGAAATGGGGACTAAGACTAGCCTTGGGGAACTCACACTGGGTGCCTGGTGGAGAAGGACGGCGGCAAACAAAACAGAAGTAGCCAGAGAAGAGAAGAGGAGAGCCAGGAAAGAGTGTGTGAGTGCAATGGACAGAACTCTGGACACAGGAAGACGTTTCTCATGTTCTGAGAAAGGTTGGCATCTCCATCCTCCACCACAGTCCTTCCATCCAGCCTGTCCATTCACCCATTTAACTGTGGCCCTTGCTAGCTCCAACACAAATGTCCTTGGCTCTTGGTAGAGGCAGTCCCAGGAAGATAATGTATTTTGAGCCACCAAAACTATAGATCATGGCAAATAGAAAGCAAAG
This sequence comes from Pan troglodytes, assembly GCF_028858775.2. Classification (NCBI taxonomy): domain Eukaryota; kingdom Metazoa; phylum Chordata; class Mammalia; order Primates; family Hominidae; genus Pan; species Pan troglodytes. Next base: position 54,453,134 of record NC_072413.2, on the reverse strand, counting down.
AATAATGGCATGGACATCAACTACAATTAGTTAGTGAAAAATTGATGGAAGAATTTATTTACAGTTCCAAAGAAAAAGACCACTGGACTAAGAGTTAGGAAGCCAGAGATCCAATCTGAGCTCCCCCACTGGCCTGCTGTGCCAGTTTAGGGATTTCTCTGGCTATGCTTTATTTCACTGTTGTCATCATTAAATTTCAGGGCAGGAGACTGTGGTGGGTGGGTGGGAAAAGAGAAGGAAGAAAGTAACAGAAAATAATACACACTCTGCATAATAATAAGCTCCTTATAAAGATCTTATGAGATCAAGTGTCTAAAAGTGCCTTGGAAAACATATAACATCAAATACTTTTCTATATGATAAAAGAATTTTAAAAATACTCTCATAAAAATGGAACCATGCAATTGATAAATCTGGAGAGTTTCCAGGCATTTATTCCTAAAAAGCTGTGTGAATGCCTTTTATCTCTTTCTATCCTGCTGCTAGCACCATATCCTTTTCTAACTAAAAATGAAAAAAACGAAATAAAGAAAAAAACTTCTAAAATCTGTTATTGATGCAAGGAAAAGGATACATATAGATTTTTAACAATATAGATTCAGGACCACCCAAGCTAATGGATTCCAGGCCAGAGAGCAAAAACAAAAGGATTACCACTAAACCCTCCAATCTGTTTTAAAAGCTGGGGAGGATAAGTGATGGGAACATGGCTGGCTAGAGGTACCAGGCACCAGACCCTCCACCAAGAAGGACCAAAACAGCAAGAAGATAACCATACCTCGAACAGAACTTCAAGAGAGAACCCCGGAATTGAGCAAGAGAGTGACAGAGCACTTCTGAGGCTTGTAAGGAGAGGGGAGCGAAGCATCCTGAAGCCAAGAGAAATTCCCAATGGCAGGCAAAAGATAAGTGAGAGATCCAAAGTGGTCCACATTCCCACAGTGAACTCTGCAATCCTGGCTATGGGAAAGCCCTTAGGCCCCTGTGGGCCCTGAGACTAGTATGGGAGCTGCTTGGAGGCCATATAACAGCATTGTTCTGGAGGGGGATTTTGTGCTGGGTCCCAATCCCCCTCCCCTACCCAAGCAGTTGCAGCACAATAATATTTTGAGAGCCCAGCCCTCACCAGACTCCATCCTGTCCTGGCTGCCCACAGCCCCTGCATCTCCATATTCCCAGCGCCACACTGGGATCTCTCATGTCCACCTGAGAGCTACAGTACGGCAACTGTGGTGAGTCCCAGTAGCACAGCTCTGTACCCAGCAGCCTGGTCAACACAGTGTCCTACCCCCCAGAGAACAGGTGCAGTGCACCAGGGAGGCTGCCCCTGGGACCAAGGGAGCCAAAATGTGTGCCCCCCAGAGCCTGAGAGCCTCCTGCCCTAGGCTGCAGTACTGATACCAACCCTAGCCCCTCCAGGAGCAGAGCCACCACACTTCTGCACAAGCTGTCAGGATGCCTGGGGATTGGCCTGCCCCAGCTACTACCACCAGCACCCATGCACATGCCATCTGGGGTCCTGGGGACAGGCTCACCTGCTGCCGCTACTGGAGCTTGCACACACTGTCCAGGGAAAGGCCCATCCTACTCGCTGCTGCACCCCTGGACCATGCTCACCCAGCCTGCTGCTGCCGCTGCCAGCTCCCATCCGGGGACCTGGTGACTGGTCTGCTCAGCCTGCTGCCACCACTGCTGGCACCCATGTGAGTGACCCAGGGGCCTGAAGGTTGGCCCCCCACTGCTACTGTCACTGCTGACGCCATATGCACATCTCCCAGGCGCCTGAGAACACGCCTTCCCAGGCCACCACTGCCATCACCTGCACCTAAGCAAGCCGCCTGGAGGCACAAGGATGTGCCTGCCTGGACCTGCCACTGCCAGTGCCAGCATACACCTCCCAGGCCTCCAAGGACTGGCACACCAGGCCTGCCACTGCCACCACTGGTTCCTAAAGACTGGCCCACATGTCATCCCCATCCCCAGCAAAGCTTTGCCTCAGGCTCCACTGCAGCCTAAACCACTGAGAAAATCACAGAAGTCACTGAGGCTGATTACAGCCAAAGAAATCATACAGAGACTATAGTATTGCACCCACCCAGAATCAAAGCCAAAGCACCCTGGCTGACCAACCTTGTAGAAAGCTCTTTCCCTGTGAAAGCCTATCCGTAAAATTGGGAGCAGTGCTGTCACACCAGATGTGAAGATATCACCCTAAGGAAACAAGAAGCATGAAAAAGCAAGGAAACATGACACCTCCAAAGGAACACAATTCTCTAGCAGCAGATCTCACAGAGAAGGAAATCTATGAAATCCTTGAAAAATAATTCCAAATATTGATATTAAAGAAACTCAATGAGCTATGATAAATACTAGATATGAGAGAAGGGGCTTCAGTGGCTGACTGGAGGCACCAAGCACTGGCATAAAATGGCAAGTAAGTAATTACTCTCTCAATAGAGCATCTGAGAGAGAACCTTGGAATTCAACAGAGAAGTGACAGGACACACCTAAGGCAAGGAAGGAGAGGGAAGGGAGGCAGTCTGCTCTGCTAGGATCAGCTAGGAGCCCAAGAGTGAGGAACCTACTGTGAGGAAATGGTAGAAGAGATCCTCAGTGGTCCACCTCACTACTGCCAACTCCTGCAATCCTAGACAAAGAAGAGTCCCACTCCATCCTCACGGATCCTGACACTAACACAAGGAGCTAGCTGCCTGCAGACGGGGCTATGGCATTGGTCCAGCAAGGGAGCTCACGCTGGCTCCCACACACCACCCAAGACCTAAGCAAAAAAAACATGGTGCCATTTTGAGAGCCCAGCCCTCACCAGACTACATCCTGCCGTGGGGCCAAAGAGGCTTGCACCTCCCCATCCCTGGAGTTCCATTGACACCCTGTGCCTGCAGCAGCTGCTGTTGCTGGCTGCTGCAATGGGGGCTAAAGTGAAAGCCACTGATAGCAACCTCGGCACCCCCGGCAGTGGGGCTGTCACACATTTGCAAGTTCCCTGAGGACAGAGTCCCCCATGGGCAGCCATTGCTGCAAAGTGCCTAAGCAAGTCCCACTGGCAGTGACCCCATTCCACCTTGGTTAAATTTGCTTTTGTTGCTTGTGTTTTTGAGATCTTAGCTATAAAATCTTTGTCTAGACCAATGTCCTAAAGTGGGTCTGCTGTTTTCTACTAGAAGTTTTATCATTTGGGATCTTACATTTAAGTCTTTAATCCATCTTGAATTGATTTTTGTGTATGATGAAAGATAGGGGTCCAGTTTCATTTTTCTGTATATGGCTATCCAATTTCCCCAGCACCATTTATTGATGAGACTGTTCTTTCCCCAGTCCATGGTCTTGGTGCTTTTGTCAAAAATCAGTTGACTATAAATTTGTGGGTTTATTTCTGGGGTCTCTATTCTGTTCCATTGAACTATGTGTCTGTTTTTATACCAATACCCTGCTGTTTGCATTACTATAGCTTTCTAATATATTTTAAAGTCAGGTTGTTGGATGCCTCCAGCTTTGTTCTACTTGCTCAAGATTGTTTTTGTTATTCAGACTCTTTATTGGCTCCATATGAATTTTAGGATTCTTTTCCCTATTTCTGTGAAAAATGACATTGGTATTTTGATTTGAATAGCATTGAATCTGTAGACTGCTTTGGGTAGTGTGGTCATTTTAAGATCACTTCTTCTGATCCATGAGCATGGAATGTCTTTCCATTTGTCTGTGTCCTCTTCAATTTCTTTCACCAGTGTTTTGTGGTTTTCCTAATGCTGAAGTCTTTCACCTTGTTAATTAAATTTATTTCTATGTATTTTCTTTATTGTAGTTATTGTAAATGCGATTGACCTCTTGATTTCTTTTTCAGCTAGTTTTTTATTGGTGTATAGACATGCTACTGATTTTAGTATGTTGCTTTTGTATCCCGCAAATTTACAGAATTTATTTATCAGATCTAAGAGTTTTTGGTAGCGTCATTAGGTTTTCTAGATGTAAGAGTATATCAACAGCAAAGAAGAACACTTTGACCTCCCCTTTTCCAATTTGAATGCCTTTTATTTCTTTCTCTTGCTTGATTGCTCTGGCTAGGATGTTCAGTACTATGTTGAACAGGAGGGATAAAACTGGCCATCCTTGTCTTGTTTCAGTTCTTAGATGAAAGGCTTTCAGCTTTTCCTCATGCAGTATGATTTAGCTGTGGGTTTGTCTCAAATGTCTTTTATTACATTGAGATATGTTCTTTCTATGCTTGGTTAAGAGTTTTTATCATGGAAGGATGTTGAAATTTATCAAATGCTTTTCCTGTGTCTATTGAGATGATCATATGGTTTTTATCCTGCATTCTGTTGATAGGATGTATCACGTTTATTGATTTGCATATGTTGAGCCATCCTTGTATCTCTGGAAAAAATCCCACTTGATTATAGTGTATTTATTTTTGATATGCTGTTGGATCGTTTACTAGTATTTTGTTGAGGGAATTTTTGCATCTATACTTATCAGGGATATTGACCCATAGTTTTTGTTGTTGTTGTTGTTGTTGTTGCATCCTTGACTGATTTGGTATCAGGGTAATGATGATCTTGTAGAATGAGTTAGGGAGAATACCTTTTCATTTTTTTGAAATACTTCCAGGAGAATTGGTGTTAGGTCTTTTTTGTAAGTTTGGTAGAATTAGGCAGAAAAGCCATCCAATCCTGGGCTTTTCTTTGTTTGCAGACATTTTATCACTCATTCAATCTCATACTCATTACTGGCCTCTTCAAGTTTTCTATTTCTTCCTGAATTTTAGTAGGCTGTATATGTCCAGGAATGTATCCATTTTTCTGTAGGCTTTCCAGTTTATTAGTGTATAGTTGTTCATAATAATCTCTGATGATCTTTTGTATGTCTTTGGTATCAGTTGTAAAGTTTCCTTTTTCATTTCTAATTTCATTTATGTGGATTTTCTTTTTTTTCTCTTAGTTTGTTTAGCTACTTGTGAATTTTATTTTTTTCAAAAAAACAATGTTTCGTTGATCCTTTGTATTATTATTTTAGTCTCTTTTTTGTTTAGTTCTGCTCTGGTCTTTATTATTTTTTTCTACTAATTTTGAATTTGTCTTGTTCTCACTTTTCTAGTTTGTTGAGGTGTATTGTTTGATGGTTTATTTGAAATCTATTTTTAATATAGGGGTTTATTGCTATAAACTTCACTCTTAGCATTGCTTTTGTTGTATCCCTTAGGTTCAGTTATGTTGTGTTTTGATCTTCATTTGTTTCAAGAATTTTTTTTATTTTCTCCTTAATTTCTTTCTTGATCCAGTGGTGATTCTGGAGCTTGTTGTTTAATATCCATGTATTTGTATGGTTTCCACAGCTCCTCTTGTTATTGATTTTTTTCTAGTTTTATTCCATTGTGATCTGAGAAGATATTTGATATTTCAATTTTTAAAAATCTGTTGAGATTTGTTTTGTGTCCTAACATACGGTTTATCATGGAAAATGTTTCATGTGTTGGTGAGAAGAATGTGTATTCTGCAGCTATTGGATGAAATGTTCTATAAATATCTGTTAGGTCTATTTGGTTTAAGTGCAGGTTAAATCCAATGTTTCTTTAATTTTCTGTCTAGATTATCTGTCTCATGTTGAGAGTGGGGTGTTCAAGTCCCCAACTATTATTATATTGGAGTCTATCTGTCCCTTTAGATCTACTAATATTTGCTTTATATATCTGGGTGTTCTGGTGTTGAGTGCATATATATTTAGAATTCTTATATACTCTTGTTGAATTGATCCCTTTAGCACTGAATAATGACATTCTTCATCTCTTTCTACTATTTTTGACTTAACATCTGTTTTATCTGATATAAGTATAGCTACTCCTGTTTGCTTTTGGTTTCCATTTGCATGGCATGTTTTTTTCATACATTTACTTTTAGTCTATATGTATCTTTACAGGTGAGGTGAGTTTCTTGTAGGCAGCATGTAGTTGGGTCATGTTATTATGGTTATTTTTTAATCTGTTTGGTCAGTCTATATCTTTTAAATGGAAAGTTTAATCTGTTTACTTTCAAGGTTATTATGGATATCTGAAAGCTTATTCCTCTTGTCATTTTATTAATTTTTATCTGGTTATTTTCTATATCCTTTCCCTTCTTTCTTATTTTTCATTGTAGTTTGGTGCCTCTAGTCAGTCATCTTGAAGAATCCTCCGCTGTATCTCTTTTTATCTCAGTAATTTGGTATTCTTTTTCTTAAAGATCAGCTCCTCAAAATCTGCACTACTCATGCTCTGAATTAGCAAGAACATGCTAGACTTGCAAATTACTGAGACAGTCGTAGGTTTGGGTTTGACGGTTTCCATCTACTTTTCATAACTATCTCACTTCAGACTGTAAAGATTTATTTATGTAACCTGGATCCCCAAGTTCTCTAGAATCCTGTGATCTTTTAATTAAGAAAAATGAACTGAGTTCCCCTTTCATATAAATGTAGGGAATCCAGCATGCTTCCCCCATTTCTCAGGTTTCTTGGGAGTAGGGTAGAGAGGTAGAAGGGTGACTTTTTCCAGTCCCCTCTCAGGCTGAACTCGTCCTCCTGGCTTCCACGCAGATCTTGGTCTGGCCATCTCAGCTTTTGTGGCTCCTGTCCCCTCTTCTCACCACTTCCCACGTGTGAACTCTATTCCCCAAATCACCATTTACACAAGACCATTGCTTAAGGTAACAGATTTCTACTGAAAGGCTGAAGGGACTGGGGCAATTATGGAGCAGCAGGAAAAAATTCAAAATTAAATATTCAATATGAGTTTTCCTCAAGATTATTCACTCCATGGAAGGATCTGCCTCTGTAGTTTTAGGGCGTTCTTCCAGTGGAAACATCGCTCTTCTCTCACATTTTCTAAGTCCCTCAGGGACCCCAAACATCCTCCCTTTAGAGAAGCTAAGGAAAAATTCTCCAATCCTTTTTATTTTATTACACAGACCAATTTATCTCTTCATTTTAATATTCTTTTCCCAGGTCATGCCCAGGGAACTTTGCCTTGCATGACCAGAATGAGCCACTAAATAATGAATTTCATCATGACCCTTGAAGGTGGAAGGAGTATTGATTGCTCCTCTCCCCACTTTTAAATATAAAAAGTTTCTTTCCATTCTATTCAAACTTGAATTATTAATAGGACTCTAGTATTTAAGACAATACAGCATCACTCACATCTTTTTGGGTTTGTGTTCATAACTCTTAGTCAGCAAACTGGCCTTTTGCATTCTGGCTAACTTAGAAAAGTCACCTTAGACAGGACAATGTCTTTTCACTTTGTTTCCTCTTCCCATGCATCTCCTCCCACTCCCACCCCATCCATCTTTTCCTCTGATAGTGAATTTAGAATGTCTCAGTTCAAAGCTTAGGCAAGTTGTAGGCAATTTTAAACCCATCTGGGCTTTGAGCATGTTGAAAAACAGGCAACATTTTTGTTTCACAGAAACTCATTTTTTGGCTTCTTACATTGACTGAGAAAACTTTTAATCAGCATTATCAGTTGACCATTTGTGACTTGTGTTTGTGGGCTTTGAGAAGCCGATTAGTATTGAAGTATAATTTTCACAAGGTTAAAGACATGACTCATGCAAAAACAAAGTCAGTATACACTAAAGAGCTGCTTATTTCATTAATGAGAGACCCAGTAGGATACTAAAACTGGTTCAAAGAAATGTGAGAGAAACAGATGTGTTTGTAGTCACTGAAAGAAGTAACACTAGAATTAATTATTAAATTACACACAAAATTGGTTAATGTCATACAGGACAATAAAACTTAGACCTTTGGGTTGTAATCCTTTTTACCAGGCAGAAATCATTTCTGTCTCTACGGGCAAAATTCCTTTGTATTGCTATAAGAATCATTTGCAGTGCTCTAAGTTTATTACAAATTAATATTGACAATCGTAAAAGGTCAAAGGTAGATATCATATTGTTACCCACATAATGGGTGGATTTGATCACTTGATGGGCATCAACCCAATGACCACAAGCAAGAAAGATTTAGCAAAGGGATTTTGTTACTTGTAACAAGTAAGGAGAACACAGGAGATAATTCCCAAAGCAGTGCCTCTCTGAGCTGGGAGCTGGGTCAGGTTTTATAAGCATAGGGTAATGAGGCATAATCTGATTGGATCTTGCAATGAGGTGATGCCAGGAGGCATGATGTGACTGGATCCTGTCATGGGGCGACACCAAAACTCTACTGATTGGATCCTGGATCCTGCCATGTGGTGTCCACTTCTAAATTCAGTTCCTGCTCTTCTGTCGGGGTACTTAGGGTCTCCCTGTGATTGCAGGATTGGTTCATCTGGGCATGCTCAGGCCACATGATCTGAGGGTCCATGACAACTGAAAAACATCTCATAACTTTGTTACGTAAAAGTTGAATCAGACTGGTCTGGTGAAGCTACAATATCCCTAGAGAATCAGGCAATCCTTAGGTGTGTCTATTAGACATTGCTCCAGTGTGACATAGAAAAGGTATGTAGCCATCCTTTTCTCTATTTCCAAGTTTTGAATTTTTTTCTTACTTTTAGAAGAACAACTGTGTTTTTCTCTCAACTTCTCTAGGTATACCAATCAAATGTTTTGCTCAATCATGATTTCTATAATAAAGTCTATTACCTTAGAGAACAACATACCTAATGCACTTCTGAATTTTAACCCTTCCCTACCCCTTCAAAATCCTCTCTTATTTAGAATAACCTATTAATGGGTTAGGTGCATTTACTTTATTTCTTATAATAAGATATTTATATACATAGAGAAAATGGAATAATGCTGACCATGATTTCTGCAGCATGACATGTAACATGACTGGACACTGGGCTAAAGGCATCATAATTATGCTTTAATCAGAGATACATAGACTCACTTATTTTCTCTCCATTAATTTTGACATATTCAACTAAAGCTATAAAACCAGAAGAATAGTTGACACTTAGTTCTTTCAGGTGATAGGCATTACTTTAAATGTGTTAAAGGGAGGAAGGTATAAAACATATCAGGAGAAGGAGAAGGCAGTCTCCTGACTGCCTATCTTCTGATGGTCTGTTGAGCACTATACAGCAAATCCACAGTCCTGAATTAGCAACTGACTTCTACACTTGTGCACGTGAGCTGTGCCCACTTCCGTGACTGCCCGAATGCTTCCCAGCAGACCCCCCCATGGATACTGCTCTGTGACATGAATGGGATGTTTCTAACAGTTCCTACTTATTAGCACTACAGGAAAGAGATTTTTTTGAGACAAGGAAACATAGGCAAGAGTTAGCTGTGCTTTGGAAACATTTATATAACAAATAACCTAAGTGTTCATCTGCAGCCTCCTAGCTCTGTGCCAGTGTTCCAAATTCCAGCTCTAATCCTACAGAATTCCCACTGCTCTCCTTTGGCTGAGCTATTGTGGAAATTCTTTCTGCAACTATTGAGGAGGCCAATCAGAGTCAGAGAAAGGATGGCACTGAGCTACTGCATATCCAATACATAATATCCACAACCACTGAGAATAAGTAGAATAGGAAAAATCTGAAATCTACTGATAATCTCTAACCTTGAATATTGATTAGGCTGTAAGAAACCTCACAATCCAATAGGACCTTGGATTGGACCAGTAATCAGCAATATTTATAAATTTAAATTTATTCTCCTTTTATTTCCCTTGCCTATTCTTGTTGAGGAACAATATGGGAAAAAGGCCAAAGAGTAATTGGGGGATGGGAGGAGCAGTAAATACCACTGAGTTTTATAAAATTGCATGATGTGTCTATTTATATGATGTGAAATACACTGGCATCATGCAGGAAACACTGCTTTTATTTTTTATTTATTTTTTGAGACAGAGTCCCACTCTGTCACCAGGCTGCAGTACAGTGGCGTGATCTCAGCTCACTGCAACCCCCGCCTCCTCCCAGGTTCAAGTGATTCTCCTGCCTCAGCCTCTCCAGTAGCTGGGATTACAGGCACGTGCCACCACACCCAGCTAATTTTTGTGTTTTTAGTAGAGACGAGGTTTCACCATGTTGGCCAGGATGACCTCGATCTCTTGACCTCGTGATCTGTGCACCTCAGCCTCCCAAAGTGCTGGGATTACAGGTGTGAACCACCGCACCCAGCCAAAACACTGCTTTTTTGTGTTTTTAAAATTGTGGCAAAATATACATAAAATTTACCATTTTAACCATTAGGTGTACAGTTCGATGTACAACATCATTTACAATAATGTGCAACCATCAGCACCAAACATCTCCAGAACTCTTTCATCATCCTAAACAAAAACTCTGAACCCATTAAACAATAATTCTTTATTTCCCCTTCCCTCAGTCCCTGTCCACTATTTTTCTTTCTGCCACTATGAATTTGTGTACTACAGGTACCTCCTACAATCGTACAATATTTGTCTTGTGGTGTCTGGCTTATTTCACTTAGCTTAATGTTTTCAAAGTTCAACACTGCTTTTTTTTTTTAAACAAAATTACTTTCAATACTTTATTTTTGAGCCTTGTAGAAAGAACAACTTAATAGTATCTTGTGATATGATTTAATATACCTCAAACTCAAAATCCCCAGTTTTGCCTTATAAAACAGCTGGCAGTTGGACTCCGATTACTTTTTTATTTTAAGTTAGCTATTGGCTCTGTAAAATATGAATGGGAAAAAAAGCAGTAGTAATCTTCACCAAGTGATTCATCTCAGCTGAGTATGTCTTGCAATTCAATAATGAAATGAAATCTGCCCCTTGTACCTAGACTGAAAAAGACGAACAACAGTATGTTCTGTTCATTGCTCCTTCCTGCGAGCCATGGAGAGACGGGACCATGACTGATGCCACTTGTTAGAGGATAATGAAATGCAATTGGTGTCCAGCAGACCTAGCAGAAATACTCCTAGGCACAAGAAAAATATGCCCAGATGGTATTCTCCATTTTTCAAACTAAAACAGCTAACTGCCTCTCCATTTTGTGCCCAGAATGCCGCCTCTTTTAGAGAGAGGTTCAAGCACTGAGTTCTGTGTTCAATGAACCAGGGTACATACTAACCAGTCAATCAGAGCTGCTTTCATCCCAGCTCTGCCTTCATGACACAGTGCCTTAGATACTAATGCGGGAGAGGGGAATGAATGAACCAGAACAATATAATGAGAAAATAAAATCAAATATGATTACAGTGACCCCCAACCTAGCTTCCCTTAGCTGTACTCCAATTACAATCAGTAGCTCCCAGGTGTACAGCAAAAACTGTAACAAAATAGTAAATTCTTCTTAGGATAAGACTCTCATAAGCCTCTCCAGTTGTATCCAAACTCATGCCATCAAATGAAAGCCTCAAATTGTGTGATATTTAAAACACAAATACACATGCAAGACCAAATTGAGATACAGTGAAAAGCATAAATTAGCAGCAGCTGCAGCCCAATTAGGCAAAGATTTCCACGAGGGAAAGCTTACTTGTAATTTACCTAAACAAAGCCTTTCTTTTTGTTGAGATTTGCTGCTTATTATTTTTTCTTATTAAAATGACTACAAAGAGTAACCAAGAGCATCGTTATATCAGGAAAAGAAATTCTTCCAATCTAAACAATTTTTTGAAAGGATATTTTTAGTTGCATGTTTGTGTTTGTAACATTTTAAAAAGAATTGACAATTTTTAAAAATCAAAGATACACATGCACTGTTAAATGTGTCAAAGCTTATGATAAAACACAGTAATTTCAAGCTCAATTTAGTCATTTCACAATGTATACAATATCTCAAAACAACATTGTTGTACACAATAAATATATATATTTGTAAATTAAAAAATAAATTTAAAAAACCCCAGTAATTTCCAGCTCCAATCCTCATCACCTTCTCAGAGGCCACAATTTTCAAATCTTTTAGCTATTTCTTCTGGTATCTCTATATTTCTAGATAATATGCTTCTACTGTGATTTCAGGATTTATGCATTTTTTATGTATCTGTTGACTTCCTATGATAAAGATTTACCACTACCAATCTCCCTTTCCTCCATAATTCCAAATATAATTACAGCTATGAGAGGGGGTAGGTGAGGATGAAGACAGTATGTGGTCATGCTCTACCACATATTGTGAAGTGCACACATATATACAATATAAACATATATTATTATGTATAATATAAATAAAAGTATATATAATTTGTTTTATATAAATTAATAGAATATTTTATTATATATAAATATATAATATAAATAAAGCATTATTTTATTCCTGGTGTATATATGTATTTAGTTGAATGGGGATAATCCCAGTACCTATTTATTTTGTGTGCATTTTTTAAAAATTATACTTTAAGTTCTAGGGTACATGTGCACAACGTGTAGCTTTGTTACATATGTATACCTGTGCCATGTTGGGGTGCTGCACCCATTAATTCATCATTTACATTAGGTATCTCTCCTAATGCTATCCCTCCCCCCTGCCCCCACCCCACAACAGGCCCCGGTGTGTGACGTTCCCCACCCTATGTCCAAGTATTCTCATTGTTCAGTTCCCACCTATGAGTGAGAACATGCGGTGTTTGGTTTTCTGTCCTTGCAATAGTTTGCTGAGAATGATGGTTTCCAGCTTCATCCATGTCCCTACAAAGGACATGAACTCATTCTTTTTTATGGCTGCACAGTATTCCATGGTGTATATGTGCCACATTTTCTTAATCTAGTCTATCATTGATGGACATTTGGATTGGTTCCAAGTCTTCGCTATTGTGAATAGTGCTGCAATTAACATACATGTGCATGTGTCTTTATAGCAGCATGATTTATACTCCTTTGGGTATATACCCAGTAATGGGATGGCTGGGTCAAATGTTATTTCTAGTTCTAGATCCTTGAGGAATTCTACACTGTCTTCCACAATGGTTGAACTAGTTTACAGTCCCACCAGCAGTGTAAAAGTGTTCCTATTTCTTCACATCCTCTCCAGCACGTGTTGTTTCCTGACTTTATTTAATGATTGCCATTCTAACTGGTGTGAGATGGTATCTCACTGTGGTTTTGATTTGCATTTCTCTGATGGCCAGTGATGAGGAGCATTTTTTGATGTCTTTGTTGGCTGCATAAATGTCTTTTGAGAAGTGTCTGTTCATATCCTTTGCCCACTTTTTGATGGGGTTGATTTTTTCTTGTAAATTTGTTTAAGTTCTTTGTAGATTCTGGATATTAGCCCTTTGTCAGATGGGTAGCTTATAAAAATTTTCTCCCATTCTGTAGGTTGCCTGTTCACCCTGAAGGTAGTTTCTTTTGCTGTGCAGAAGCTCTTTAGTTTAATTAGATCCCATTTGTCAATTTTGGCTTTTGTTGCCATTGCTTTTGGTGTTTTAGTCATGAAGTCCTTGCCCATGCCTATGGCCTGAACGGTATTGTCTAGGTTTTCTTCTAGGGTTTTTATGGTTTTAGGTCTAACATTTAAGTTTTTAATCCATCTTGAATTAATTTTTGTATAAGGTGTAAGGAAGGGATCCAGTTTCAGCTTTCCACATATGGCTAGCCAGTTTTCCCAGCACCATTTATTAAATAGGAAATCCTTTCCCCATTTGTTTTTGTCAGGTTTGTCAAAGATCAGATGGTTGTAGATGTGTGGTATTATTTATGAGGGCTCTGTTCTGTTTCATTGGTCTTTATCTCTCTTTTGGTACCAGTACCATGCTGTTTTGGTTACTGTAGCCTTGTAGTATAGTTTGAAGTCAGAGAGCGTGATGCTTCCAGCTTTGTTCTTTTGGCTTAGGATTGTCTTCGCAATGTGGGCTCTTTTTCGGTTCCACGTAAACTTTAAAGTAGTTTTTTCCAATTCTGTGAAGAAAGTCATTGGTAGCTTGATGGGGATGGCATTGGATCTATAAATTGCCTTGGGCAGTATGGCCATTTTCACGATATTGATTTTTCCCACCCATGAGCATGGAATGTTCTTCCATTTGTTTGTGTCCTTTTTTATTTCGCTGAGCAGTGGTTTGTAGTTCTCCTTGAAGAGGTCCTTCACATCCCTTGTAAGTTGGAGTCCTAGGTATTTTATTCTCTTTGAAGCAATTGTGAATGGGAGTTCACTCATGATTTGGTTGTTTGTCTGTTATTGGTGTATAGAAATGCTTGTGATTTTTGCACATTGATTTTGTATCCTGAGACTTTGCTGAAGTTGCTTATCAGCTTAAGGAGACTTTGAGCTGAGATGATGGGGTTTTCTAGATATACAATCATGTCATCTGCAAACAGGGACAATTTGACTTCCTCTTTTCCTAATTGAATACCCTTTATTTCTTTCTTCTGCCTGATTGCCCTGGCCAGAACTTCCTATACTATGTTGAATAGGAGTGGTGAGAGAGGGCATCCCTGTCTTGTGCCAGTTTTCAAAGGGAATGTTTCCAGTTTTTGCCCATTCAGTATGATATTGGCTGTGGGTTTGTCATAAGTAGTTCTTATTATTTTGAGATACATCCCATCAATACCTAGTTTATTGAGAGTTTTTAGCATGAAGGGCTGTTGAATTTTGTTAAAGGCTTTTTCTGCATCTATTGAGATAATTATGTGCTTTTTGTCTTTGGTTGTGTTGATATGATGGATCATGTTTATTGATTTGCATATGTTGAACCAGCCTTGCATCCCAGGGATGAAGCCAACTTGATCATGGTGGATAAGCTTTTTGATGTGCTGCTGGATTTGGTTTACTAGTATTTTATTGAGGATTTTTGCATCAATGTTCATCAGGGATATTGGTCTAAAATTCTCTATTTTTGTTGTGTCTCTGTCAGGCTTTGGTATCAGGATGATGCTGGTCTCATAAAATGAGTTAGGGAGGATTCCCTAACTTTTTTTTTCTATTGATTGGAATAGTTTCAGAAGGAATGGTACCAGCTTCTCTTTGTACCTCCGGTAGAATTCAACTGTGAATCTGTCTGGCCCTGGACTTTTTTTGGTTGGTAGGCTCTTAATTATTGCCTCAATTTCAGAGCCTGTTATTGGTCTATTCAGGGATTTAACTTCTTTCTGGTTTAGTCTTGGGAGGTTGTATGTGTCCAGGAATTTATTCATTTCTTCTAGATTTTCTAGTTTATTTGCATAGAGGTGTTTATAGTATTCTCTGATGGTGGTTTGTATTTCTGTGGGATTGGTGGTAATATCCCCTTTATCATTTTTTATTACGTCTATTTGATTCTTCTCTTTTCTTCCTCATTAGTCTTGCTGGTGGTCCATCAATTTTGTTGATTGTTTCAAAAAACCAGCTCCTGGATTCATTGATTTTTTAAAGGGTTTTTTTTCTGTCTCTATCTACTTCAATTCTTCTCTGATCTTAGTCATTTATTGCCTTCTGCTAACTTTTGAATGTGTTTGCTCTTGCTTCTCTAGTTCTTTTAATTGTGATGTTAGGGTGTCAATTTTAGATCTTTCCCGCTTTCTCCTGTGGGCATTTAGTACTATAAATTTTCCTCTACACACTGCTTTAAATGTGTCCCAGAGATTCTGGTATGTTGCGTCTTTGTTCTCATTGGTTTCAAAGAACATCTTTATTTCTGCTTTCATTTCATTATGTACCCAGTAGTCATTCAGGAGCAGGTTGTTCAGTTTCCATGTAGTTGAGTGGTGTTCTAGTTTGATTGTACTGTGGACTGAGAGACGGTTTGTTATAATTTCTGTTCTTTTACATTTGCTGAGGAGTGCTTTACTTCCAACTATGTGGTCAATTTTGGAATAAGTGCGATGTGGTGCTGAGAAGAATGTATATTCTGTTGATTTGGGGTGGAGAGTTCTGTGTATGTCTATTAGGTCTGCTTGGTGCAGAGCTGAGTTTAATTCCTGGATCCTTGTTAACTTTGTCTTGTTCATCTGTCTAATGTCGACAGTGGGGTGTTAAAGTCTCCCATTATTATTGTGTGGGAGTCTAAGGCTCTTTGTAGGTCTCTAAGGACTTGATTTATGAATCTGGGTGCTCCTGTATTGGGTGCATATATATTTAGGATAGTTAGCTCTTCTTGTTGAATTGATCCCTTTACCATTATGTAATGGCCTTCTTTGTCTCTTCTAATCTTTGTTGGTTTAAAGTCTGTTTTATCAGAGACTAGGATTGCAATTCCTGTTTTTGTTTGTTTGTTTGTTTTCCATTTGCTTGGTAGATCTTCCTCCATCCCTTTATTTTGAGCCTATCTGTGTCTCTGCACATGAGATGTGTCTCCTGAACACAGCACACTGATGGGTCTTGATTCTTTATCCAATTTGCCAGTCTGTGTCTTTTAATTGGAGCATTTAGCCCATTTACATTTAAGGTTAATATTGTTATGTGTGAATTTGATCCTGTCATTATGATGTTAGCTGGTTATTTTGCTCATTAGTTGATGCAGTTTCTTCCTAGCATCCATGGTCTTTACAATTTGGCATGTTTTTGCAGTGGCTGGTACCAGTTGTTCCTTTCCATGTTTAGTGCTTCCTTCAGCAGCTGTTGTAAGGCAGGCCTGGTGGTGACAAAATCTCTCAGCATTTGCTTGTCTGTAAAGGATTTTATTTCTCCTTCACTTATGCAGCTTACTTTGGTTGGATATGAAATTCTGGGTTGAAAATTCTTTTATTTAAGAATGTTGAATATTGGCTCCCGCTCTCTTCTGGGAGATCCGCTATTAGTCTGATGGGCTTCCCTTTGTGGGTAACCCGACATTTCTCTCTGGCTGCCCTTAACATTTTTTTCCTTCATTTCAACTTTGGTAAATCTGACAATTATATCTTGGAGCTGCTTTTCTCGAGGAGTATCTTTGTGGTATTATCTGTATTTCCCAAATTTGAATGTTGGCCTGCCTTGCTAGGTTGGGGAAGTTCTCCTGGATAATATCCTAAAGAGTGTTTTCCAACTTGATGCCATTCTCCCCGTCACTTTCAGGTACACCAATCAGATGCAGATTTGGTCTTTTCACATAGTCCCATATTTCTTGGAGGCTTTGTTCATTTCTTTTTACTCTTTTTTCTCTAAACTTCTCTTCTTTCTTTATTTCATTCATTTGATCTTCAATCACTGATACTCTTTCTTCCACTTGATCGAATTGGCTACTGAAGCTTCTGCATGCGTCACGTAGTTCTCGTGCCCTGGTTTTCAGCTCCATCAGGTCCTTTAAGGTCTTCTCTATGCTGTTTATTCTAGTTAGCCATTCATCTAATCTTTTTTCAAGGTTTTTAGCTTCTTTGTGATGGGTTTGAACATCCTCCTTTAGCTTGGAGAAGTTTGTTATTAGCTATCATCTGAAGCCTCTTCTCTCACCTCGTCAAAGTCATTCTCCATCCAGCTTTGTTCCATTGCTGCCGAGGAGCTGCCTTCCTTTGGAGGCTAAGAGGTGCTCTGATTTTTAGAATTTTCAGCTTTTCTCCTCTGGTTTCTCCCCATCTTTGTGCTTTTATCTACCTTTGGTCTTTGATGATGGTGACGTACAGATGGGGTTTTGGTTTGGATGTCCTTTCTGTTTGTTAGTTTTCCTTCTAACAGTCAGCTGCAGGTCTGCTGGAATTTGCTGGAGGTCCACTCCAGACCCTGTCTGCTGGGGTATCACCAGCGGAGGCTGCAGAACAGCAAATATTGCAGAACGGCAAATGTTGCTGCCTGATTCTTCCTCTGGAAGCTTTGTCTCAGAGGGGCACCCAGCTGTATGAAGTGTCAGTTGGCCCCTACTGGGAGGTGTCTCCCAGTTAGGCAACTCGGGGGTCAGGGACCCACTTGAGGAGGCAGTCTGTCCTTTCTCAGATCTCAAACTCTGTGCTGGGAGAATCGCTGCTCTCTTCAAAGCTGTCAGACAGGGATGTTTAAGTCTGCAGAAGTTTCTGCTGCCTTTTGTTCAGCTATTCCCTGCCCTCAGAGGTGGAGTCTACAGAGGCAGGCAGGCCTCCTTGAGCTGAGGTGGGCTCCACCCAGTTTGAGCTTCCTGGCCACTTTGTTTACCTACTCAAGCCTCAGCAATGGCGGACGCCCCTCACCCAGCCTTGCTGCCACCTTGCAGTTTGATCTCAGACTGCTGTGCTAGCATTGAGCAAGGCTCCATGGGTGTGGGACCCTCCAAGCCAGGCACGGGATATAATCTCCTGGTGTGCTGTTTGCTAAGACCATTGGAAAACCACAGTATTACGGTGGGGGTGTCCCAATTTTCCAGGTACCATCTGTCATGGCTTCCCTTGGCTTGGAAAGGGAATCCCCCCACCCCTTGCACTTCCCAGGTGAGGCGATGCCCCGCCCTGCTTCGGCTCACACTCCATGGACTGCACCCATTGTCTGACATGCCCCAGTGAGATGAACGCAGTACCTCAGTTGGAAATGCAGAAATCACCCATCTTCTGCATCGCTCATGCTGGGAGCTGTAGCCCCTGGTACCTATTTTATAGGATTGCTGTGAGGGTCAAGTGAGTGAATAGATATAAAGTGTTTAGAACCATGCCTGGCACAAAGCAAGTACTACCTAGGAGCTTGCTATTAAAATAATTTTAACATAATTATGTATATTTATATAAAAATTTACATAATAAAATAATAGCAAGCTCCTACACAGTGCTTGCTTTGTGCCAGGCATGGTTCTAAGCACTTTACGTCTATTCACTCATTTGACCTTCATAGTAATCCTATAAAATAGGTACCAGGATTATCCCCACTTTACAGATGAGAAAACTAAGGCACACAGAGGTTAAGTAATTAGGAGATGTTGCAGGTTACTCAGCCTCTAAATTGGATCTAAGATATAGATGCCATAGCTCTTTGAAAAGTTAAAAGCAACAGACATGGGTCAAGGGACATAATGACAATCTGGATGGTGACAATGGTGATAATGCTTGGTCAGTACAGACACACATATCCAAGTAAGAACCAGAGCAAGAGGGGTAGACAAAAGCCAGTCCAAGTTCTCTGGGGGCATTATACTTATGTAATTTGGGGTCCCACTTTAAGAAAAAGTTCAAAATTACATACCAAAATGAATATTTATTTAGAGAGAGAAAAGAAATCACAAGTTAAAAATCTAAAATTATGTCAAATGCAATAAACACTACAACATAATAAATCAACAGCCTGACATACCTCTCAAATTCTCTCTTTCCCATCTTATTGGCTGCATATTCTTTAATCACCTTTTCATAGATCAACAATCGTATAGTATCATCTGCTAAAGAGAGCCTAGAAAACAAATTTATTCTTTCCTCTAGTGCAGTAGATTAGAATGTGTTTGTAATATTAACAGCTTAACACTTTATTTCAGTTTTAAAATTTGTTACTAGAAATAGTGTGTGAATTTTAGGATGGATTTTGAGTTTGCGAAAACCCTGAATACACAGATCTTTTGTAATGAGCTGATGATTTCAGGGCATTTCCAGGTTTGCCATGTTGTGCCTGCTCGTTTGTACTCTTTGAATTAATAGCATTCATAAACCAGAGTCTAGGAAGGAACCCAAAGTGTGTAGCCCTCCAGCTTTCCAGCTCTGAGGGCACAGATCCCCAGGCTACCAGCCTCTGACCTCTAATGCCCAGGCCCCTCTGGCCTTCACTTCACAGCTCTGAAGGTTGCAGCTGTGTTTCTGGTAACAGAGTCTGCTGGTCCCCAGGAAGTGGCACCCAGCTCCCAAGAGCAGTTCAGGTTTCATCTCCCAGGTTGAAGACTGAAGTGCAGCGACATGATGGCCCTGTGATCCAGGCCAATGTTGGCAGCGCTGGCCATGGCACTGGAGGGGTAGGAGGCCCAGGCAGGCCCTGGAGTTAAAGCCGTGATTTATTCCAGGAAGGAGGCAAGGGCTTGATGGGCAAAGACTGAGCCAAATATGCTAATGAGAAGACTTGCTAGACTGTGCATGAGCTGAAAGGCAGCTAGGCATTTCATCATTCAAGTCAAACACCTGAGACATTCCAGCAGTCAAGACAAATCTTCAGTTGAACAACTTTCATTACAAGCCATGGAATGAGCAAAGTGGGGTTGGGAGAGAGCACTAGATTAGCAGTCAGGAGATCTGGGTTTCACTGCCTGTATTAGGCTGCAGCCAGCAAACCATTTAATTATCAGCCTGTAATTCCTCTCAGTAGATGGAAATGCTGAAATGGATCACCAACTCAGTCCTTTTCAGGACCCTGGACTAGCCAGACAAGAGTGTGAATGGGAATCCCCACCCCTCATATCCTAACCACCCAAATAGGCAATTAGCTGAGACGAAGCACAGTCCTTGCCACTTTTCCTAGGTTCATTGTAGAGCACCCTGGGAATTCCATGAGAGGGCACCATAAACTATTCTTTAAGAGTAGAATATTTTCTATTGCCATCCTGCAGTTTTAGAAGTTGTACAAAGTCATGAAAACCTTGGAGCCTGAAATCTCAAACAGAAAAGAGGAGGTATGGAAGAATTTACAAGCACCCTCTTCTAGTTTGAGGCTTGTGGAGTGTATTCTCAATGATGAAGGTGGAAATAAAATGTTTTCTAAATAGAGCTTTTAAATGTTTCCAAATGTTCTTCTCCTTCTCTCCTTTTTCTTTTTTCAAAATATTAATGTATCATATAAAAATGCTTGTCACTTCCTAAGTTGTGTTTATTTAAGCATCTTAAAATAACTTGTAGGCTTTTCTAGCTAGAATATTAGTGAATAAGCTCTTAAGCTACTGCTTCTCCAATCAGTAGAAAAAATGTTTTAATGATGCACAGTGGTGTGACATAAAAAGTTAGAATATACACCCCTGATGCAGCTAAGAAATTTCTAAAATTTAGTCACTGGTGTACAAATCTGTTCAGGGAACACTTTGACTTTCAAGAACAGCATCACGAGTGCTCTGGTGTCAATTGGTTTTAAAAATGAGTGTGCGGCACTTCTTTTTTTCTGACCAATAATTTTTCTTGTTTTAAAAATCATTATTGTTATCTCTGATAATAAAGAAACAGATGGCCATAATAAAGATTACAAAGTGTATACCGTAAAACCATGAAAGTTCTGATAATCCCAGAGATAAACACTGCTTGGTTTATATTCATCCAGATATTTTTTCAAAGCATGCTATTACAGATCTTCACAGTATACATAAATTGAAATAAGAACATACATAATGCTATTTTCACATTGCCTTTTTGTTTTCTTTAACTTGAATCTTAGTAATGGACATCTATATATGTCAATGCATGTGCAGTTGCTTCTCTGTTTTACACTACCCTAGTATCCTATTGTATGGCACTATCATGATTGTTTAATCTGCTTTAGATATGCATTTGGGTTATTTCCAATGTTTCTAAATGGCAGCAGTAATGAGTAAAATACTTGTTTCATAATCTTTGTGCACATCTGCAAGTGTTTCTGCAAGAGAAATTACTAAAAGGGGAATTGCTGGGACAGGTACTATGCATCTCTTAATTTTGACACGCACTGCCTGTCTTCTAAAAGAATCAAGCCAATTTATACCCCCACCATTATTACATAAATTAGCCTGCCTTTTCCTCTTACATTTTTGCAAACACTTGTACCCACTAACTTTTAAAGCTTTACCAATCTGATTAACAAAGAAAGATAACTTATTTAAATTTCTTACATCTGGATTTATTGTTACATAAGATATAAAGATATTATGGAAGTGATCACTAATAATAAACTTACAAATAAGTAAATAAATAAAGTAGTAATAAAAAATTTAGTTCAGTAGTTTTTAAAGCTTTCTCTAAGTTTCTTAAGCTTTAAGTTTAGACATCGAAATAATAGACCATCAAATAACAGTACAGATTACCAACAGAGCAGTTTCATAATGGAAGCAGCATGCTCCTTCTCCAGTTTTCTGTGCTTAGGAAGTTGGATGTGTGTGTTCTGGTTCCTGTAAACTTCCTGACTTTTTACCCTTTCCCTCAGTCTCCCCAGCTCCCCAAATGAAGTCCATACATGAGTAGGCAGCTATAAAAATGATTTATGTATATAAATAGGTTGCTATTACTTTCTTCTAAAGATTAAGCGGTCTAGCTTCAGTTCATAGGGCTTTCAGGAAAGCATGGCTTCATTTTTAGTGATTTCAATTTAGGAAAACTGTGGGGGTGGGGCAGGGAGGAAAGAAAGAAGGAAAAATTTGAAAACATTATTTTGGAGATTCGTAGCCAGAAAACAATTTATAATTCAGTCCAAATTATAGAAAATAATAAAAATTCAAAAACATTGGGCAACACTATAATCTAATAGCAGGTGTACTGTAGTTTATTCTGAAATATAATTTTTGTCTCTCCAATTCCCCAAGACAATATCATAGCAGGACCAATTTATTTGTAAAATAAATTTTAGTCTTATTATACTTGGCTTGATTATTTGCATAAAAGGCAGTAAGAATAATCATTTGCCATACGGTCTTTTCTTTTTAAAGAAAATTTAGCTTTGCTGAAATGTTTTCTATAAGGAATATAATATTATACATTTTTTTTGAAGTCTCAAGCCCAGCCAAGAATATATCTGTGCCTGCAGATATCTGTATAAATTGGGTGAATTCTTCTCCTTTTGAGATTTCAAGAAAACTTGGGGTTCCTCGACATGTCAGAAGGTGACATTCTTTATTTACCACAGGTCAGGACCCTGTAAAGGTCAAGGTATAAGGCCAGTTTTCCCAAGCGGCTCTTATCAGCTGTATATTTTTACAAGGCAATCTGAAAATACATCATTCTAGCCAAAGCCTTGGTAAAATAACCAGTGTCTCTAGTTATGTCATGTTATAAAAGAAAACAAATTCTTATTGAGCTTATGTGAAGAACTGTGTGACCATAAATTAAGAATACTTACAAATAGCTTCCAAATTTTGGAAAAATTAGGTAGAGGGAAAGAAATTATATTTTAAATTTTGCTCATTAGAGTATACTTTACGCAATTGTTAAAAGCTATAAACAGCTTAAAGAAAGTTTCCCTGACTGTGAAAAACAAAACAAAAAGAATCAGAAAATGTTTTAAACAAAAAGTCATAAAAGATTATGTCAGTCTTCTATTAGTTCAGTCCATGCAATTAACTCCTGTTCTGCTTATTCAGCAAACCTCATGAATATATCAGTACTCCATGAGAATCCTGGAAGTTTTTCTATTTTAATAGCACAATCTCTAAATTTATCAGAAACTTATATAATCTTAGAGTTGATTATAATCCACTCTATAAAAGGATCAAAGTAAAATAACAATTGTGGGTGACAAAAGGCTTAGACCAGCCATGATTAAAGACACAACTAATGAGGGTACAAGGGATCATGGTGGACAGGAGGCAGGACTAGATTGCAGCTCTGGACAGAGCAGCATGCGGAGGCTTGCATTATGAAATTTTAGCTCCAGATCAAGTGCAAGAACAAACCAGCAATGCGGAGAGGACCCACAGACCCTCTGAAGGAAGTGCATTGCTCATGCATGACCCAGGAGACACCCCAAATACTGAGTGCCCCAGCTGTGGAAGTGGGAAAGGGAGACACTCCTCTCCCGAATACACACCCCCACTGGAGAAGGTGAAGGTCTGTTTGCAGGAGAAGTTTCTGACTTTACCTGGAGCTGAGTCAAGTTAGAGAGCTGAGTGAAATACAGGGGTAGAGGAAGCAGCAGAAAGGCCCTGGGAGCTCACTGGGTCCCTGAGCAGCCCATTCCTTCCAGGCACCACAGGGATCCATCAGGAGGGTGGCCAGAGGAGCAGGGGGTAAAACTCCACAGGGAGAAGGAATTCTCTAGCTGAACTTTGTAGTAATTTGAATGAGGCAAGAAGCCTCCTGGGTAGAACTTGGGGGTCAAATCAGGCATGCACACTTCAGAGGCAGAGGAAGAACTAAAGCCCTTTTCTCTCACAGCTGGGAGGCAGAGAGCCTCCGGCAAGTTTTCGAGCCTATTGCCCACTGCCTGGAAACAGACTTGGGGCTACTGGGGGAGGCATGGTGGGAGTAAGACCGGCCCTTCAGTTTGCGTGGGAGCTGGGTGAGGCCTGTGACTGCTGGCTTTCCTCTGCTTTCCTGACAACCTGCATGACTTAGAAGAGGCAGCCATAATCCTCCTAGGTACACAACTCCAGTGACTTGGGAATCTTACTTCCATCCCCCATAGCAGCCACAGCAAGACCCGCCCAGGGAGAGTCTGAGCTCAGACATGCCTAGCCCCACCCCCACCTGATGATCCTTCCATATCCGCACTTGTAGTGGAAGACAAAGGGCATATAATCTTGGGGGTTCTAGGGCCCCGCCCTCTGCCAATCCCTCACCACACTACTACAGCTGATGCTTTCTGGAAAGTGCCACCTCCTGGCAGAAGGCCAACCAGCACAAAAATAGAGCATTAAACCACCAAAGCTAAGGACCCTCATGGAGTCCATTGCACCCTCCACCACTTCCAGCAGAACAGGCGCTGGTATCCATGACTGAGAGACCCACAGATGGTTCACATCATAGGACTCTGTGCAGTCAACCCCCAGTACCAGCCTGGAGCTGGGCAGACTTGCTGGGTTGGCTGGACCAAGAAGCGAGACAACAATCATTGCAGTTTGGCTCACAGGAAGCCACATCCATAGAGAAAGGGGGAGAGTACTACATCAAGGGAACACCCCGTGGGACAAAAGAATCTGAACAACAGCCCTCAGCCCTAGACCTTCCCTCTGACAGAGCCTACCCAAATGAGAAGGAACAAGAAAAGCAACCCTGATAATATGACAAAACAAGGCTCTTCAACATCCCCCAAAAATCACACTAGTTCACCAGCAATGGATCCAAACAAGAAGAAATCCCTGACTTATCTGAAAAAGAATTCAGGAGGTTAGTTATTAAGCTCATCAGGGAGGGACCAGAGAAAGGCAAAGCCCAATGCAAGGAAATCCAAAAATTGATATAAAAAGTGAAGGGAAAAATATTCATGGAAATAGATAGCTTAAAGAAAAAACAATAAAAAATTCAGGAAACTTTGGACACACTTTTAGAAATGTGAAATGCTCTGGAAAGTCTCAGCAATAGAATTGAACAAGTAGAAGAAAGAAATTTAGAGCTCGAAGACAAGGTCTTCAAATTAACCCAATCCAACAAAGACAAAGAAAAAAGAATAAGAAAATAGGAACAAAGCCTCCAAGAAGTCTGGGATTATGTTAAATGACAAAACCTAAGAATAATTGGTGTACCTGAGGAAGAAGAGAATTCTAAACGCCTGGAAAACATATTTGGGGGAATAATCAAGGAAAACTTCTCTGGCCATTAAAGACACCTAGACATCCAAATACAAGAAGCACAAAGAACACCTGGGAAATTCATCACAAAGATATCTTCACCTAGGCAGATTGTCATCAGGTTGCCCAAAGTCAAGACAAAGGAAAGAATGTTAAGAGCTGTGAGACAGAAGCACCAGGTAACCTACAAAGGAAAATCTGTCAGATTAACAGCAGATTTCTCAGCAGAAACCCTACAAGTTAAAAGGGACTGGGGACCTATCTTCAGCCTCCTCAAACAAAACAATTATCAGCCAACAATTTTGTATCCAGTGAAACTAAGCATCATAGATGAAGGAAAGATACAGTCATTTTCAGACAAAGAAATGCTGACAGAATTCGTCATTACCAAGGCACCACTACAAGAACTGCTAAAAGAAGCTCCAAATCTTGAAACAAATCCTGGAAACACATCAAAACAGGACCTCTTTAAAGCAAAAATCACACAGGATCTATAAAACAAAAATACAAGTTAAAAAGCAAACACAAAACAACAAAAACAACAACAACAAACACAAAGTACACAGGCAACAAAGAGCACGATGAAAGCAATGGCACCTCATATTTCAATATTAACGTTGAATGTAAATGGCCTAAATGCTCCATTTAAAAGATACAGAACTGTACAATGAGTAAGAAGTCACCAACTAACTATCCGCTGCCTTCAGGAGACTCACGTGACATGTAAGGACTCACATAAACTTAAAGTAAAGGGTTGGAAAAAGGCATTTCATGCAAATGGACAGCAAAAGCAAGCAGGGGTAGCTATTCTTATATCAGACAAAACAAACTTTAAAGCAACAGTGGTTAAAAGAGACAAAGAGGGACAGCATATAATAGTAAAAGGCCTTGTTCAACAGGAAAATATCACAATCCTAAATATATATGCACTCAATGCAAGAGGTCCCAAATTTATAAAACAATTACTAATAGTCCTAAGAAATGAGATAGATAGCAACATAATAATAGTGGAGAACTTCAATACTCCACACTGACAGCACTAGACAGGTCATAAAGACAGAAAGTCAACAAAGAAACAATGGATTTCAACTATACCTTGGAACAAATGGACTTAGCAGATATATACAGAACATTTCATCCAACAACTGCAGAATACACATTCTATTCGACAGCTCATGGAACACTCCAAGATAGACCATATGATAGGCCGTAAAATGAGCCTCAATAAATTTAAGAAAATTGAAATTATACCAAGTACTCTCTCAGTCCACAGTGGAATAAAACTGGAAACCAACTCCAAAACGAACCTTCAAAACCAGGCAAATACATGGAAATCAAATAACCTGCTCCTGAATGAGTATTGGGTCAAAAACAAAATCAAAATGGAAATTTAAAAACTTTTTGAACTGAATGACAATAACGACACAACCTATCAAAACCTCTGGGCTACATCAAAGGCGGTCCTAAGAGGAAAGTTCATAGCCCTAAACGCCTACATCAAAAAGTCTGAAAGAGCACAGACAATATAAGGTCACGTGTCAAGGAACTAGAGAAACAAGAATAAACCAAACCCAAACCCAGCAGAAGAAAGGAAATAACCAAGATCAGAGCATAATGAAATGAAATTGAAACAAAAAAAATACAAAAGATAAATGAAACAAAAAGCTAGTTCCTTGAAAAGATAAATAAAACTGATAGACCATTGGCAAGATTAACCAGGAAAAAAAGAGAGCAAATAGAAATACCCTCATTAAGAAATGAAACAGGGGATATTAGAACTGACACCACTGAAATACAAAAGATCATTCAAGGCTACTATGAACACTTTTACACACAAACTGGAAAATCTAGAAGAGATGGATAAATTCCTGGAAAAATACAACCCTCCTAGCTTAAATCAGGAAGAATTAGATACCCTGAACGGACCAATAACAAGCAGTGAGATTGAAATGGTAATTAAAAAATTACCAACAAAAAAAGTCCAGGACCAGATGGATTCACAGCAGAACTCGACCAGACATTCAAAGAAGAATCGGTACTAATCCTCTTGACACTATTCCACAAGATAGAGAAAGAAGAACCCCTCCATAATTCATTCTATGAAGCCAGCATCACCCTAATACCAAAATCAGGAAAGGACATAACCAAAAAGGAAAACTACAGACTGATATCCTTGACAAACATAGATGCTAAAATCCTTAACAAAATACTAGCTAACTGAATTCAACAACATATCAAAAGGATAAGCCACCTGGATCGAGTGGGTTTCATACCAGGGATGCAGGGATGATTTAACATACATGAGTCAATAAATGTGATACACCACATAAACAGGAATAAAAACAAAAATCACATGATCATCTTAATAGATGCAGAAAAAGCATTAGACAAAATCCAGCATCGCTTTATGATTAAAACTCTCGGTAAAATCGGCATTCAAGGGACATACCTTAATGTAATAAAAGCCATCTATGACAAACCCACAGCCAACATAATGCCGAATGGGGAAAAGTTGAAAGCATTCCCTCTGAGAACTGGAACAAGACAAGGATGCCCATTCTCACCACTCTTCTTCAGCATGGTACTGGAAGTCCTAGCCAGAGTGATCAGACCAGAGAAAGAAATAAGGGCATCCAAATTGGTAAAGAGGAAGTCAAACAGTCACTGTTTGCTGACGATATGATTGTTTACCTTGAAACCCTAAAGACTCCCCTAGAAAGCTCCTAGAACTGATAAAAGAATTCAGCAAAGTTTCCGGATACAAGATTAATGTACACAAATCAGTAGCTCTTCTATATACAAACAGTGACCAGGTAGAGAATCAAATCAGGAACTCAACCCCTTTTACAATAGCTGTAAAAAAAATAAAATAAAATACTTAGGAATATACCTAACAAAGGAGTTGAAAGACCTCTACAAAGACAACTACAAAACACTGCTGAAAGGAGTCATAGATGACACAAACAAATGGAAACACATCCCATACTCATGGATGGGTAGAATCAACATTGTGAAAAGGACCATACTGCCAAAAGCAATCTACAAATTCCATGCAATCCCCATCAAACTATCACGAACATTCTTCACAGAATTAGAAAAAACAATTCTAAAATTCATATGGAACCAAAAAAGAGGTCACATAGCCAAAGCAAGAGTATGCAAAAAGGACAAATCTGGAGGCATCACACTACCTGATTTCAAACTATACTATAAGGCCATAGTCACCAAAACAACATCGTATTAGTATAAAAATAGGCACATAGACCAATGGAACAGAATAGAGAACCCAGGAATAAACCCAAATACTTATAGCCCACTGATCTTCGACAAGGCAAACAAAAACATAAAATGGGCAAAGGACACCGTTTTCAACAAATGGTGCTGTGATAATTGGCTAGCCACCTGCAGGAGAATTAAACTGGATCTCCATTTCTCACCTTATGCAAAAATCAACTCAAGATGGATTAAGGACTTAAACCTAAGACCTGAAACTATAAAAATTCTAGAAGATAATATTGGAAAAAGCCTTCTAGACATTGGCTTAGGCAAGGATTTCATGACCAAGATCCCAAAAACAAATGCAATAAAAACAAAGATAAATAGCTGGGACCCAATTAAACTAAGGAGCTTTTGCACAGTAAAAGGAACAGTCTGCAGAGTAAAAAGACAACCCACAGAGTGGGAGAAAATCTCCACAATCTATACATCTGACAAAGGACTAATATCCAGAATCTACAACAAACTCAAACAAATCAGTAACAAAAAAACAAATTATCCCACCAAAAAGTGGGCTAGGGACATGAATAGACAATTCTCAAAAGAAGATATACAAATGGCCAACAATCATATAAAAAAATGCTCAACATCGCTAATGATCAGGGAAATGCACATCAAAACCACAATGCGATACTACCTTACTCCTGCAAGAATGGCCATAACCAAAAAACAGTAGATGTTGGCATGGATACAGTGAACAAGGACCACTTCTACACTGCTGGTGGAAATGTAAACTAGTACAACCATTATGGAAAACAGTGTGGAGATTCCTTAAAGAACTAAAAGTAGAACTACCATTTGATCCAGCAATCCCACTACTGAGTATCTACGCAGAGGAAAATAAGTCGTTATTCAAAAAAGATACTTGCACACACAAGTTTATAGCAGCACAATTCACAACTGCAAAATCGTGGAACTAACACAAATGCCCATTAACCAACAAGTAGATAAAGAAACTGTGGTGTGTGTGTATATATATATGATATATGATGGAATACTACGCAGCCATAAAAGGAATGAATTAACCATGTTTGCAGTGACTTGGTTGAGATTGGAGATTATTATTCTAAGTGATGTAACTCAGGAATGGAAAACCAAACATTGTATGTTCTCACTGATATGTGGGAGCTAAGCTATGAGGACACAAAGGTGTAAGAATGATACAATGGAATTTGGGGACTTGGGGGGAAGAGTTGGGGGGTGAGAGATAAAAGACTACAAATATGGTGCAGTGTATACTGCTAGGGTGAGAGGTGCACCAAAATCTCACAAATCACTACTAAAGAACTACACATGTAACCAAATACCACCTATACCCCAATACCCCAATAACTTATGGAAAAATAAAAATAATAAAAAACAATACACGATTAACAAGGAAATTTGGTTACTTCTGTGGCATAAAACAATTTACATAACAATCATAATTACTACTGATAAGATATACTAAGACATATTAGAATCACAAGATCTCATAAAATTTTGGAACACTTACTAATAATACAGTTATATAAACCTAATCTAAAGAAGGTTAACACCATTTCATACTTGACAATTCTTCCTGTATGATTTTAGTTACCAAATGAGCCAAATACGTCCCTTTTGGACTTCAAGGACCGTATATCAAAAAATTAATGAGGTCAAAAAGGCAAAATTTAGAATTTGATTTTGGAAAGTTTATCAAATATCAAAAGTTTAAAACACCTAATTATCACAAAATAGGGTCACAGGTCATTGCGAAATAAGTCATTCATTTAACCAAAGTGATAACTCAAAGATTTCAAAAAAGGCAAAAGTCTTTATTCTTTGAAAGAGACTTACTTTCCAAACAGTAAGCCCTAATAAAGATAGAATGAGGCTAATTAAATCTGTCTCTCAAACCTTATAAATAAATCTATTAAATTTTAATCATCTTGACCACAAGATGCAATTTCTATAAACCTTTTTATAACCTTTTGTAATTGTTTTTATTAAAAAGTAAGTTAATGCTCCAAGAAAACCTTGTTAATCTGACATAGGGGCCCAGATGCTGGTCTTGCATCAGTATGCCTTTGATATTAATGTTTAATTTATAGAGAAACTCTGAACTAATTTTATTTCTCAAAATCGACCCTTACAATCTCATGCTCCCACCTCTTCTGCAATAGTCCTTGGACCTACAGGGGTTAGTTTTAATTTCTGACCCTGTGTCTCATGAATTTGGTTTATTTTGATTGTCATCTTCTCTTGGATCTGAGGATGAGACTTTAACTGCTGTCAATGTTTAAGATTTAGCAGGACTTGGTGTCCCTTTTAGACCCAGGAGTCAAAGCCCTATAACTTAACAACACAAAGACTTTAAAAGCAATACAGAAAATTACATGGATGTAATAAACTTAACTTTTTAATTTCAGCTTTTCTAGGCAAATAAAAAAACTTAATAACAATGATGTAGAAATTATTTCAATAAAATATAAAATCTATTTGTTAAGCCAGTTACCACAAGGTAAACAAACAAACAAAAGACCTTCTGAAATGTGATTGCTTTTCCCTACAGGGAGTCCATTTAGATAGGCTGCAAGTTAAAATTTATGAAAATGGCTTGACTTACTTAGACATAGGAAGAGTGTGTCCTGTGTCCTAAGTGAAAGTTTTCTATTTTATATAAGAATTTAAAGCCACGTGCACAGGACGTTATATTGGAAAAAAACATTTTCTTTAGACCTTTAAGATAAAACATTTTTAGCATCAGTCCACAACATCAGTTAGAATCTGAAGGAAAAAAGTTACAGGAGCTGACAAAAATGTTGAAGAAGAGAGTTAATATATCAGGCCTTCTTGATGGGGGGAGAAAGCTGAAAACAGTGAGACACAATAAAAATTAAACTTTTGGGTTAAAAATTAAAATCTCTTGTCATTTTATGAAGAGTAAATCAATACCTTAAGAAAATTTTGTTGTTCTAACCCATTCTTTAGTGTATTTTTAATATGAAAGCCCAATCTCTAGAAAGACTATTGTAAGTAATTTAATTATAACCAGCTTGATTACATAAAGTGTTTTTTCCATAAATTGTCTTTTTACAAACCTTATTATGACTTATACAAACCATTTATGACACCCTTGGACTTCCTGTTTTATCCTAAACAGCCCTCTTTCTTAAATAACCAATTATTTTGTTTTAAGACAAAAATTTTACCACACGATTCCTTCTCATGTAAAATTATTTTCCTTTTAACCTTTCTTACCAAAAGTATCACTTTGTACTTATCTTTCTTTACATCTTTCTTATTTACTGGTTCATTTTACCTTGTTTTATAAATAACCTTTAAATAACCTTTGAATTAGACAAATTATTTCCTTTTAATAAGAACATATTGTTTTTTAGAAAAATATTTTCCTGTAATTGTTTTAAAAAGCTAGGTGACCCAAACGTTTAATGAATATCTATGATTTAATTTAACTGTAGATTCTAAATTATTATATATACATTTGTTTTACAACCATTTATTGTTATATTAACCTAATTACGTTTTGTAAAAATTAATTTACCTAGATTACTTATGAAAACTGTGATTGTCATCATTTAAAGTTATTTTCTTGTTAACCATTTTTTATAGTCTGTGAATTTCAGTTGCTAACCTAAGTAAGAAATTTAAGGTTAAGTAAATGTGGCTTTTTTTTTTAGTAAGACAGGATTTAGCTATTTTTTATTAAATTGATAATATTGCATACCTATTTATCAAAAAATTACATGATAATCTTCTTTTGGGCTTCATTTAGAGCTTTATAACCCTCATGTCAAATCTTGACATCTGATAATATTTAGCACAGATAAATATAAAACTGCTTGGCCAATAAATCAAAAAAATAATATATGTTGACAATTCTGAATCCATTCTCATTTCATTTTACCAATTAATTAAGAGCCAGCTTATTGATTAAAAATTTACTTAAGTAGCTTGAACTTGAAAAGTATTTGGGCTTATTTACTTAATTTATGAATATTCCTTTATTTTTAAGCCAATTTGGTACCTTATGGCCATAATACATAACAAAACACATATACGTACATTTAAACACACCTAAGCACACATGCACACTTACTCATACAAATAATGATTCTATAGCTTTTACTTTGGAACTGTAGCCATGAGATATCAATATAAATTTACAAGTTTACAAAAAAAAAATGCTTGGATGCAAACAGTGGTTTTTATCTCAACACCAGTAGAGAGGCCTTCTAAACTAGAAAAGTTACATTTTCTTAAACAAAAACCACATTCTCTGTTTTTTTTTTTTCACAAACTTTACCAAAACACATCTTACTCTCCCACTATTCTAACTCTTAGTAACCTTAATTCCTAGTGAAAAAGGTAGGATCACTTAATTGATCACAACATGAGGGGGTGTAGCAGAGGTGGGGATGGTTAATGGGTACAAAAAAATAGAAAGAATGAATAAGACCTAGTATTTGATAGCACAACAGGGTGACTATAGTCAAAATAAATTAACTGTTCATTTAAAAATAACTAAAAGAGTATAATTGGTTTATAACACAAAGAATAAATGCTTGAGGAATGGATACCCCATTTTCCATGACATGATTATTACACAATGCATGCCTGTACCAAAATATCACATGAATATATGTGTATACCTACCATGTACCCAAAAAAATTAAAATAAAAAAGTAACATGACTTTAAGATTTTAAATTACTGGGGAGAATTTTGAAACTAAATATACCAAATTAATCTTACCAAAAAATACTGAAGTCATGTGAACTGAAAAGCCTCTGAGTTAGCTTCTATTGGTCTGATAAATGCTTATTTTTTAAAAGCCAATTAATGAGAGCTCTTTCTTCTAATTGGTAGTGAAATATTATTTCTACATGACTTTATAAACATACAGACATAACAAGCTCAGACAGAGGTGAATTTTACAGATTTAAAATTTTTCATTTACCTGTTTTCAAAAAATTTCTCTTCCCTACTTTAATCTCTTGATTATCTGTTCCATGTCCTAAACAATAGTTAATTAGGCAACTCTAAATTTTCATCTCCAAAGACATGACTTAAGTGAAGCAAGGTAGAAAATTCAAAGTCACAGACGTAAGTCTAAACAAATGCAAGGTCTGTTATGTAAACTTTAAGCTATTGTCTTCCCCCTAAATTTCCTAGTGGTTTAGGTGCAGAGACAGAGATGCCCTTACAAAATGGAGATTTCCTTTAAAGATAGGTATTTCCCTTACAAAGAGTTTTATTACAGTGACTTAGTTTGATAGGTTGTGGTTTCAATTTAGCTTGATTAGATTACTGGCTTTAGGGTGGAGACCTTTAGGAAACAGGATCAAGAAAGCATGTACAATTTTCTAATCTAAGCATGCAAACAACTAGTAGCCTCCTGTAGTAATGACCATTTTCTGTAAACTGTCCTCAACTTCCCCTAACATTGTAGCTCTTATCTATTACACATGCCAAGGTCAAATCCTCTCACAGTACTACGTAATCTCAGGTGCCCCCAAAAGCCAAAGAGGTCAGGTAACACCATGCAAAAAAGTAGAGCTTTAGATCGGAGAAGAATATGTCCACGACTCTAGAAACTCCCCAAAGAAAGCAGAACATCCAAAACAGAGATGAATGGTGCCTTTATTCTCAATT
Source organism: Pan troglodytes (assembly GCF_028858775.2). Classification (NCBI taxonomy): domain Eukaryota; kingdom Metazoa; phylum Chordata; class Mammalia; order Primates; family Hominidae; genus Pan; species Pan troglodytes. The sequence goes on along the minus strand of NC_072413.2, from coordinate 54,419,074 downwards.
CTTTAAGGGGCTTGAGTCTTTAGAAGCCCTCTCTAGATTTTTTTCACTTGGTACTGAAGATGGCAAAAGGGAAGGAGGAATAGGGTGGGAAAAAATAATGAAAAAATTAAAAATAATAATGAAAAAAAAGGAACAATTTTTTTTTTAAGAAAGGAAAGCCAGGCACGGTGGCTCATGTCTGTCATCCCAGCACTTTGGGATGCCGAGGTGGGTGGATCACTTGAGGTCAGGAGATTGAGACCAGCCTGACCAACATGGTGAAACCCCATCTCTACTAAAAATATAAAAATTAGCTGGGTGTGGTGGTGTTCACCTGCAGTCCAAGCTACTTGGGTGGCTGAGGCAGAATTGTTTGAACACAGGAAGCAGAGGCTGCAGTTATCCAAGATCGTACCACCGCACTCCAGCCTGGGTGATGTAGCAAGATTCCATCCAAAAAAAAAGAGAGAAAGAAAAGAAAAGTAGAAAGAAAAGTAAGATAGGAAGGAAAGGAAAAAAAGGAAAGAAAGAAAAACAAAGAAAGAAAGGAAGGGAGAAGGGAGGGAGGAAAGGGAAAGGAAAGGAAGGAAGGAAGGAAGGAAAGGAAGGAAGAAAGAGAACAGAGAAACCAACTGTATGGGTTCATTTTTTGTTGTTGTTGTTTTGTTTGTTTTTTTGTTTTTGCAGCTGCAAGGAATTTTACCCAGAGGCCTTGCTCCCCATAATTTGGAATTCTCCTTAAGATCTGACCAAGTCAGGTAGAGTTGATCAAATCTGATGGGAGAAAGATGGAACAACCTACCAAAAAAAAGTTATTGAGTGATTTAATGGTAAGGAGAAACGAAGATCAGCTGGTGGTCAACCTTAACTTTTAGTCATTGTGGAGAATTTTCAAGACAAAACCCCAATTCGGCTACTTACCTAAGATTGTTGCCCAGGCTCAAGACTGCTCTCTACCATCTTAGAAACAGGAAAAAAACTCAAACTCGCTTTCCCTATTGGAAGTGAGCTGAAACACCAGAAAGGAATTGCCTGCCCTTTATCATCACAGAAGCAGGAAAACTCACCTTCCTTGTTGGAAGTGAGTAAACCTCCAGAAAAGGAGTTGAAGAGCAAACCCAACTTTGGAGGATCTCAACCAAACTTTGGAGGATCAGGGATTCTCTGGAGGGGGCACCTCCCAGAATCAGCAAATTGTCCTGTTGGTTTGAGCAATAGATACCCCAAGCTGGTATCAAACACCACGGGGAGATTTGTCAAAGGTCAGGGCCACCTCCACTCAAAGTCCCTTCATGCTTGACAATTTGTAAACCAAAAAGTATATGAGACAGGTCTCAATCAATTTAGAAGTTTATTTTGCCAAGGTTAAGGACATGGCCAGGAGAAAGAAAACAACACAGAATCACAGAGACAGTCTGTCGTCTGTGCCTTTCTCCAAAAGTGAATTTGAGGGTTTCAATATTTAAAGGGGAAAAGTAGGGTGGAGGAGTAAGAGAGAGGGTATGGGCATCCACACATAGCAAGGGAAAAGGAGCAGTTGGGGAATAATCAATTACGCATTTGTCTCATGCTCAGTAAGTCGGCAATTTATTATCAGATAAGGTGAACATACCTGTGGAGATAGTTAACCTTTTATCTGCTTAGGAACAAAAGGAAGGGCAGCTTCTTGTATGACTCAGCTTTCATCTTAATTTTTTCCTTTTGGCATAGTGAATCGGGGTCCTGAGTTTTTATTTGTCTTTCACACTGTGTTATAGGAGTTTTGCATTTTACATTTGGCCAGATATTGCAAAATCATTTTTGAAAGAAGTTGTACCAATTCACACTCTCCCTGGTGTACACAGGGCTTTTCCTCACTCTATCAAAGGAAGCTCTTTAAAAATTAGCAATCCTACAATTACCATGCATGATACAACTGTACTGAGGAAATGGATTTTAAATAAAAGATGCAAATTACATAAATTGGAAGCTGTTTGGACCCCTCAAAAGGGAGTCAAGTCAGGCCCATTGATATGAGTTTCCCTTTATGGTGATACACCATTTGTCTGCATTTACACAAAGACCTTTGTGAACCACCCCAACTTTGGCAATTTTACCCAAAATCACCATCTCTGATGGAGGTGATGGTCCCAACAACACTTACGTGCCCATACCAAAACTGCTTTGTAGCACATTTCCATTCTAAAGCTTGAGCTTAACCCCAAGTTATTAACAGAATCATCTCATGTTGCCCATGAATTATCCACTGTTCTAACTAAGCCACTGATTGCCCAAAGAGAAAATATCATATTCACTGCCACTAATCATAATGCTATCTTTGGATTATAGAACTTTTCCAGCAAAGCGCTCACAACACTTTAATATATCTCGTTTAATTGCACCGCAGCTTGCTGAGGTGGGAAAGGCGTTGTTGAGACTCTGTAGAGATATAATGAGAGGTCTTGATATCCTCTATAGCAGCTATCAAAGCAAGGTCCTGTGGCAATGTCCCAGAATAAATCAAGATGGAGCCAAAGAAACTAAGTGATGAAACTCTTTAAAAAATCTATTAAATTATATATATTTTTTAGTCTCTTTTGGATTTCCTCAGAATCTGTAGGTGACCTTTAAAAATGCAGCATCAGGGCAAAAGTGGGCTACTAAGATGCTAGACCTCCTTCCAGTGGGTGTTAGTGAGGCTGGCAGATGGTTCCAGCCTCCCGTTTGGCTCATCATAAATCTAGACAGAGCTGAGGGCACAGGTGCCCACAGTCTTTTAACCTATAAATAAAGGAATCACAGAGTTTGGTGTGGATGGTTAGGAAGGGAGCGCAGGTAGCAGTGGGAAAGACAAATTTGGCAGTTTTAACCCTGTCACCAGCTGGGCAGGTACCTGATTCCAGTGTGTTAAAGCAGGCTCTTTGGAGCATTTGTGGTGGTATATTTTCATTAGGATTCTTTAGAGTTCACAGGCTCAATTCAGGTAGTGCAGTGGTTGTTTGGGTGAGAAACCCCACAGGTCTGACAGGGACTGTCTACTGTTTACAGGACAGTAATACATGCAGTGAGAGGCTTGGTTTTAATTCCAGAGAATAACAGAAAGTTTCCTGTTGGCTATTCTGAGCTCTCCTGTCAGAAAACTGCCTTTGAAAGGACTCTGTCAACCCACTTGGATGTCCCAGAGCTGCGCCAGCCAGGGAATCCTCAGAGCCCCACTCTGCCCTGAGGCAACCTTTCCCTAGTGGAACCAACCCCTGACATAAAAGCCCCACTGAGTGGGTTCTAAAGTTTTTGCACCATCCAAGGCCTGTCCAGCCTGAAACAGCATGACACTTTCAATACAATCCAAACTCCTTAAGCTTCCCCAGGTCTCCAGGAGAGGGGCAGGTAAAAGGAAGAGGGAGAGAGTCCTTTCTGTGTCTTGAGCTATGCTAGGAGTACATATAATATTCATAACTTTAAACATGGTAGACACTGGTTTAGCCATTTTGCTAAGGGGGAATTTGAGGATCAGAGAGGTTAAATAACTTGCTCAGAGTCACAGAGCTCCACAGTGTCTCTACAGACATGTGTTATTTTTTTCCTGCCCAGCATCCCTTTATCCTTAAGTAACAGCACCACCTTTCCTGAAGTTGAATGAGATCGATTACTTCCCTCTCCCACCCCAGCCTCCCTGCAAGAGTGTACATGTGACTTAGGATTCACCAATCAGCAGCCTCACCAAGACCTGTGTTATAAATCTTGGCAGAGACCTTCTTCCTCCATTCATCATGTGAGTCTGGAGCTGCTGAGGAAGCACTGTCCTCAGAATGAGGCCAATAGAGAAATCACTGGAGCAGAAAGAGAGAAGGAAATAGATTTCCAATAATGTCTTTTGAGTACCTGGATGTAGCTGTTCCTGAAGGCAAAACACATGCCTGGATTTGTCAGCTCTATTAGTTTAGACAATGAGTCCTTACTTTTACTATTTTGGTCAATGCACTAAAAAGCTGGAATTTGAACCTAGCTTTGTCTGACTCCAAAGCCAGTGTTCTTTTGACTCTACAGAACAGCTTCCCCACAAACTTAGCATTCACGGAGCCTGTATTTTCCTAAGGCCAGGTCTCACAAGTCCAAGTTGCAGGATTCAGGGTGGAGAACAAATCACAACGCACCCATGAAGTTGAGGACACTTGGAGGATTGGTCCGTTGCAAAAGTCTCCCCTCCCCAACAGACACACACTCTCACATACACATATTGCTCTGAGGTTGGTGGGAAAGAAGCTTGCTTTGCTATCTGGGCCCATTCATACTCTGGAGTCTTGGACTGTGTTGTAATGTAGCGAAGCTGTGGTGGGTGATGAGATCCCTTGGCTGAGATCCGTCCAGTTGTACATGTATGCTGGGATACTAAGCACTCCCAGGCGGATGGCAGGGCACCAGCAGTTTTCACAGTGTTCCTGGGAAAACATTGCTGGGTAACTGTTTAGTCAGCTTGGGCTGTCATAACAAAATAGTAGAAATTGCATGGTTGAAGAACAAAAGTTTATTTTCTCACAGTTCTGGAGATTGGAAATCCAAGATCAAGGTGCCAGAAGGGTGGGTTTCATTCTGAGGCCTCTTCTCTTTGCAGGTGGCCACCATCTCACTGTGTGCCCATATGACCTCTTCTTGTACACTCAGAGAGTAAACAAGCTCTCTGGTGTCTCTTAAGGACACTAATCCTATTAGATCAGAGCCCCATCCTATAGCCTCATTTAACCTTAATTACTTCTGTAAAGGCCCTGTCTCCAAATACAGTCACATCAGGGGTCAGGGCTTCAACATATGAGTTTTGGGGAAGTAGGAGGGATACAAACATTCAGTCTACAACAGAGATGCTCTGGAAACTTTTAGTCACAGGGAATGTGGAGAAAATTCAGAAAGAGTATTCAGGGGAGTCTACAGGCAGTTGAGGCTGCTTCACAGAGCTTAGGCTTAGGTAGTTTGCAGCAACAAAGATAGATATTTTCTGGACCCGTGCTTCTTTGCTGTCTCATGACAGGACAAATGTTGGGTTTTCCTCTTTTGTTTTGGTAGCAATGTATGTTGGGGCCTCCTGGTTTCAAGATAAATTCATGTGTTAAGGTTTGTGGTATCCCAACTGGGAAAGCTAAATTAGTTAATTGAAAAATGAAAAAGAGGAAAATTAAACCAGCAATTTCTCCAAACATATTGGGCCAATTTAAAACCCAGGTTAACATTGATTTATTGTTTTAATAAGATTCCTGTATAAGGAAAAATGACTGGTCTGCAACATAAATAAATTTGGGAATGTGTTTGTTTGGCTGCAATATCCAGGAGCAACAGGGCAAATGACTCCTTAAGTTTTTGCATTTTTTTCTTATCTTTAAAACCCCTGGGCCTTCAATTTTTAGTTATTCTTAGTCAAGACCAATGTCCACAAAATAATGCAAATATTCTGAGCTCCCCCTTCACCAAAAATGACCCATGAAGCCATCTCAGAACCCAGATGAGGGTATGGGGCAGACACTGCCCTGAAGCTCTCCAGCCAGGACAGTGCCATGGCTGGAAGAGAAACCCTGCTCAGAAGAGGCCAAGTGAGAGGACAGCTGGACCTGCCCTCAAACCCAGCCTCAGCCCAGCTCACCCTGTCAGTACAAGGTGTCCCCATAGGGGGCTGAGTCTCCAGGAAACAGTGGCACTGCTTCCTCCTTTATGAGTCTAGTCCATTTCAAGTTCAGAGAGCTTGGTCAGCTTCCCTTGGCCTCTCAGGCTGATCCTCATGCAGGGGCTTTGGGACTTCTCATTGAACATCCTGGAAGAGGTGGCCATGGGAAGCTATGTGCACTTCCATCTGACGACAAGGCCCAAGGAAAAGCGTTCAAAACTCATAGCCAAGTTCCAGACATTGCAAGGCTAACCCACAGCCTCAAAAATCACGAGGTCAACCTAGACTTCGACAACATAGAAGCCAGAGACATAAAGGGCATCTCCAGGGCCTCACAAAGATGGCAAAGACAATGCCCAGGTCCCTAGGCTCTCAGGAATCGACCTCTGGGAAGTAACAGACTCTATCTAGAAGGCAGTGAGCATAAATAGTGGATTTAACTGCTCCTAATGTTGTATTTCTTGAGCTGCGTGATAGATACGTAGGTATTGGTTTGGTTTTCCTTATCCCTTTTTGAATGTCTTAAAAACTGCATAATACATTTAAAAAATAAAGTAACATTTAAAAAGAGAAGGTATTGAAGAAGGAGAGTAGGAATGTCTTTTGAAACTCAATATGCTTAATAAAGTTGAGGGAGAACTGAAGAGTTACATGTTCATAAGTTCGGAGAAGAGACTTCCCATTCTGGGGCTACAATGTTTCAAGTCTTTGCCGAGTGTGAAAGAAATCAAATTTATCAGCTATTGAGTTGAATCCTAAAATAATAGCAACAGACGGTTCTTCTTGTTTGGACTCAATGGAATAGAAAATCCACAAGTTTTGTCTTTCTGCATGAAGAGTGCACTTAACCCTTTCAATGCTCATTTTCATGTAGCTTTCATACACAGACCAGAGAAGAGATAAACAGCCTTTTGCCTTTCACCATGGAGGATGAAATTCAGATACATCACAGGAGGAGGCTGAGCACACCTTGGGAAGGAATAGGAGGGCTAAGGTTAGAAACGAAGGCATTTTACTCCACAAACACTCACTCCCCGCAAAGAAAGGCTTTACTCATTGCCCTGCCAGCATGTATCAAATGTTAGATAAAATTAATTGGGAATGGACATTGTTATTGATTTGTATTTGTTGGTGTTTATAACCTTACATTATCAACAAATGGTAGAGGTAAAAAGGCTGAGGTGTAATGAGGGGTGGAAATGTTTAATGGAAAGACATCACCTCTATCGTGAGGCATTGCTCACATGAACAAGCCCATGAAATTGATTTCCATGGAAAATGCTTTAGGTGAAAATCCAAGGAAAACTTTGACAATTACCACAACTGTTATCTTTTGGGGAATGTTTATGCATATGTACATATGTTTACGTTTTTAATTGAACTATAGCTTATATTTGATAATAAGGAGGTGTATTAGTTTGTTTTCATGCTGCTGATAAAGACATACCCTAGACTGGGTAATTTATACAGTAAAAAGGGCTTATTGGACTTGCAGTTCCACGTGGCTGGGGAAGCCTCACAATCATAGCAGAAGGCAAGGAGGAGCAAGTCATGTCTTACATGGATGGGAGCAGGCAAAGAGAGAGCTTGTGCAGGAAAACTCCCCCTAATCATAACCATCAGATCTCGTGAGACTCACTATCAAGAGAACAGCACAGGAAAGGCCTGCCCCCATGATTCAATTACCTCCCACCAAGTCCCTCCCATAACACATGGGAATACAAGATGAGATTTGGGTGGGGACACAGCCAAACCATATCAGGAGGCCTATGTGAAACAGGTAAAGCTGAAAGGCCTTGTTACATATGGTAAGCATGTACTTCAAATAATAAGTTACATGTGGCTTCATTCATTGCTCCACTGTAAGTGATAAATTCAATGTGATTAGATTGATTAAAGAGTTACTAGTTGGCAGGGCGCGGTGGCTCACACCTATAATCCCAGCCCTTTGGGAGGCTGCGGTGGGCAGATCACAAGGTCAGGAGATCGAGACGATCCTGGCTAACACGGTGAAGCCCTGTCTCTCCTAAAAATACAAAAAAAATTAGCTGGGCATGGTGGTGGGCGCCTGTAGTCCCAGCTACTTGGGAGGCTGAGGCAGGAGAATGGCGTGAACCCGGGAGTCAGAGCTTGCAGTGAGCCGAGATAGCGCCACTGCACTCCAGCCTGGGTGACAGAGCAAGACTCCTTCTCAAAAAGAGTTACTAGTTGAATTAATAAATGGAAACAAAATGAAAATATAGTTATATAAGAAGACTCATTTGAGGGGTTAGAAAGAATACAGTGGACCTGTTTGATAAAATGCATAGCACTAATGCCCACCTGGAGAATTGTATCACTGACATGTTAACAAGAAAACCTTCAAAACTGTAGCGTGATGAGGTGGGAAAGAAGGTTCCAGCTCAGGAGTCAGGGAGATTTGGGTGGAGCTTGGATCCACCTTTTACCAGATGTGTGACCCTGGGCACCAGGCTGCTCGTCTGTATGATGGGAGTAATAAATACCCACCCAGGTGGTGGTCACAAGGAAAAATGAAGACATGTTTATAAAACTCCAAGCTCGGGGTAGGCACACGGTAGGCACTCAGTCATAGCAGTCTCTTTTTCCACCTTGGGAAGAGATGCTTTTATCTAAAGGTGTCATTTTCTCAGGAGAAGGGAGCCTAGGTTTTAACCAGTTAGAGCAATAGTGAGAGAAACAAAGGAACTGGATTTTATCAATATTTCCTCCCCATGGCTCCAAAACCCTCTATGAGACACATCGAGTTCTTGATTACAGATTTCAGCTGCCAATATGCAGGGGTGTAGCATATCCAGTTGTTAAATATTGAAATGCTTCCTTACTGGCTGCTAAGTTGCCTCTGCATCCACTCCCTGTACAACCACCCCAGCCACCTTGGAACCCCTCACCTTCCCTTGATCCAGCAACCAAAGGGTTAATACCTGCTCCTTAGGGTAGTGGGGAGAAGACTGTGCTTCAGGGCCTTTTTAGGAGCTCTGGCTCTTGGATCATTCCAATGCACTGACACCCAGGCCCTACTGGTTTCTGAGTACTTGAATTATCACCTCTGTTTCTAACCAGCTCTCCTCATTTACCTTTTCTTTAGCTACCATCTCGTTTGTGGGAGAGCAGCAAACTTGAAATCATGCTCCCCTTGGGAGGCCCCTGGACTAGAGCCGCCTGTCCTAGCAAGTGTCTTGTCTACTTAATTTCCCTCCTTTGCTCCAGCTGCCATAAGGTCACTTTTCCTTGTAAAGTTTGTAATATGAACCAAAAGGATATAACTGAAGTCCCAGCCTACAGGGTAGCTTTGTTTATTTTGAAGATTTCAGAACCATGAAAGAAGGGATTTTAACAGTGTGGTTTCCTGTGGGTGGGCCTGATCTAAACACTGATCTTTTCCCAAGGGCACAGACTTGGAAGGAGCTCACAGAGCTGCTCCTGGACCCGGCCCATGCACACACAAAACTGAGCAAGTTTGGCCCCTGTTTCTCTCCAGTGGTGCCCCAGCCTGTGAACCACTCCTTCTCTAGGGTGTTGAGTTATTGTAAAAAGGTCCATGAATCCATATGCACCCCAAGCACTTTCTTTATTCATCTCACTGGTATTTACAGAGTACTGCAGCGTCCCCGTCCTTGCTGATTTTCAAATGTAATTCAATGCCGTGTGATTAATAAAATAAAACTTAATCCAAATCTTACTGAACTCAGGTGCTTTTTATCACATATTTTAAAAATCAACAGATACTAAAAGTACAACTACTATCAAGTGGGAATGGTATAAAATTTGACATTAACAAGAGGTACTCCTCCTAGAAAAGTTGGACAGCGTTGTGGCTCATTATGGAGGTGAGAAGAAGGCACATAATTTAATGACTAGTATAAGGGTAAACAGACATCAGAACATCAAGCCACCACTCTTCTGCCTGGGAGGTCATTATTCCAGTCAATGGGGTGTCCCTGGTTTTGCATAACTACAAAGTAAAGAGGAATATTAGGGTAATTCTGGAATCTGAAACCTGAGGGAAGTGTGCTTACATCTAAATAGGACTTTTACAAGCAAGATCAGTCATGGCTGATGGTATGTCACCTCCTCTGGAAGCACAGAGATCTGAAGAGGGCTGGAGGCCAATGCAATTAGATTTGCATCTTCTCTTCCCTCCCTCCTCAGCCCTCTGCCCTCCTGTTCTTCCTCCTCTGGCTGGTCTTCAGAAAAGTGTTGGCAGGTAGCTTCCAGCTGGGATAGCTGCCAGGTTTCTAGATGGAGGAGATATGCTGCAGCTGTGTTGGCAGGGAAAGCAATGGAGGAGCCAGGGTAAATGAATTAAGTCCTGATTCTCCATGGTTAAGCTATAGGACATTTCTAACACATGGGGGCAGCTGCTGGCTGCATCACATCAGCTGATAGAAGTATAGTGTTGCAAACAGAACGAAATATAACAGTGACTAAAATAAAGAGAATCACCATGCTACAGCAATGTAGGGAGGGGTAACCTCCTTTTAAACAAAACCCCAATGCAATTTTTTTTTTAATCCACTATTTTTTACTATTTGCTGAGGATGTTGTAATACACCTTCAATCAAGCTGCACTATTTTGAGTAGCCATCTTATAATCGTTCTCATCTAACCCCAAATTGGCAGTATTCTAGGGAGTAGCCAGTTTCTAAGGGCAATATGTCAGGTCTCTATAGAATGAAATAAATGGAGAATTGGCAAAGTGAAGGTGACAAGGGGAATGTAGTCATCTGTGTCTCAGATCCAAAACACATTACTCTTTCCTCAAGAAATGGGATAAGTCATGCCTAAGCAACATAGTGGTGGAGGCATGCAAGGGCCAGCTCTCCAACAGAGCCTCCTCCAAATGTTTAAGACTCCTCAAGAGTTCACTTCTGATTTATCGAACTGATGAAAATATTAAGAATCTTTAAAATTGCTTTTGCTTCAGTACCATTGCAGTAGGCAGAATAGTGCCCTCCTCCCCAAAACGTCTATGTCCTGCTCCCTGGCACTTGTGCACAGGTTACTGTACATGGCAAAAGACTTTGCAGATGTGATTATTATTTTTTTTTTTTGAGACGGAGTCTCACTCTTGTCACCCAGGCTGCAGTGCAATGGCGTGATCTCACCTCACGGTAACCACTGCCTCCCGGGTTCAAGCGATTCTCCTGCCTCAGCCTCCTGAGTAGCTGGGATTACAGGTGCCTGCCACCACACCTGGCTAACTTTTTGTATTTTTAGTAGAGACGGGGTTTCACCATGTTGGCCAGGCTCCAGGCTAGTCTCTAACTCCTGATCTCAGGTGATCCACCCGCCTCGGTCTCCCAAAGTGCTGGGATTATAGGTGTGAGCCACCATGCTCGGCTGTGATCTTGACATGGGGAGATTATCCTGGATTGTCTGGGGTGGGCACGATGTAATCACAATGGTGTTTATAAGTGAAAGAGGATGACAGGTCAATCATTGTCAGTGATATGATGTGAGAGAGACTCGACTGGCCATTGCTGGCTGGGAAGACAGAGGAAGGCGCCACAAGCCAAGGAATGCAGAAAGCTTCTAGAAGATGTAAAAGGCAAGAAAACAGGTTATCTCCTAGAGCCTCCAGAAGGAACACAGCCCTACTGATGCCTTGACAACAGCCCAGTGAGACCCATTTTGGGCTTTTGACCACTGGAACTGTAAGATAATACACGTGTGTGGTCTTAGGCCATGAAACTGGTGGTAATGTTATAGCAGCAACAGGAAACTAATCCAATCACAATCACATCATGTCAGATTTGTAGCTGAAAAGTACTGAATTCCAGTTAGGATTAAAAACCGTCTATTCCATTTAGAAAAATTTCTCTAACAATATTTATTAAACAAATATCTACAAAATATTTCAACTTTCATAGAACTGAATTTTCTCAGTTCCTTTTCTCAAGGGAGAGGTGAGTGTCAAACTCTAATTATATTCTATAGTTGGGTAAATATGGAGCAAGGGATTTTTGTAAAACCTAAGGCACATAAAAATATGTAACAGACAGAAATGGATATTTAGGTCTCGCATGGGTCACTCCAGTGAGAACTCAACTGCTGTGCCTCACCAGTTTTGGAAATAAACGCACGTCTAGATAAAACTCTATTTTTCCCATATCCAGTTTCTGAGATACATTAGAAATTCAGCCTTCAGAAGTAGTTAGTACATTACTTAAACTAATATCCCCAAGAACTTAAATTCAGTATTATACTGGCAGAAACTGGAGACATGAAACTTAATTCTTATGGCTTTCACAAGAGGAAAAGAAAGACAGCTTTTACTTGAATTGTTCACGTTAAGCTATTATTTTCCAAGGTGCATTTCAATGGCCTTTTTTTGGACCAGGTGTGCATTTCATGTAAAGTGATCTCTGACTTTAAAAGGTTCTGGAGTGGGAAATATATATAAGAATCATTGGCCTCACAGCATAGCATAATAACCCAGCCTGGTGTCTAACTGCACAATACAATCCTAGGTAAGATTGCTGGGAGCATATTTTAAAGCTCTATCCCTATTGGAAGTTATTTGTATGTCAATTGTGGATCAGCTGCAAGTAACCCAAGGCCCTCAGTAGTGCACTGTTAAGGAAATGAAAACAAGCTGGAATTGGTAGGGATCAGGACCAGACAGAAGATCCAGCTATAGCATTGCTTCTGAGGAAGATGACCAGTCCCCCAAAAGTAATGGGTTGGGGATATGGGAAGTGTGGGTTCACTCCAGTATGGCACTATTATTATTCAGGTAGATTCAAGTAGTAAGTATTGAAGTCTAACTGATGGTATCTCTGAATGAAGGAAGTACCCCTTAGCGCCTGGGTAGTAGCTGCACCTTCCAAGAAGGAATGTAATCCACATCCATCGTGTGGATTGAAGCAGAACAGCTTAAAGCTAGGATAGGAGGAAATGGGGGTAAAAACATATGTAGCTCTACAGGGAGAAAGAGTTAAGCAGACTGTCATGGTGTTGAACTAGGGGGCAGCTCCAGGCCAAGGAGGAAAGAGGAGTTGATGAGGCAGGGCAAAATCTCTCTGCTATATGGATTACACACTAAGAGAGTTACTCAAGAGACCAGCAGTTCCTTAAGCAGCAACCAAGCTTCAGACAGCTTAATTCTATATCTCATGCATGATGGGTAAGGAACCCTGGATAAACTTCTCAGACAGCTTAATTCTATGTCTCATGCATGATGGGTAAGGAACCCTGGATAAACTTCTCAGCTTGGTTCTGATCAGCTTGGGGACTGGCTGTGGCTGGTCCTTCCAGTTGAAAATCATCAGTCCTTGCAGACAGGCAGAGCCAAGGGCAGCGTGGGAGTGGCATTTCCAACAGTGTTGGCTTCATCCAAGTGGATCATGATATTTTTTTCAGTAAGAAGCTGTGAGAATTTGAATTTTGCATTCCTTCTCCAATCTTAAAGCTGCTCTGTTCCCGTCTCATGGACATTTAACTTTGCAATTCAATTAAGTGAGGCTGAAATTTGAAATGGAAAAGTTAAAAGAAGTCTCCACAACATTTAATCCGCAGGCCTGGCCCTGCATTTGCTTAGCCCAAAAGAGTAAGGCAGAGCATGAGAGATGAACCTGAGGGCTTGGGAGCAAGGAAGGTAGGAAGCAAAGCAAACTCTGCACTGAATCAGAGCGCATGTAAGGCACAAAGTTAAGAAAGGTCCAGAAGAGCCGATGAACCATCACTGTTCAGGGATCTCTGAAGACTCCCAAAGAAAACCCAGCAGTGCAGAGGAGGCCAGTGGAAACTCAGACTTGAGGCCATTAAAGTCCCAGCTCTTCTGAGACATTAAGCAGCCACCTTCCCCACTAACAGCACACCCTTTTGCAGGCAGGGAGGCAGGGGAGCAGGTTGCGTGAAGCAGTCAACTTCTGGTGTCATTAGGGTGGAGAGAAGTTTTGGTTCACTTGAAAGGTTTTAGGTTTCAGACCTGATACATTCCCAAACACAAGGAGGGCAAATTGCACACTTTAATTTACAAAGGCAAAATGCACTGGAGTAGAAGTCTGCAGGAGGATTTCCTCATGGATCCCACTCCATGGGGGCTTGCAGGAGGATGGTGGAAGAACATTTGCAAAGAGCTTGGACTTCACAGCGATGCAGCTGATTAGCAATCTTCTTGTTAACTTCCGACTGATCTGTTTCATAGATTATCTTTTCTATCCCTTCCCACCACTCCTTAATACAGTCCTGATATGCCAGTGGTGGGAGGTGGGGTCAGAAGAAAGAGGGATGTAGGTGTAGAACTGGACGATCTCATTGTCAGAGTGTGAGTGGCCCTGGTGACCCACCAGGACAAAGGACCGACCTTGGACTTTGAGGACAGAGAGGGCCTATGGCCCATGTAAGACCTGGCCACTGAATTATTAAGGGACAGGTCAAAAAATAGCTTCTTCCCTTTTTTAGTTTCCCTTTTGGCTGAGCTTGCATTACCCCACCTGTCAGATTAAAAGTGGTATGGAGCTTTGTAAATACAAATACCAGTTATGAAGACACCTGCAGTGATGATCTCAGGTGGTGTCTCCAGGAAACAGAATGTGAGATGGAGATTGCATGCAGGTAGCTTATCGGGGAGTGCCATCCACGGGGGAGTGAAGGAGGCCAGATTGGGCAGTGGGAGAAACTCAGCAGTGATGTAGTCACAAGCAAAAGTCTCAGCTTATTCCACTGGGAGCTCTGAGGCTGGGCTGGCTTTGCAGAGTTGTCCTGAATTGGAGTGAGGAGGACAGGTCTTAACACTCCTGCGTGGTCACTCATTGAATGTGGGCTGCCCAGGAGAGAAGGATGTGACCTTGGTCCAGGTGGCTTTCTTCAGGCCTGTCCTGGAAAGGCACTTGGATGAGGAGAGTCAGCCTCCAACACAGGGAGAGTGAAGCCTCAGGTTTGCGGGCTACAATCTGGGTGGTGTGCCACTGTGTCCTCTGCAGCCCTCCCCTGCACTGCTCCCATTTTCTGGCTTCATACACTACATTCTGGCAGCAGTTCCCCCAAGATACTGAGGGACCTTTTTTCCTGGAAGACACTTTTTTTTTTTTTTTCAGACAGAGTCTCGCTCTGTTGCCCAGGCTGGAGTGCAGTGGCGTGATCTCGGCTCACTGCAAGCTCTGCCTCCTGGGTTCACGCCATTCTCCTGCCTCAGCCTCCCAAGTAGCTGGGACTACAGGCAACTGCCACCACACCCAGCTAATTTTTGTATTTTTAGTAGAGACAGGGTTTCACCGTGTTAGCCAGGATGGTCTTGATCTCCTGACCTCGTGATCTGCCCACCTTGGCCTCCCAAAGTGCTGGGATTACAGGCGTGAGCCACCGCACCTGGCTGGAAGACACTTTTAAGACAAAAGTTAGTGGTATAAACTACAACTCTTGCCACAGCAGCTGATCTTGGGGTATAACTGGTTCTCACCATTCTCCTTCTTTACTATCCATTCTAGATCCCCATCATCTTCTCTAGCTAGTGCCTTAATGGTTTAGATGGTTTACCTGGGGAGTGGTCCATACTCTCATCCCCGAGTAGCTTAGGTGCCTGGTCACTATGTACTTCTCGAGCCATGGATGCTGCTCTTGTTCATTTCTCATCAAAGTGGGGCAAGAGAGTCAGGAGGCATCCAAGCAGATCACCTGGTGCCACTCACTTTTTCCAGCTCTCCTTCCTTCTGATGATCAGGGTCAGTTATTCCAGCTAGAATGGTGACTCCTCTCTTTGCCTGGCATAAGAAGCTTGCCACAACCAGGTGGAAGCCATAGTCTGAGGTTTAGTGGGCTACTTGCTATGTCCTGCGGTGAATGCATTTCCATTCTGGGAACCAGGACCTCTGAACCACAAAACCCAGAGTTGTGAAGCCAAAAACCACAAATTCTCCAAGTCAGTCACTGGGAGTGACAGAAAGCAGGGCCACTCCTACTTCCACTTCTCGGTCCCCAGAACCCTTCAATCTATCTAATGGTTTGCATGCAGGTAGTTTACTGGGGAGTGCTCTCAGTATCACACTTGTGGGGGTATGAAGGACTCAGAACTGGGCAGCTGCAGAAGGACCATGATACAGTCACAAAAAGCTTCAGTGAGTCCCACAGGGAACTTTGGGGCTGGGTGACCCTGCAGAGCTATCCTGAATTGGGATGAGCAGGCCAGACCTTTACCCTTCTGCATTGCCATTTAATGGTTGTTGACTTAGGGTATACCCTGCATCCTGGAGGGTGACACCCCATCTGCGTTGGGCATCCTCTCCCTCTGTGGCCCCTCTTCCTCTGATTTCCTTATCCTCAATCTTCTCATCTTTCTCCTTCCAGGCCCCTGACCAACCAGCCAAGTATTTATCATTGTCTATAAAGATTCCAACCTCAGGCCGGGCGCGGTGGCTCACGCCTGTAATCCCAGCAATTTGGGAGGCCGAGGTGGGCAGATCACAAGGTCAGGCGCTCGAGACCAGTCTGGCCAACATAGTGAAACCCTGTCTCTACTAAAAATACACAAAAAATTAGCCAGATGTGGTGGTGTGTGCCTGTAGTCCCAGGTGCTCAGGGGGCTGAGGCAGGAGAATCGCGTGAACCTGGGAGGCGGAGGTTGCAGTGAGCCAAGAGCGCGCCACTGCACTCCAGCCTGGGTGACACAACGAGACTCCGTCTCAAAAAAAAAAAAAAAAAAAAGATTCCAACCTCAGATGACTATTCTTTTCACCCAAAATAGATAGACAGGTGAATCACCCAAAGCTGTGCCCATTGTGAGGCTTTCCAGCTTACACCTACATGATGAGCTGAGCCACCCATGTACCAAATTTGACCTTTACTCTCCATTATCAGGTGGTCATAACAGAATCCCCCATGTGGCTGAGGGAGAAGCACCAGTTTCTCAGTGGATGCCACAGGGATCTGGGCCACCTGCTCGTGCAGCCTACTTACGCCCTGTGGCCCTTTTTGTGCCAATTCTCAGATACACCACTTCCACCTTACTTTAAGACAAAGGGTTTGAGAGTTAACATAGTCCTGGGAAAAGATCACACATGCATTCTTTTGTCTGTCCAAAGTGATCACGAACTATTTCTGATCTTCCTTTCTCACTAGAACAAAAAACCCCCACATTATCCATATTAAAAGCCACATACTGTGTCTCAAGACCAAGTTGATCATCGTAGCAAAGATGTCACATGTTCACAAAATCTGTAAAATCGTGGCTACTATTTGGTTGAGTTTACAGTAATCCACTGTTTCACTCTTCAAGATCTGTCTGCCTTTTGTAGGGGGGCAGACTGGCTCATTAGTTGGGACATGATGGGGACCACTCTCCTCCTCCCCCCGCATCCTTTTAGGTCTTTAAAAATTGCACTAGTCTTTGACATTCATTGCCCCTTGGTTGTTGTGATGGTTAATTTTGGGTGTTGATTGGATTAAAGGATATCCAGATAGCTGGTAAAGCATTATTTCTGGGTATGCTTGTAAGAATGTTGCTGGAAGAGGTTGGCATTTGAATCCGTGAACTAAGGAAGATCCACCCTCACCCAATGGGGGTGACACCATCCAATTGGCTGAGGACCCAGATAGGACAAAAAGGCAGAGGAAAGGTGAATTATTTCTCCCTCTTCTGGAGCTGGGACATCCTCCTTCTCCTGCCGTTGGATATCAGAATCCCTGGTTCTCTGGCCTTTGTACTCCAGAACTTCCACCAGTAGCCCTCAGGTTCACAGGCCTTTGGTCTCTAACAGAGTTACACCATTGGCTTCCCCGGTTCTGAGGCCTCCAGACTTGAATGGAGCCACAATGCTGGCTTCCCTGGTTTTCCAGCTTACAGAAGGCACATCATGGACATCTCAGCCTCCATAATCATGTGAGCCAATTCCCCTGATAAATTGCCTCTCACATATCTATATGTACATACTATTGGTTCTCTCTCTGAAGAACTCTAATACAGTTGTGAAGTTGTTTTCTATTTACTATCTTGGCCAATGAGGTGAGGAGATGGTTTTCATTCAGCCTTCCTTGCATTAATAGCTCTTACCCCACAGCTAAGGAGCTAACATGGGTGTTTTTTCAATCACTGATTACATCTGTTCCAATTATACATTCCAGGGCTGAGAAAGAGACTTCCTGGTGGATCTGTGCACCAGTAGACACCCTAAGAGATGGACCTGACCAGCTCCTCACTTACTATCTGGACTCCATGTGTCTACACTTTAACAGGCGGTCTAGATGACACTTCAGCTCCCCAGGTGTCAATATCAGCTTAGACTCTGTGTCCAACTGTCTCTGAAATATTTGGGTATTCCCTTTTTCCCACTGTATGAGTACACAAGTTCTAGAGGAAGCATATTCCAAGGACTTTCTGGCCTTAAATAGCATATCCACTCCAACATGCCTGCTTCTCTGAGTCCTTTGGTCCTGTCTCTGGCATTTTCCATGGTAGTTCTGACACTTCCACTTCATATAGTATGAGCCATCTATTTCTCCAAGTTCCAAGATACATCATAGCAGCATTTAGATTGTTTTCTTGGGGTCCTTGTCAGGGTGTTATATTCTGTATCATGGGAGAGGATTCTCATATCCCTAAACTCTCCCTTGTCCAACTTTATTTTCTGTCTAGGATCCAGAACTCGCAGAATCCAGTCCTACGGGTAGTATCCTGGCTTTTGCCAGTATGTGTTATTTAGGTCCTGCAGCCCCTTCCTAGTGCAGCCTTTTTCTTTTCCAGCAGACCCACTGCTTCCCCAAACAAGTCAAGGTATGACTCAACCCTATTCACATGCCTGTTGATCAAGAGGGAAGCTGTGAGTGGATTTGGGGGAGGAGGAGCATGTTGCCTTGTAAAACAGAGACCTCTGTGACATCTTCAGGCAAGGGAGGAGCATTAGCCTTTAACAAAGAGCAGTGGGACCCAACTGTGGTCCCAGAGGGTTCAGAAGAATCTGGAAATTCCCACTTTTCTAGTACACCAACCCAGATATACCTATCCCAGGCCCAGGTCCCACTCCAGGCCTTAGCATAGCAGACCTGTCAGGGCTAAGAACGCAACCTTCTCTGGAGCTCTGCTACTTTCTTGATTAAGCCTTTGGCCGTCCTTCAGTTTATCAGCTCTCCAACTGCAGGAGATGAGTTTCTGTATATGCTGCAAAGGCAGACTTCTGGCTTTCACTTTTAGCCTTTAGTTTGTGATTTATCACTCTTTGTACCAACTGTTGCAGGTTTGGATCCCTGAGAAAATCCGAGACAGTTTTGCCCACAAAAAGCTTATTAGGAAGTGGAACTACTCTGGGGACCATCTCTTTAAGGACAGTGAAGGAAGCAGAATTGGGCCAAGGGAGAAGATGAACCATGATGCTACCACAACAGAGGCCTCACTGATCCCATGGCGAGCTCTGGAGCCAGGATGGCCCTGCAGCGTGGTCTCAAGTTGAGATGAGTGGGGCAGGCACCCAGTAAGGGTTGCCCCTTGGAAGGAAGTGTAACCTTGGTCAAGGTGACTGGCTCTCTTTAACCCAGAGCAAGTCCCAAACAAGGACTTAGTTAAGAGTTGTCAGCCTTGGGGAGATGGAATGAGTGCTTGAGGCTGCTGGGAGGATCTAGACAGAGAATCATGACATCGTCTACAATGACCTACCTAACACATATGGAGTTTTACAAACCTTAACTGCATAACAAGTCATCGTTTTCAGATTCTCAGGTAAAATTTAGGTGAAATACATCTTTGTAAGTCTCAATTACACAGCATCTTAAGTTTCCTAGGGGTCTCAGGTTTCAAAACAAACCAAGGTCTTTTTTTTTTTCCTTTTTAACATAGACAACAAAAGGGGTCCATGTGGCATTTGGAGTAGACAGTCCCAGCGATGGTCCTGCAAATGGTCCCAGAATTTCAACCCTCCTGTCTACCCTTCCTTTGCTACTTGGAGCTGAAAGCCACAGCCAAACTCTAAGCAACTCAACATGCTAATAGCCCTATGGTATACATACATGTGTTCTCTGAGCCATACTTTCATGGTCCTGAGCCACCCATAGCCACCCACTATCTGCATTGGGTCTGTAGACAACACACTGATTCCCTCTGGTGCAAAGAAGGAGCATAATAAGCAAGGCCCATTCCTTAGCAAAGAAAAGCAGTTGAATTCGGTGCAATGAAGACAAATTGGCCATAAACTCTGCAAGCCACGGAGGTTATTTCAGTTACTAAATGATTAAAGTCTCTAATCTCTGGAGCGGTGATAAAGAACACCGGAGAAGGGGGCTGGGTTTTTGATGCCTGGGGAAGGTGCAAAAACATCTCTCTTGAGACCATGCCAGAGGAAGCCCACCCCATAAAAGAACCACAGATAAGTAAGACATCATTAATAAATCAATGACAGGAAAATGAAAATGGAAGCAGATGAATCAGCCAGCAGATCGGGTTGTAGATGAAAAACAGCACATCTGTTGCTGCTGTCGGTGCATTAACAAATAAGTCTGCTGGATCAGATGGTCTTTCACGCTAATACTTGGAATAATGAAGCTTCAAGAGCGATTAAATCATAAATCAATTTTTAAATGTATCTTGTAACTCCCCCAAACAACAGGAGGCATATTTTTCCTTGCTTGAATTCTTTTTGGCAGGCATCGGAAGGTGCAGGGATAAAAAAACGCTGCCTCATTTTGGCTCTGCTGTGAGGTACAGGCACACAGCTAATTTAGTGTTTAGCCTCACGATTTGATTCTTACCAGCTAAAGGCACCGAGCTGTGCTTCATCTATATGTTAAATCCAAGCCAATGCATTTCAGCCTGAGCAGTACCCACCCGTCTTCTTGTCCAAGACAGCTCGGTTCTAGTGCCTGTTCCTCTTCATGCAGCTATTGATTTACATTTTATTTTGTTATTTTTGAAGACTTCAGCAAAATTAGCAATTGAGGTGGTGAAGTATTTTTCTCCTTTGAAGCATAACTCCTTTTCTTCTATACTGAAAAAAAAGTTGCTTCTCTCTAATGGCAGAGTGGCCTGGTTGTAGGACATTAAGGATGGACATGAGCGGTTAATTTGGCAAATTCTACATCCATGTCCAAGAGGAAGAGATGTGCTCTCAACATAATTTTTTACTTAAAAATGTTGGGACAATAAGGAAAGAGAAAAGGGAAAGGTTCAGGCTAAGAGAGGCAGACAAGGCCAGAAAGGACATAGGGTCACAGATCAGAAAAGGAAATCAAGTTTTGCTCCAAAATTTCTCTGAAAAGCAGAAAATCCTGTGAACTGACCAATAAATGAGTTCTTACTGAATAAGACAAATGGGGAAGAAATAGGAAGAAAGAAGGAAAAAGAAAGATGTGTAAGAAGATGAGTAGAAATGGTGAGAGGAGAACCCAGGATGAGGCAGAGGGAAACCAGGCCATATTTCCTCTCAGCGCACGGCCTTTGCTCCACATTACACCTCCTAACCAGCCCGGGGACAGTTGCACTCCAAGGAAGCAAACTGTTCCCTTCTTCTTCTTCTTCTCCTTGAAACACAATGGCTCTTTCAGGAAACAAACAAACAAACAAAAGCTAGGAAGAAACTATTTTGTTTACTTTGTCACAGAAAACAGGCTACCCTTGGGTCAGGAGATAGGGTATTCTGAGTTCATTTAGAACAGCCAGCAACACCCATGTTTGGTGAGAAGATGCCAAAAAATTATACCAAGTGGAAACTTTTATGTTAATTAATGAGTGACAATCAAATAAAACGATCAAGTCTCATACAAACATTTCCAGAAATAAGCACAAAGGTAGACAGAGGCTGGTTTTTTTTTTAATCATTGTAGGATCTGACAATATAAACTTTTCATATTAGATATTACCTATATACAATTAGAATCCAAACCAATTGGAAGATTCCATGGTCACCTGATAACTTCAAATGAAGATATCCAGAAAATTTAGGGACAGGTGATATCCTATAAACCAAGGTTTCTCAAACTTTTATGTGCCTACAACTATCTGAGGATCTTGTGGGAATTCAGATTCTGGGGAAACATTTCTGGAATGGTAGAGTAATGACCTCCAAAAATAGACTTTTCCATAAGAAGCAATAAACATCCTGGCAAAAATAGTCAAAATCAATTTTTTTCAGAATTGTGGAAATTAGCCAAAGGTATACAACACTCTGAGGTGCATTTCTTCAAGAAAAGCAGCTGAATATTGGTAAAAACAGCAAGCTTTGTGACATTCTAGCTTGCCCTATCCCCATTCCCTTCTCCACAGTTTCATAATAGTCTCAAAAGTGAACAGCCTTACAGCCATGGTAACTGTAAAAACAGCAGCCTAGCAGTTACTGAAGGAAGAAGAATGGGTTTGGAGCTTAAGTCTAAAGACACTCAAGATTCAAAAACAAATAAGTGAAAGGAAGGAAGAAGATCTGCTATGCAAACAGTAACCTAAAAAGAGCTGGAGTGGCTATAATATTAACAGAAAAATCGACTTTAAGACCATTGTTACTAGAGATAAAAAGAAGATTTTATAATCACAGAATGACCATTCCATCAGGAAAACATAACAATTACAAACATGTATGTCCCTAATAACAGAGGCCCAAAATACATGAATGATTAATAGAATTGAGGAAGAATTAGATTCAGCAGTAATAGTTGTAAATTTCAATATCCCACTTTTAATAAGGGATAGGCTGACAAGGCAAAAGATCAACAAGGTAATGGAAGACTTGAACAACACTATAAAACAGCTAAACATAACAGAAATCTATAGCACACTCCACCAAACAACAGAACACACGTTGCATCAAGCAAACACTCAGCATTCCCCAAAATAGAACACACGTTAGGCTATAGAAAGAAGTCTCAATAACGTTAAAGAGATGAAAATCGTAGAATCTTCTATGACACAATGGAATGAAATTAGAAATCAGTAATGGAAAGAAATTTCAGGAATTCACAAACGTGAAAATTAAAAGACACACTTCTAAATAACCAATGAGTTAAAGAAGGAATCACAAGGGAAAGGAAATAATGCTTTGAGATGAATAAAAGAAAACCACAACATATGAAAACTTATGGAAGGCTGCTTGCCTTAGTCCATTTTGGTTGCTATAACACAATACCACAAACTGGGTAGATTTTAAGCAACAGAAATTTATTTCCCACAGTTCTGGAGCCAAAACAATCTTGAAAAAAAAATAGGAGGATTCATACTTCCCAATTTTGAAACCTATGACAAAGCTCCAATAATTAAGACAGTATGGTACTGGCACGAAGATAGACTTATAGATCATTGAAATAGAATTGAAAGTGCACAAAGAAGCTGTTAATTAATGGCCAATTGAATTGTGACCGAAGTGTCACAGCAATTCAATGAGGGGACGAACAATCTTTTCAACAAAGGGCGCTAGAACAACTGGATAGCCACAGGCAAAAGAAAGAAGTTGATCCCTTTCCTCATGCCATATATAAAAACTAACTCAAAATAGATCAAAGACAGAAATGGAAATACTAAAACTACAAAAGTTTTTTTTAACTATTAGTTTCAGGGGTACATGTATAGATTTGTTATATAGGTAAATTGCATATCATGGGCACTTGGTGTACAGATTACTCAACACCCAGGTAATATGCATAGTATCTGATATGTATACCCTCACCCTCCCCCCACCCTTCATCCTCAAGTAGGCTCCAGTGTCTGTCATTCCCTTGTTTGTGTCCCTGTGTACTCAATATTTAGCTCCTATTTATAAGTGAGAGCATGCAGTATTTGGTTTTCTGCTCCTGCATTAGTTAGCTTAGGACAATGGCCACCAGCTTCATCCATGTTGCTGCAAAGGATACGATCTTGTTCTTTTTAATGGCTGCATAGGCTTCCATACTGTCTATATACCACATTTTCTTTATCAAGTCTACTGCTGACAGGCCATTAGGTTGATTCTACGTCTTCACTATTGTGAATTGTGCTGTGATGAACATGCATGTGTATGTGTCTTTAGAGTAGAAAAATTTATATTCATTCCTTTGGGTATATACCCAATAATGGGGTTGCTGGAATGAATGATAGTTTTAAGTTTGAGAAATCACCGAACTGCTTTCCACAATGGCTGAACTAATTTACATTCCCACCAGCAGTGTAGAAGTGTTCCCTTTTTTTTCCTGCAACCTTGACAGCATCTGTTGACTTTTTAATAATAGCTATCCTGATTGGTGTGAGACGGTAGGTATCTCATTGTGGTTTTGATTTGCATTCCTTTCATGATTAGTGATGTTGAGCATATTTTAATATGCTTGTTGCTTTTGTGTATGTCTTCTGAAAAGTGTCTGTTCATGTCCTTTGCTCACCTTTTAAAGGGATTGTTTTTGGCTTGTTTAAATTCCTTATAGATTCTGGATATTTGACGTTTGTCAGGAGCACAGTTTGCACATATTTTCTTCCATTCTGTAGGCTGCCTTTTTGCTCTGTTAATAGTTTCTCTTGCTTTGCAGAAACCCTTTAGTTTAGTCCCATTTGTCAATTTTTGTTTTTGTTGCAATTGCTTTTGGCATCTTTGTCATGCAATCTTTGACAGGGCCCTTTACAGAATAGTATTTCCTAGGTTGCCTTTCAAGGTTTTTAAAGTTTTAGGTTTTACATTTAAATTATTAATCCATCTGAAGCTCATTTTTGTATATGATGTAAGGAAGGGGTCCATTTTCAATCTTCTGCTTATGGCTAGCCAGTTATCTCAGCACCACTTGTTGAATAGGGA
Organism: Pan troglodytes; assembly: GCF_028858775.2. Lineage (NCBI taxonomy): Eukaryota > Metazoa > Chordata > Mammalia > Primates > Hominidae > Pan > Pan troglodytes. Next base: position 54,394,780 of record NC_072413.2, on the reverse strand, counting down.
GTTCTTTCCCCATTGTTATTGACTTTGTTGATGATCAGATGGTTGTAGGTGTGTGGCATTCTTTCTTGGCTATTACGTTACATTGGTTTGTGTCTATTTATGTACCAGCAGCAAGCTGTTTTGGCTACTGTAGCCTTGTAGTATAGTCTGAAGTCAGGTAGTGTGACACCTCTTTGTTCTTTTTGCTTAGGATTGCTGTGGCTGTTCGTGCTGTTTTGCTTTCATGTAAGTTTTAAAATAGTTTTCTAATTCTGTGAAGAATACCATTGCTGGATTGATAGAAATAGCATTGACTCTAAATTGGTTTGGGCAGTATGGCCATTTTAACATTATTGATTCTTCCTATCCATGAGCATGAAGTGTTTTTCCATTTGTTTGTGTCAAATCTGATGGTTTGAGCAGAGTTTTGTGATTTTTGTGGTAGAGGTCTTTCATCTCCCTGTTTGGCTGTATTCCTAGGTATTTTACTCTTTTTGTGGCTATTGTGAATTGGATCACGTTATTGGTTTGGCTCTCACCTTGGACATTGTTGGCATATAGAAATACTACTGATTTTTGTACATTAATTTTATATCTTGAAACTTTGCTGAAGTTGTTTAATCAGATGTAGGAGCTTTTGGGCAGAGACTATGGGATTTTCTAGGTATAGAATTATATCATATGCAAACAGAGACAGTTTGACTTCCTCTCTTCCTATTTGGATGCTTTCTTTCTCTTGCCTGATTGCTCTGGCTAGGACTTCCAGTACCATGTTGAATAGGAGTGGTGAGAGTGGGCATGTTCTTGTCTTGTTCTCAAGGGGAATGCTTCCAGCTTTTGTCCATTCAGTATAATGTTGGCTGTGGGTTTTTTGTAGATGGCTTTAATTATTTTGAGGTATGCTCCTTCAGTGCCTAGTTTATTAAGGATTTTTAACATAAAGGGATGTTCAATTTTATCAAGTCTTTTCTGCATCTATTAAGATGATTATGTGGTTTTTGTTTTTAGTTCTGTTTATGTGATGAATCACATTTATTGATTTGTATATGTTGAACCAAACTTGCACCCCAGAGATAAAGCCTACTTGATCATGGTGGATTAGATTTTTAATGTGCTGCTGGATTCAGTTTGCCAGTATTTTGTTGAGGGTTTTGGCATCTATGTTCATCAACAATATTGGCCTGAAGTTTCCTTTATTTGTTGTGACTCTGCCAGGTTTTGGTATCAGGATGATGCTAGCTTCAGAGAATGAGTTAGGGAGGAGTCACTTCTCCTCAATTTTTTGGAAAAGTTTCAGTAGGAATGGTACCAGTTATTCTTTATTTGGTAAAATTTGGCCATGAATCCATCTGGTCCTGGGCTTTTTCTGGTTGGTGGGCTTTTTATTACTAATTTGACTTCAGAACTCCTTATTGGTTTGTTCAGAGATTCAGTTTCTTCCCAGTTTAATCTTGGGAGGTTCTTTGTTTCCAAGAATTTATCCATTTCTTCTAGGTTTTCTAGCTTGTGTGCACAGAGGTATTCATAGTTGTCTGAAGATATTTTGTATTTCTGTAGGGTCACTGTTAATGTCCCCTTTGTAATTTCTGATTGTGTTTATTTAGATCTTCTCTTTTTTCTTTATTGGTCTAGCCAGAAGTCTCTAAATCTTATTTATTCTTTCAGAAAACTAACTCTTGGATTTGTCAATCTTTTATGTCTCAATTTCCTTCAATTCAGCTCTAATTTTGATTATTTCTTGTCTTCTGCTAGCTTTGGGGTTGGTTTGCTCTTGTTTTCCTAGTTTCTCTTGGTGTGATGTTAGGTTGCTAATTTGAGTTTTTTTTTTTTTTTTGGAGACAGGGTCTTACTCTGTCATCCAGGCTGGAGTGCAGTGGTATGATCTCAGCTCACTGCAACTTCTGCTTCCTGGAATCAAGTAATCCTCCCACCTAAACCTCCCAAGTAGCTGGGAATACAGGCACGAGCCACTGTGCCCAGCTAATATTTTGTAGGGATGGGGTTTCACTATGTTGCCCAGGCTGGTCTTGAACTCCTGGGCTCAAAGCAATCCACCTGCCTTGGTCTCCCAAAGTGTTGGGATTACAGGTGTGAGCCACTGCATCTGGTCCTCTAACTTTTCACCATAAACTCCACCTTTTAACACTACTTTAGCTATGTCCTGAGATTATGGTATATTTTATCTTTGTTCTCATTAGTTTCAATTTCTTGATTTCTGCCTTAGTTTCATTGTTTTCCCAAAAGTCATTCAGGAGCAGGTTGTTTAACTTCCATGTAATTGTATGGCACAGAGTGATTTTCTTAGTATTAATTTCTATTTCTATTGCACTGTAGTCTGAGGGTATGGTTGGTATGATTTTGTTTTTTTAATTTGCTGAGAATTATTTTATGGCTGCTTGCTGTTTGGTTGATTTTAGAGCATGTGCCATATGCAAATAAGAAAAATCTATATTTTTTGGAGGGGTGGAGAGTTCTGTAGATGTCTGTTAGGTTCTGATATGGTTTGGGTCTGTGTCCCCACCCAAATCTCATTTCAAATTATAATGCCCAATGTTAGAGGTGGAGCCTGGTGGGAGATGATTGGGTGATCATGGGGGTGGGTTCCCCCTTTGGTACTGTTCTCATGTTAGTGTGTCAGTTACCATGAGATCTAGTTGTTTAGAAGTGTAGCGCACTGCACTCAACTCTTCCTCCTGCTCTGGCTGTGTAAGACATGCCTGCATCCCTTTTGCCTTTTGCCACAAGTTTCCTGAGGCCTACCCAGCCATGCTTCCTGTACAGCTTGCAGGACCGTGAGCCAATTAAACCTCTTTTCTATATAAATTACCCAGTCTCAGGTATTTCTTCATAGCAGTGTGAGAATGGACAAATAAAGGTCCCAAATATCTTTGTGAGTTTTCTGCCTCGGAGATCTGTCTAATATTGTCAGTAGGGTGTTAAAGTCTCCCACTATTATTGTGTAACTATCTAAGCCTCTTTGCTGGTCTCTAAGAACTTGCTTTATGAATCTGGTTTCCCCCTTGTTGGATGGATATATATTTAGGATAGTTAGGTATTTTTGTTGAATTGAACCCTTTACCGTTATATAATACCCTTCTTTGTCTTTTTCAATCATTGTTGGCTTGAAGTCTGTTTTGTCTGAAATTACAACATCAATCCCTGTTATTTTCTGTTTTCCACTTGCTTGTTAGATTTCTCTCTGTTCCTTTATTCTGAGCCTATGATTATCATGAATGTGAGATAGGTCTCTTAAGGCATCATACAGTTAGGTATTGCCTTTTTATCAAACTTGCCACTCTGTCTTTTAATTGGGATATTTAGCCCATTTACATTCAAGGTTAATAATATAGGTTTGGCTGTGTCCCCATCCAAATCTCATCTTTAACTATAGCTCCTACCATTCTCATGTTTGTGGGAGGGACCCACTGGGAGAAAATCTTCACAAACTATGCATGCAACAAAGGACCAATGTAGAATCTACAAGGAACTCAAACAAATCAGCAAGAAAGAAACCAAATAATCCCATCAATGAGTGGGCTAAGGACATGAATAGGCAATTCTAAAAAAAAAGATATACAAGGCTGGACCATGGCAGCTCATACCTGTAATCCCAGCACTTTGGGAGGCCAATGTGCATGGAATGCTTGAGGCCAGGAGTTCAAGATGAGCCTGGCCAACATGGTGAAACCCTGTTTTTACTAAAAAATACAAAACTTAGCCAGGTATGGTGGTGCATGCCTCTAATCCCAGCTATTCAGGGCTGAGGCATGAGAATCACTTGAACCTTGGAGGCCAAGGTTGCAGTGAGCCAAGATTGCACCACTGCACTCCAGTCTGGGTGACATAGTAAGATTCTGTCTCAAAAAAAAAAAAAAAAAAAAAAAAAAAAAAAAGGAAGGTATGCAAGTGGCCAACAAATACATTCAAAAATGTTCAACATCACTAATTATCAGGGAAATGCAAATCAAAACTACAATGCAATACCACCTTACTCCTGCAAAAATGGCCATAATTTAAAAATAAAAAAATAATAGATTTTGGCATGGATGTGGTGAAAAGGGAACACTTTTACACTGCTGGTAGGAATGTAAGCTAGTACAACCACTATAGCAAACAGTGTGGATATTACTTAAATAACTAAAAGTAGATCTACCATTTGATCCAGCAATCCCACTACTGGCTATCTACCTGGAGGAAAAGATGTCATTATATGAAAAAAGAGACTTGCACATGCATGTTTATACCAGGACAATTTGCAACTGCAAAAATATGGAACCAGCCCAAATGCCCATCAATCAACGAGTGGATAAAGAAAATGTGGCACATATACACTATGGACTGCTACTAAGCCATAAAAAGGAATGAAATAATGAGATTCACAGTAATCTGGATGGAATCGGAGACCATTATTCCTAAGCGAAGTAACTCAGGAATGAAAAACCAAGCATCACATGTTCTCACTTATAAGTGGGAGCTAAGCTATGAGGATACAAAGGCATAAGAATGATACAAATGGACTTTGGAGACTCGAGGGGACGGGTGGGAGGGGGACAAATGATAGAAGACCACACATTGGGTACAGTGTACACTGCTCAGGTAATGAGTGCACCAAAATCTCAGAAACCACCAGTAAAGAACTCATCCATGTAATCAAGTACCACTTGTTCTCCCAAAACCTATTGAAATAATAATTAAAAAAGAAAGTGAAAAGACAATAGCAAAGACATAGAATCAACCCAGGTGCCCATCAGCAGTGGATTAGATAAAGAAAATGTGGTACTTATACACCATGGAATACTACACAGCCATAAAAGAACAAAATCATGTCCTTTGCCAAGACATGGATGTAGCTAGAAGCCATTATCCTAAGCAAATCCTAAGTAACAGAAAACCAAATACCTTATATTCACACTTGGAAGGGGGAGCTAAGCATTGGATACACATGGACACAAAGGTGCGAATAGACACTGGAGACTCCAAAAGCGGGAAGGGAAGGAAGGAGAAGGGAAGGGCTGAAAAACTATCTATTGGGTACCATGTTCACTACTTGGGTGACAGGATCATTAGAAGCCCAGCCTCAGCATCATGCAGCTAACTCATGTAACAAACCTGCACGTGTACCCCCGAATCTAAAATTTAAAACAGAAAGTGAAAAGATAATGCATAGAATGAAAGGGAATATTTGAAGATCATATGTCCATGATCTATCAGGTAGCCTTACAATGCAATAATAAAGAGACATAACTCAAAATTGGTCAAAGTACTTGAATAGACATTTCTCCAAAGAAGATATAGAAATGGCTAATAAGCACAAGTAAAGATAATCAACATCATTAGCCATCAGTGAAATGCAAATAAAACATACAGTGAGATACCATCTCATACCCACTAAAACGGCCATCCTAAAAAAGATAATAACAAGTGTTGGTAAGAATGTGGAGAAATTGGCCGGCATGGTGGCTCACACTTGTAATTCTAGCACTTTGGGAGGCCGAGGTGGGCTGATCATGAGGTCAGGAGATCAAGACCATCCTGGCCAACATGGTGAAACCTCGCCTCTATTAAAAGTACAAAAATTAGCCGGATGTGGTGGAGCATGCCTGTAGCCCCAGCTACTTGGGAGCCTGATGCAGGAGAATCACTTGAACCCAGGAGGCGGAGGTTGCAGTGAGCTGAGATCACACCACTGCACTCCAGCCTGGCAACACAGCAAGATGCCATCTTAAAAAAAAGAAACAAAAGGGGAGAAATTGGGAATACAAAATGGTGAAGGCACTTTGGAAAACAGTTTGGCAGTTCCTCAAATGGTTAAACCTAGAGTTACCATATAACCCCACAACTCTACTCCTAGGTGTATGTATATACCCAGGAAAAATAAAAACATATATTCACACAAAAATTTGTAGATAAATGTTCAGAGCACCATTACTTATAATAACCAAAAATTTGAAACAACTTAAGTGTCCATCAACTGATGAATGGATAAATGTTAAAATATGTTATATCCACACAATGGAATATTATTTAGTCATAAAAAAGAATGAAGTACTGATTTATACTATAGCATAAATGAACCATGAAGACATGCACTACGTGAATGAAGCCAATTAGAAAGATACATATTGTATAATTTTATTTATGTGAAATGACCAGGATAGGCAAATCCATGGAGACAGAAAGTAAATTAGTGGTTGCCTAGGGCTAAGGTAGATTTGGAGAGAGGTGGAAAGGGACTGCTATTGGGTGTAGAGTTTCTTTTTTAGGTGATGAAGATGTTCTAAAAGTGATTGTATTATTAGCTCTACACCTCTGTGAATATACTGAACGTGTTTGAATTGTATAATTTAAATGAGTGACTTTAAACTTTAAATTTGTTTTAACAAATTTAAACAATTTAACAATTTGTTAAACTTTAAATTTGTTCCTGTGAATTATATTTCAATATAAAGCTGTAATCTGGGAGGAGAAAATACCACTACCTAACTCCCTCATACAATGAGAGAAAGAAAAAAGAGAGGATGGGAAATGTAGTCTCCAATGACTGGCATATTCCTAGTTCTATTACTAAAAGAAAGAAAGCAGGATGGGTATTTGTGCACTTAGACTCTGCCACACATCCCATCTCCACCACGTCCTGCTCTCTGACATAGCCTTCATGTGTGCAGATCAGGGCAGAAATTCCCCAGACATCCATCCTATGCTACCCTGGCAGCCAATGTGACTATTTCTCTGAAGGCCCTTCTCCCATCTACTGCAAGTCACCTACCATGGAGTTTACCTACTCTTCCGTGATATAGTTTTGTTTACTCAAAATGGAAAGGACATGTCCTGACTTAGTGTGATGTCTCCTTTAGCCTGTACCTAATGTCCTGGCCTATACAAAGTAGAGCCTGTTCCCTTCTGAGGTGAATACTTCTTTGAAAGAGAAATTTACTCCAAGTTTTTGAGGGCTTAAGTTAGATGCCCTGTGGATAAATTTCCCTGGTATCAAACTCTCTGTTTCATGTCATCCTTTACCACACACTTCTTTTTTTTTTTTTTTTAAATCAAGACAGGGTTTCACTCTGTTGCCAAAGGCAGGAGTGCACTGGCATGATCTCAGCTCACTGCAACCTCCGCCTCCTGGGCTCAAGCGATCTTCCTGCCTCAGCCTCCCAAGTAGCCAAGACTACAGGCACATGCCACCACACCCAGCTAACTTTTGTATTTTTATAGAGACAGGGTTTCGCCATGTTGCCCAGACTGGTCTTGAACTCCTGAGCTCAAAGGATCAGCCCGCCTCAGCCTCCCAAATTGTTGGGATTACAGCCATGAGCCACCATGCCTGGCCACCACACACTTTCAATGACCTTCTACTTTAGGGTGAATTCTTTAGAATTCTTTAGCATCCTAAAGGGGTTGAGAAGGCCTCCAGCTTAATAGGTCAGGGACCTTTACCATTTTATCACCCACAGGGCCCAAGAGGTCTCTGTGCAGGAAGGCTTAAAATCCCTTCCTTCCAATGGTGAGTCCCACTGTATTCTTCGCTACATTTATAGAAGGAAATTTAGTAAGTGTCAGATAAGTGCTTGTTGATCTATTGATTCAGCCTCACCATAGAACTGAGAAAATTCAGTCTAAAAAGAAGTAAAATCGTGCTTAAAGCTTGCACTACAGGGTAGTGTAGGAGGGTTCACCAGGGTGCCTCAGTTTTCCCATTTGTTAAATGAAGATGCTATTTTTGAAGTGTGTGAGCATCTCCAGATAAATGCTAATAACTGAGAAAATGGATTCAGCATCTGACTGTCTGAAAGTGGAAGGAGTTGACAGAAAAGCCCTCCTTCTCTATAGTCAGGCTTCTCTGTAACACGGGAGAGAGGCTGTTTTTCAGCAAGCTCTGGGAAAGAACACAGGGAACTAAGCTGAGAAGGGTAAGTTCATGACTCAACAGACATCCTTTCCTGTACTTTTGCTTTATCTTCTTACTTAAGCAAAGTTGAAATTGTTTCCTTGCTGAGCTTGTTTTTCCAGAGTATTAGCTAATGTGGTAATTGGGATACATTTGTTCCTGTTAAATTCAGGATTTCAAGAAGCAGCTGAATTTAAACTAACCTAAGTGTGATATATAAAGATCTTTAGTGTTCTTTAATCCAGACCATTATTAAACTTCCTGGAATATGGAAAAAAAACAAAATAATTAAATAAACTCACATTGTGTTGTAAAGTCCATTTGCATTGCACATACCAGAAGATCATGCTTGGATGGGTTTTTTTAATTTCTTTACTTATTTCCTTTACTAATGACCTCTGTACTCCTTAGAAGGTATTAGCACATTACAAAGACATTATGAAGCCTCGATGGGCGTACATTTGTCCCATATTTAATTTTATTCCTGAGAGTAATGCTCAGGTTTTCCTTCATGCTGGTTTTCTTTTCAGCACACTCTGGTAGTTTGCAAATAAAACAATCAGGGCTAGTTTCACAGGAGTACAACCTATGCAACCACACAGGGTCCCATGTTTAGAAAGTTCCCAGACTTGGAAGGATCACATACTCGTCTTAATGTTCTGCTGTCATGTTTGTTAGTTTATTTCCAAAGAAATTCATTTCTTTGGAGAGCCATTCTCTCTGTGGTTTTAGGTTGACATAAGTGACTCCATTTTGGTACTGATACCCTTCACATCGTCTTGAGATTCTCAATAATTTCGAACAAGGGGCCACATACTCGTTTTGCACTCGGTCCTGAAAATTTTGTAGCTGGTACTAACCACAATACTTGGAATTTCAGATCTCACCTCTGATCATTATTAGCTGTGTGGCCTTGGACAGGTTTCTGAACCTCTCTCATCTTCACTCTCCTCAAACATTAAATTTGAAAGAACAACATCTGTCTCAGAATTGTTGTAAGAATTAGCATTCAAATAAGATAGAAAATACACTGGTGTGTAGCACATGGTTCTAGTAACTAACTCTTATTAATTGCACACTCTGTGCCAGGCACCGTGCGTGCTGTTTACACAGATCAGCTCATTAATTCCTTGCACCTGTGGCTGATGATCAGCAAATACACCATTTGCACTTAGAGGATTTTTATAGCCAGTGTCCATTTCTCACTGGTCCAGCCTCCATTCTGGTTGGTGTCTATGGTGATTATGGTTGTCATTACTATTTCTCTCGATGCTCTGTGCAGCTGGTAGTATTTTATAAATGAAAGAATTGAGGCACAGACATATTAAGTAACTTGCCCAAGATCACACAGCTTATAAGTAGACACTCCTTAACTATTAATGGCATAAACTCTAGTAAACAGCAGAGAGAGGTGAGATCTTTTAACTTGAAGTTTAATGTTCTTTCCTTCTGTCTCCAATTTTTTACCCTCAAGGAGTTAATAGTTGAGTGAGAGTGATGTTACATATAAATCTGGCTACTGCACAAAGCTGTGTGCTCCTACCTGTTCAGCCTCACCTGCCAAACACATGCTCTCCAAGCTGCTTGCAGTTACCCTCTCAGGCTTCCAGGCCTTTGATTAAATTGTTTCCTCATCTAAAGGTTCTTCCCTAATTCCCAGTCCTTAGCACTTCCTACCTAATATCTCACTTTCTTTTAAGAATCAACTTAAGTGGTTCACCCCTTAAGAAGTCCTCTCCTCTGAGCACTCTTAGAATTTTACGCATAGTTTTATCATAATGCGTCTCACATAACTTCTAATGCTGGTTTTCTTGTCTGCCTTCCTCCAGGCCTGAAAGATCATTGATGAGCAAAGATGACATATTGCTCATCTGGGTGTCACCAGCACTTAGGAAAGTGTGCCTGACACATAGCTACTATTCAGTACATAATGAATGAAAGTTGGTACCATTTTCCAAGGAATATCAGATGCTCTAATTCAAAGGGGGGAGAGATGAACTCAATGGATAGACACAGCCTTCATAGAGGAAGTGGTCTGCATATTAGGTTTTGAAGGATAGGGAAGACTAAAATAATAGGATTGAGGATACAGGCAGAAAATCCACTCAGATGGAACAGCTTGTGCAAAAGTGGGAATATGGAAGGGTTAAGACAAAGCTTGTTTAGAAAACAACAGGTAGATCATTTGGCCTGGAACATTGTATTCTTATTGAGCAAGGGATCCCCAAACCAAATGCTTCTTGGAACCAGGCTTTATAGCACAATAAATAAATAAAACATGGCCCCATGTGGTACAATAGAAGGGGAAGGGATTGTGGCAAACCGAAAAACACATGCCCTATTGTGAAGGAATTAGTTACTACTTCTCCATGACCAATAATCATGTAAGGATCTTTCGATTTTTCCAGATAACATGAAAATCCAGATTCTACATGTGTGAAATATCGTGATTTTTTTTTACTTTTTATTTTTAAACAATTTTAGACTTGTAGAAAAACTGGGAAAATACTGCAGAAAGTTCATGTATACTCTCCACCCAGCTTTCCCTAATATTGTCAGCTTTCATACCCATAGTATAATTCTCAGAACTATGAGTTAACATTGCTATAAAGAATTAAACTGCAGTGCTTATTCAAATTTCATCAGTTTTCCCCTAAGGTTCTTTTTCTGTTCCAGGATCCAGTCCAGGATCCCACATTGCTTTTAGTGTTGTATTTTTTTTGTTTGTTTTGTTTTGTTTTCTGACAGAGTCTCACTCTATTGCCCAGGCTGGAGTGCAGTGGCATGATCTTGGCTCACTGCAACCTCGCCTTCTGGGTTCAAGCGATTCCCCTGCTTCAGCCTACTGAGTAGCTGGGACTACAGATGCCCACCACCATGCCCAGCTAATTCTTGTATTTTTAGTAGAGACAGGGTTACACTGTGTTGGCCAGGCTGGTCTCAAACTCCTGACCTCAGGATCCGCCCGCCTCGGCCTCCCAAAGTGCCAGGATTACAGGCGTGAGCCACCATGCCCGGCCTAATTGTTGTATTTCTTTAGTTTCGGTCTTTCCTTGTCTTTCATGACTTTAACATTTTATTTTGTTTTTAATTTTTTTTTATTATACTTTAAGTTTTAGGGTACATGTGCACAACATGCAGGTTTGTTACATATGTATACATGTGCCATGTTGGTGTGCTGTACCCATTAACTCATCATTTAACCTTAGGTATATCTCCTAACGCTGTCCCTCCCCCCTTCCCCCACACCACAACAGGCCCCAGTGTGTGATGTTCCCCTTCCTGTGTCCATGTGTTCTCATTGTTCAATTCCCACCTATGAGTGAGAACATGCAGTGTTTGGTTTTTTGTCCTTGCGATAGTTTGCTGAGAATGATGGTTTCCAGCTTCATCCATGTCCCTACAAAGGACATGAACTCATCATTCTTTATGGCTGCACAGTAGTCCATGGTGTATATGTGCCACATTTGCTTAATCCAATCTATCATTGTTGGACATTTGGGTTGGTTCCAAGTCTTTGCTATTGTGAATAGTGCTGCAATAAACATATATGTGCATGTGTCTTCATAGCAGCATGATTTATACTCCTTTGGGTATATACCCAGTAATGGGATGGCTGGGTCAAATGGTATTTCTAGTTCTAGATCCCTGAGGAATCACCACACTGACTTCCACAATGGTTGAACTAGTTTACAGTCCCACCAACAGTGTAAAAGTGTTCCTATTTCTCCACATCCTCTCCAGCAACTGTTGTTTCCTGACTTTTTAATGATTGCCATTCTAACTGGCGTGAGATGGTATCTCATTGTGGTTTTGATTTGCATTTCTTTGATGGCCAGTGATGATGAGCATTTTTTCATGTGTCTTTTGGCTGCATAAATGTCTTCTTTTGAGAAGTGTCTGTTCATGTCCTTTGCCCACTTGTTGATGGGGTTGTTTGTTTTTTTCTTGTAAATTTGTTTGAGTTCATTGTAGATTCTGGATATTAGCCCTTTGTCAGATGAGTAGATTGCAAAAACTTTCTCTCATTCTGTAGGTTGCCTGTTTACTCTGATGGTAGTTTCTTTTGCTGTGCAGAAGCTCTTTAGTTTAATTAGATCCCATTTGTCAATTTTTGCTTTTGTTGCCATTGCTTTTGATGTTTTAGACATGAAGTCCTTGCCCATGCCTATGTCCTGAATGGTATTGCCTAGGTTTTCTTCTATGGTATTTATGGCCCAAGGTAATTTATAGATTCAATGCCATCCCCATCAAGCTACAAATGACTTTCTTCATGGAATTGGAAAAAACTACTTTAAAGTTCATATGGAACCAAAAAAGAGCCCACATTGCCAAGTCAATCCTAAGCCAAAAGAACAAAGCTGGAGGCATCATGCTACCTGACTTCAAACTATACTACAAGGCTACAGTAACCAAAACAGTAAGGTACTGGTACCAAAACAGAGATATAGACCAACGGAACAGAACAGAGCCCTCAGAAATAATGCCACATATCTACAACTATCTGATCTTTGACAAACCTAACAAAAACAAGAAATGGGGAAAGGATTCCCTATTTAATAAATGGTGCTGGGAAAACTGGCTAGCCATATGTAGAAAGCTGAAACTGGATCCCTTCCTTACACCTTATACAAAGATTAATTCAAGATGAATTAAAGACTTAAATGTTAGACTTTAACATTTTAGATGACTACTTGTCAATTATTTTGTAGAGTGTTTCTATTTTCTCATGATGAAGTTGAGATTTTTGCATTTTTTTGCAAAAATACCACAAAAGTGATGCTGTGCCCATCTCAGTGCATCATATTGGGGGTACATGACGTCAATATGTCCTATCAGTGGTGATGCTTACTTTGATCATTCAGTTAAGGTGGTGTCTGCCACGTTTTTCCACTGTAAAGTTTTCATTTTTTTTTTTTTTTTTTTTACCCAATAAACCAATAGTTTGGGGACAATACTTTGAAGCTACAAGTATCCTGTTTCCTCTTAAACTTTAGTCCACTGATTTTAACATCTGTCAGTGGATCTTGCCTACAATGATTACTGTTTAATGTAATATCTGCCTAGTGGTGATATATTTCCTGCATTCATTCTACATTTATTAATTAGAATTCCTCTGTAAGGAAAAGCTGTCCTATCCCTTTCCCCTGTTTATTTATTTATTCAATTATTTATATTAGTATGGATATTTATTTTATTTTATGGATTACAATCCATTATTATTATTGTTATTTTGTTGCTCAAATTGTTCTCGATTTGCCCATTGGGAGTGCCTTCCAATTGGCTTGGCTGTGATGTGCTTTTGTCATGCCTCATCCTATTTTGAGCACTTCCTTATTTTCTGGGATGGCAACATGTTTCAGAGGCTCATCTTCTGCTTTCCTCGCCCTAGCCCTGGAATCAGCAACTTCTCCAAGAAGCTCTGGCTCCTCTTATTGGAAAAGAAACATCTTGGATTTAAAATATAAAAAACGAACTCAAACATAAAAATATATTGCGGATGCATATTTGGGTCATATAGTTTTTCACGTTGGAACCTCTGATACAAGAGATCACAGAGATAGCAGGAAAGGTCAGAAGGTCGACTCTCTACTTTGAATTGCTAAATAGGTATTCTAAACATGTAGCAGAAACAATAGCCTTGAAGGAAGAGATTTTTTCACTAACTCAAGCCAGAGCCAAGTTTCTGGGCCAGACAATAGATTTTTTTTTTTTTTAATTAATAAGCTTTGTGTTTTACAGCAGTTTTAGGTGCACAGCAACATCAAGCAGAAAGTATAGGGTTCCCAAATAGCTCCTATCCCAACTTACACAGAACCTCCTCCACTACCGGCATCCCCCACTAGAGTGGTACAATGGATGAACTTACATTGACATATGATTGTCACCCAAAGTCCACAGTTTGCATTAGGGCTCACTCCTGGTGTTGTATGTTTTAAGAGTTTTGATAGATGTATAAAGACATGTATCCACCGTTTTGGTATCATACAGAGTAATTTCACTGCCCTAAAAACCCTCTGTGCTCTGTCTATTCACTCCTCCCTCCCCACAACCTCTGCCAGCCACTAATCTTTCTACTGTCTCCATAGTTTTGTCTTTTCTAGAATGTCATATATTGTAATTAGAATCATACAGTATGTGGCCTGCTCAGATTGACTTCTCTCATTTAGCAATATGCATTTAAATTCCTCCATGTCATTTCATGGCTTGATAGCTCATTTCCTTCTAGAGGTAAATAATATTCCATTGTCTAGATATACTACAGTTTATCCATTCACCTACTTAAGGACGTTTTGGTTGCTTTTAAGTTTTAACAATTATAAGTAAAGCTACTATAAACATCAGTGTGCGGATTTTTGTGTGGACATAATTTTTCAATTTGTTTGGGTAAATACTAATAAGTATAATTGTCAGATCAGACGGTACGGCTATGTTTAGTTTTGTAAGAAAATACCAAACTGTCTTCCAAATTGGCTGTACCAGTTTGCATTTCCACCAGCAATAAATGGGAGTTTCTGTTGTCTTGTCTCACCAGCATTTGGTGTTGTCAGTGTTTTGCATTTTGGCCGTTTTAATAGGTTTGCAGTCATATCTCAATGTTGTTTTAATTTGTATTTCTCTGATGAGATATGATGTAGAACATCTTTTCATATGCTTATTTGCCATATGTATACCTTTTTTGGTGAGATCTCTGTTTAGGTCTTTTGCCCATTTTTTTTGTTTGTTTGTTTTTTGTTTTTTTGAGATGGAGTCTCACTCTGTCACCCAGGCTGGAGTGCAGTGGTGCTATCTCAGCTCACTGCACCCTCTGCCTCCTAGATTTGAGCGGTTCTCCTGCCTCAGCCTCCCAAGTAGCTGGGACTACAGGTGCATCCCACCATGCCTGGCTAATTTATGTATTTTTAATAGAGACAGGGTTTCACCATGTTGGCCAGGCTGGTCTTGAATTCCTGACCTCAACTGATCCACCTGCCTTGGCCTCCCAAAGTGCTGGGATTACAGGCATGAGCCACGGTGCCCAGCCTTGCCCATTTTTAGTTGGGTTGTTTGTTTTCTTATTCTTAATTGGGTTGTTTGCTGAGCTTGAAGGGTTTTTAGTATATTTTGGATAATAGTCCTTTATCAGACGTCTCTTTTGCAAATATTTTCTCCCAGTCTGTGGCTTGTCTTCTCATTCCCTTGACATTGTCCTTCACAGAGGAGAAGTTTTTAATTTTAATGAAGCCAAGCTTATCAATTATTTCTTTCATGTGTCATGCCTGTAGTTTTGTATCTTAAAAGTCATCTCCATACCCAAGGTCAATTAGGTTTTCTTTTATGGTATCTTGTAGGAATTTTATTGTTTTGTGTTTTATATGTAAGTCTATGATCCATTTTTAGTTAATTTTTGTGAAGAGTGTAAGGGCTTTATCTAGATGGGTCTTTTTTGAATTTTATTTTTATTTTTATTTTTGCATGCAGATGTTCCAGTTGTTCTAGCAACATTTGTCGAAAAAACAAAACAAAACAAAACAAAACAAAAAAGCACCACATTTTCTCCATTGAATTGCCTTTGCTACTTTGCCAAAAATCAGGTGACCAATCATGCAGGTCCGTTTCTGGACTCTCTATTCTGTTTCATTTGTCTCTTTGTCTGTTTTTTTCACCAGATGCCACACTGCCTTGATTACTGTAGCTTTACAGTAAGACAATAGATTTTTAAGAATACAGTACTCACCTGGCTGGTTCTCTTAAAGACAGTCCAGACAGCATGGTGCAGCAACAAAACAGGAGAGACGATGGGGCCAAAGAGGGCTTTCACATTTGTCTAACTCTCCTGCACACACACAGAAGGGAAGTTTGCCTTACTTCTGGATATATCAAGGGAGTGATATAAAGGGCCCCAGTGGATCTGAAGGAGCTTTTGGTTGGGATGAGGGATACACAGAGTACATGGACATGCTAATCTGATACCAAAGAGGAAACAAAGACACTGGGCTAAAGGTGTGATGTCCAAAGACCAGATGGTGCAAGCAATATCTCAGTGAATGCCAGTCCATACTGAAGGCCAACCCCTCCTTCCCATTGCTAGAAGCTTCAGCCTTCCCTGCAACTTAGAATATCTGTGGAGAAAGTGGGGGAGGGAACCTAAATACACCAAGTTTGTAAAGTTACAACAAAATATAGAAAAAACTGACATGTTTTAACACACTTGTTAGCTTGGGTTTTGTTTGTTTGTTTGTTTGTTTTTAAGATGGAGTCTTGCTCTGTCACCCAGGCTGGAATGCAGTGGCGTGATCTCGGCTCACTGCAAGCTCCGCATCCCGGGTTCATGCCATTCTCCTGCCTCAGCCTCCTGAGTAGCTGGGACTACAGGTGCCCACTACCGCACCTGGCTAACTTTTTGTATTTTTAGTAGAGACGGGGTTTCACTGTGTTAGGCAGGATGGTCTCGATCTCCTGACTTCGTGATCCGCTCGCCTCAGCCTCCCAAAGTAGCTTGGGTCTTAAAAGTCTCACCTAGGCCGGGTGCAGTGGCTCATGCCTATAATCCCAGCACTTTGGGAGGCTGAGGCGAGTGGACCACATGAGGTCAGGAGTTCAAGACCAGCCTGGCCAACATGGTGAAACCCCATCTCTACTAAAAATACAAAAATTAGCCCAGCATGGTGGCACATGCCTGTAATCCCAGCTACTCGGGAGGCTGAGGCAGGAGAATGGCTTGAACCCAGGAGGTGGATGTTGCAGGGAGCCAAGATCGTGCCATTGCACTCCAGCCTAGGCAATAGAGTGAGACTCAGTCTCAAAAAAAAGAAGTCTTACCTGCTGTAAAATCATGAAGCTAACTTAGTGCTCATCTATCAAACTTATACTGAATGAGGTTACTTGAATGTCTGAGTTCAGACTTCTAAGAGCATGAAAGGCAGCAGAGTTCTCTTGAAGGGCAGTAGAGCCTCCTTTTTGTTTTTTGTTTTGCACATTCTAGTTGTGCTAACCAAGAGAGATGTACCCCCACCCTACTCCAGGTAATCTTATTAAAACATTCGCTCCAATTGTGTTGAGTCATGGCTCATTGGATAAGAACATTTAGATATTAGAAGTCCACATCATCTAAGGTCAAGCCTCCAGTGAAAGGAACATGGAGGTGATGCAGTTATACTGATTTCTGAGCAGATGGCTGTTTTTTAGAGGGAAATGGTGCATAAAACACACAAATAATGAAAGACTTGAGAGAGAAATTCTTCATGGCAGTCGTGACTATAAAATCAACACAAAGGGACTAATTCACAGAATTGGTACAATGTTTAAAAGCACTAGGGAAAATTAGAGGTACTTGCTGCCCTGATGGGGCATTCTGCCTAGACTTGGAGGTGTAAGGGCATAGGATGGGGTGCAGGTATACACGTTTCTATATGTGGTATATGCAAATCTCAGTTCACAAACCCAGGTGTGGAAAGAGTTAATACTTACAATGACCCCCTTTTCTTCCAGGCAATAGAAATTTAATTTCAGTCATTTCCGGATACCTGCCTTTCCCCTGTGATTGCATCTCAGTTTGAGGATTACACAGTGCTACTGAATGAAGGTTAGGAATGTAGGGCATCTCATCTAAGTTGGCTGCACTCTTCACTAGCATAGCTACTTAGATGGGACAAGGACACCTGCTGGTCATTGCCAAGTCATCCCTTGTGTCAGACCATACCATAGTAATTCTGGATCTGGTTTTGAGTGGCAATACCTTGATGTCTCCATGCCATTCTGGGACCACAGAAAACTTGGTGGGACCATCCACAGCCATGTGTCACTTCCTTGGTACCCTTGGGTACACAAGTATAATTCTACTGTCCCAGTACCTCAACCTCACCATTCACAGGTCTACTCTGAGACATTTTCAAACTTATCTACCAGGGCAGAGTAGACAGCCATCCTTACTTGGGGGTCTTGCCTCCTTTCTCGAGTCTACCAGAGAAGGTAAACACAGGTTTCTTCTGTACTACAATCCCAAAACATATCTGGAGTTCCTGTTGTGGAACATTCTTCCTGGTACCTACCAGGAAGAGAGCTGGGTGCAGGCTTTTTCATCCAGGACTCATTACCATCTAAGACAGCGGTGTTCAATCTTTTGGCTTCCTTTAGCTACATTGGAAGAAAGCAAATTGTTTTGGGCCATACATACAATACACTAACAATAGCTGATGAGCTAAAAAAAATTGCAAAAAATCTCATAAAGTTTTAAGAAAGTTTATGAATTTGTGTTGGGTGACATTCAAACCCATCTTGGGCTGCATGTGACCTGCAGGCTGCGGGTTGAACAAGCTTGATCTAAGCTCTCCTTTCTTCTGTTTTCAGAGAAAGAACAAGCTTTCTCTGTTTTCCTGGTTGGTTGATGAAGGGAGCTTGGGGCACACTTTGGCCTAAAGGAGGGAGAGCCATGTGGATTTAGGAAGCTTCTTTTTTATTATTCATCACTTCTTCTCCCACATCTATTGTACACACTCCAGTTCTGTTCTCCTGAGGCCAAGACTTTAAAAACTAAAAAACTAATTAATTGACTCATTTTGTGTTATTTGCTTTCTTCCCAGTTATTCCTTTCCTTAGGTAGTGATGCCTACATAGACAGAAGGATCAAGGGTTACAAGAGGGGTGAAAAACTATACATATATTCTAGCCACATATACACTACTGTGTTTCCCCAGCATCGTGATCCCTGCCAAGGTCAGCTACAGCCCACAATGTACACTAGGAAAAAATCAAACAATGTGGACTTAGCAGCTGGATTAACGGTGGGGTCAGCTCAGGAGACCTCACCTTAGATTCTTTGGTTCATTCTCTGTTCTTAGTCTTCTTGGAGGGCCCCAGTTGTTGTATTTTAGAAGCTAGGACTTCATCAATCAGATATCATGCTAAAATGAGTCCAGCCCTTTTCTTGTCTCCTCTCACTTTGCCTCTTCTCCTTTCTCTTTTTCTTCCTGCCTCTCCATTTTTCTTTCTCTACTCTGCTCTGTCTTTCCTCTCCAAAGGCAAATCAAAGGACATGATTCCAGGACATTTGCAGGAGATTCTCATTTGCTTTGTTGGTGAAATTATTGTTCGGTCTGACATCTGTGGCCCCAGCATCATACCCAGTTAGTGCCTCTTTTCACCTTTGATACTGTTCAGATTTGAGTGATGAACTATGTGGCCACTCTAGTCATTACAGACCAGCTTATCCTTAAAAATATTTGACCTCAGTTGAAAACTATTTAGATGTCATAACAATTTAAACAAATATGGACATACTGTTAGGGCATGCTCAAAAAAGTCAGGCTTCAGGAGATGGAGCAAGACGGCTGAATAGAACCCTCCAGTGATGGTCTCCGCAACTGGAACACCAAATTCAACAACTATCCACGCAAAAAAGCACCTTCATAAGAACCAAAAATTAGGGGAGTAATCATAGTACCTGGATTTAACATCATATTAAGAAAAGAGATACAGAAGGGGGTAAGAAAGACAGTCTTGAATTACTTATGTCACCCCCCACCCATCCTCCAGCAGTGGCCATGTGGCATGGAGAGAAAATCTGTGCACTTGGGGAGGGACTACGCAGTGATTGTGGGACTTTGCATTGGATCTCACTTCTACCCTATCACAGTGGAAAATAAAACAAGGAAGAATTCAGCCAGCACCCACAGAGGGAACATTTAGATGAGCCCTAGCCAGAGGGGAATTGTCCATCCCAGCAGACAGAAACTGAACTCTGGCAAGCTCCACCACCATAGTTTAAAGTACTCTATGATCCTAAATAAACTTGAAAGGCACTCTAGGCCACAAGGACTGCAATTCCTGGGCAAGTCTTGGTGCTATGCTGGGCTCAGAGCCACTGGACTTGGGGTGCACACAACCTAGTGAGACACCAGCTGGGAGGGCTAACAGAGTGCTTGCATAACCCCTTCCCCAACCCCAGGCAGTACAGCTCACAACTCCTTCCTTATACTTGAGGATAGAAGAGGGGAAAGTAAGGAGGACTTTGTCTTACAACTTGGATACCAGCCCAGCCACAGTAGAACAGAGCACCAGGCAGAGTCATGAGTCCCCCATTCCAGGCCCTAGCTCCTGGATGACATTTCTGGACACATCCTGGGCAAGAGGGGAGCCCACTGCCCTGAAAGAGAGATCTAGGCCTGGCAGCATTTACCACAAGTTGACTGAAGAGCCCTTGGGACTTGAGTGAATATCAGTGGTAGCCAGGCAGTACTTACCACATGCCTAGCCAGTAGTGGCCACAAGGAAAAACTCCTCTGCTTGAGGAAAAGGGAGAGAAGACTGGGAAACACTTTGTTTTGTAGCTTGGGTGCCAGCTCAGCTGCAGCAAAATAGAGCACAAGGTAGCTTCTGAAAGTTCCCAGCTCCAGGCCTTGGTTCTGGGATGGCATCTCTGGACCCTCCTAAGGCTGGGGGGATCTTGCCATCCTAAGAACACAAGCCTAGCTGGATTCACCACCTGCTGGTTGTAGAGCCCTTGGACCTTGAATGAACAGAGGCTATAGCCAGGCAGTGGTCACCAAGGGCCTTAGGTGAGACACAGTGCTGTGCTGGTTACAGGTCTGACCCAGTGCAATCCCAGTGATGGTGTTTGCATCACCCCTCCCCCAGCTCTGGGCAGCTCAGCGTAGAGAAAGAGATTCCATTCATTTGGGGGAAAGTAAGAGAAAAGTATCTCTGCCTGGTAACCCAGGGATTTCTCTCAGATCTTACCCAAGACCACCAAGGCAGTAGTACCTCTATGAGTCTGCAAGAGCCACAGCATTGTTGGGTTTGGGATAATCCCTAATCCAGATATGGCTCTAGTGACCAAAAACTTAGATCATAACACCCAAGTCTCTTTGAATACTTGGAAAGCCTTCCCCAGAAGGACAGGCATGAACATGTCTGCAAAGACTACAATAAATACCTAATTCTTCAATGCCTAGATGTGGATAAATATCCACAAGCATCAAGACCATCCAGGAAAACATAACCTAATCAAATAAACTAAATAAGGCATCAGGAGGTCAATCTCTGATAGACAGAGATATGTGACTTTTAAGATATGGAATCCAAAGTAGCTGTTTTGAGGATGCTCAATGAAATTCAAGATAATACAGAGAAGGAATTCAGAGTTCTATTAGATAAATATAACAAAGAGATTTATGTAATAAAAAGAATCAAGAAGAAATTATGAAGCTCAAAAATGCAATTGATGTACTGAAAAAAGCATCAGAGTCCCTTAATAGCAGACTTAATCAGGCAGAATAATTAGTAAGCTTCAAGATAAGTTATTTGAAAATACATGGTCAGAGGAGACAAAAGAAAACAGAATAAAAAAGAATAAAGCATGCCAGAAGATCTAGAAAATAGCCTCAAAAGGACAAATCTAAGAGTTATTGGCCTTGAAGAGGAGGTAGAGAGAGAGAGAGTATGGAAACTGTATTCAAAGAAATAATAACAGAGAACTTTCCAACACTAGAGAAAGATATCAATATTCAAGTACAAGAAGGTTATAGAACACCAAGCAGATTTAATCCCCAAAAGACTATATCAAGACATTTAATAATCAAACTCCCAAAGATCAAGGATGAAGAAAGAATCTTGCTACTTTTAGCAAGAGAAAAGAAACAAATCACATACAAAGGAACTCCAGTACATCTGTCAGTAGACTTATCAGTGGAAACCTTACACACAAGGAGAGAGTGGAATGGCATATTTAAGGTGCTGAAGGAAAAAAACTTTTACGCTAGAATGGTATATCCAGTGAAAATATCTTTCAGGCATGAAGGAGAAATACTTTCCCAGATAAACAAAAGCTGAGGGATTTCATCAGCTGCAGACCTGTCCTACAATAAATGCTAAAGGAGTTCTTCAACCTGAAAGAAAAGGCTATTAATGAGCAATAAGAAGTCATCTGAAGCTACAAAACTCACTAGTAATAGTAAGTACATAGACAAACACAGATTATAACACTGTAATTTTGATGTGTAAACTACTCATATCTTAAGTAGAAAGACAAAAAAAGAACCTATCAAAAATAATGACTATAACAACTTTTCAAAACATAGACAGTATAATAAAGATATAAACAGAAACAACAAAAAGTTAAAAAGTGGCAGGATGAAGTTAAAGTGTCAAGTTTTTGTTAGTGTTTTCTTTGCTTGTTTGTAAGTTTGTTTGTTTATGTAATCAGTGTTGTCAGTCTAAAACAATGGATTATACAATATTATTCCCAAGCATCAAATAAAATAAATACAACAGATACACAAAATATAGAAAGCAAGAATTTAAAACATACCACCAGAGGAAATCACCCTCACTAAAGGAAGGCAGAAGGGAAGGAAAAAAAAGGAAAAGAAGACCACAAAACAACTAGAAAACAAAAGCAAAGTGGGAGAAATAAGTGCTTAGGTAATAATAACATTGAATGTAAATGGACTAAACTCTCCAATCAAAAGACAGAGAGTGGCTGAATGGATAAAAAAACAAGACCCAATGATCTGCTGCCTACAAGAAATACACTTCACCCATAAAGACACATGTCAACAGAAAACAAAAGGATGGAAAAAATATTTCATGCCAATGGAAACCAAAAAAAGAAAAAAAAACAACAGCAGGAGAAGCTATATCAGACTAAATAGATTTCAAAACAAAAACTATAAAAAGAGACAAAGAAGGTAATTATATAATGATAAAGGGGTCAATTCAGCAAGAGGATATGACAATTATAAATATATATGCATCAAACACTGGAGCACTCAGATATACAAAGCAAATACTGTTAGAGCTAAAGAAAGAGACAAACCCCAATACAATAATAGCTTGAAACTTCAACATTCCACTTTCAACACTGGACAGATTATCCAGACACAAAATCAACAAATATTGGGCTTAATCTGCTCTATAGAACAAATAGACCTAATAGATATTTTCAGAACATTTCATCCAATAGATATAGAATACACATTCTTTGCCTCAGCACGTAGACCCTTCTCAAAGATAGACCATATATTAGGTCACAAAACAAACCTTAAAACAGCCAATAAAATAAAAATAACATTAAGGATCTTCTCCGACCACAGTGGAATAAATCTAGAAATCAATAATATGAGGAATTTTTGAAACTATACGAACACATGGAAATTAAATAATATGTTCCTGAATGACCGTTGGGTCAATGAAGAAATTAAGAAATGGAAAATCTTCTTGAAACAAGTGAAAATAAAGACACAACATATCAAAACCTATGGGATACACTGAAAACAGTACTAAGAGGAAAGTTTATAGCAATAAGCACCTATGTTAAAAAAGAAGAAAAACTTCAAATAACCTAATGATACAACTTAAAGTACTAGGAAAGCAAGAACAAACCAAACCCAACATTAGTAGAAGGGAAGAAACAAAGATTAGAGCAGAAGTAAGTAAAATTGAAATGAAGAAAACAATACAGAAGATTAATGTATTAGTCCATTCTCACATTGCTGTAAAGACACACCCGAGACTGGGTAATTTAAAAAGAAAAAAGAGGTTTAACTGACTCACAGTTCTACATGGCTGGGAAGGCCTCAGGAAACTTACATTCGTGGTGGAAGGGGAAGCAAACACGTCCTTCTTCACATGGTAGCAGGAGACAGAGGGGTACCAGCAGGGGAATCACCAGATGCTTATAAAACCATCAGATCTCATGAGAACTCACTATCACAAGAACAGGATGGGGGGAACAGCCCCCGTGATTCAATTACCTCCCACTGGATCCCTCCCATGACACATGGGGATTATGAGAGTTACAATTCAAGCTGAGATTTGGGTGGAAACACAACCAAATCATATCAATCAATGAAACAAAACGTTGGTTTTTTGAAAAGATAAAGAAAATCAACAAACCTTTGGCCACTGTAAGAAAGAAAGAAAAAAGACCTAAATAAATAAAATCAGATGAAAAAGGAGATATTAAAACCAAAACACAGAAATTGAAAGGATCATTAGAGACTATTATGAGCAACTATATGTCAATAAATGAGAAATCCTAAATAAAGTAAATAAATTCCTAGAAACCTGCAACCTACCTAGATTGAACTATGAAGAAACCTAAAATCTGAACAGACCAAAAACAAGTAATGAGACTGAAGCCATAAAAAAAATCTCTTAGCAAAGCAAATCCTAGGACCTGATGGCTTCACTGCTCAGTTTTAACAAACATTTAAAGAAGAACTAATACCAATTGTACACAAACTATTTCAAAAAATAGAAGTGTAGGGAATACTTCCAAATTCATTCTGTGAGGCCAATATTACTCTAATATCAAAACCAAAGAAAGTACACCAAAAAAAAGGAAAGAAAGAAAACTATTAGCCAATATTCCCCATGAACATTGACATAAAAGTTGTCAACAAAGTACTAGGAAACTGAATTCAGCAAGTACTAGGAAACTGAATTCAACAGGAAACTGAATTTAACAACACATTAAAAAAATTACTCACCATGACCAAGTGAGATTTATCCCATGAATGCAAGAACGGTTCAACATATGCAAATCAATCAATGTGATACATTATATCGACAAAATGAAAGACAAAAGCCATATGATCATTTCAGTTGATGCTGAAAAAACATTTGATAAAATTAGTATTTCTTCATGATAAAAACAGTCAAAAAACTGGGTATAGGAGGAAAATACCCCAACAGAATAAAACAGAAAAACAGAAAAAAGAATAAAATGTGACACACCCACAGCTAGTATCATACTGAAGGAGGCAAAACTAAAAACCTTTCTTCTAAGATCTGGAAGATGACAAGGATGCCCACTTTCACCACTGCAATTCAACATAGTACTGAAGTCCTAGCTAGAGCAATCAGAAAAGAAAAAGAAATAAAGGTCCTCCAAATTGGAAAGGAAGAAGTCAAATTAACCTTGTTTGCCGATAATATGATCTTGTATTTTGGAAAACCTAAAGATTCCACCAAAAAACTATTAGAACTGATTAGCAAATTCAGTGAAGTTGCAGGATACAAAGTCAGAAGCATTTCTACATGCCAACAGCTAACAAGCTAAAAAAGAAATCAAGAATGTAATCCTAATTACAATAGCTACAAATAAAATAAAATACCTAGGAATAAATTTAAGCAGTGAAAGATCTCTATAATGAAAACTATAAATCATTGATATGATAGATTGAAGAGGACACAAAAAATAAAAGATATTTCATGTTCATGGTTTGGAAAAATTAATATTGTAAAAATGTCCATGCTACCCA
This sequence comes from Pan troglodytes, assembly GCF_028858775.2. Lineage (NCBI taxonomy): Eukaryota > Metazoa > Chordata > Mammalia > Primates > Hominidae > Pan > Pan troglodytes. Next base: position 54,369,670 of record NC_072413.2, on the reverse strand, counting down.
AAGCAATCTATAGATTCAATGCAATCCCTATCAAATTACCAATGACATTCTTCACAGAAATAGAAAAAGTAATCCTAAAATTTATATGGAACCACAAAAGACCCAGAATCACCAAAGCTATCCTGAGCAAACAGAACAAAACTGCAGGAATCACATTATCTAACTTCAAATTATACTACAGAGCTACAGTTACCAAAACAGCATGGTACTGGCATAAAAACAGATATATAGACCATGGAACAAAATAGATAACTCAGAAATAAATTTATACATTTATAGTGAAATCATTTTCAACAAAAGTGCCAAGAACATATGCTGGAGAAGGGATGGTCTCTTCAGTAAACGATGCTGGGAAAACTGGATATCCATATGCAGAAGAATGAAACTAGTCCCCTATCTCTTGTCATATACAAAAATCAAACTAAAATGGATTAAAGACTTAAATCTAAGACCTCAAACTATAAAACTACTACAAGAAAACGTTGGTGAAACTCTCTAGTACATTGAACTGGGCAAAGATTTCTTGAGTAATATCCCACAAGCAAAGGCAGCCAAAGCAAAAATGGATGAATGAGATCACATTATGTTAAAAAGCTTCCACACAGTGAGGGAAACAATTAACAAAGTGAAGAGATAACCTACAGAATGAGAGAAAATATTTGAAAACTACCCATCCAGCAAGGGATTAATAACCAGAATATATAAGGAGCTCAAAATATTCAATAAGAAACCATCTAATAATATGATTAGGAAATGGACAAAAGATCTGAACAGAAATTTCTCAGAAGAAGGCATACAAATGGCAAACAGGTATATGAAAAGGTGCTCAACATCATTTATCGTCAGAGAAATGCAAATCAAAAACAATGAGAAATCATGTTACCCCAGTTAAAATGCCTTTTATGCAAAAGACAGGCAATAATGAATGCCAGTGAGGAGGTGAAAAAAAGGGAACACTTGTACACTGTCAGTAATGTAAATAAGTACAACCACTGGAGAACGGTTTGGAGGTTGCTCAAAACACTAAAACTAGAGATACCATATAACCTAGCAATTCCACTGCTAGGTATACACCCAAAAGAAGGGAAATCAGTATATTGAAGAGATATCTGCACTCCCATGTTTATTGCAGTACTTTTCACAATAGCCAAGATTTGGTAGCAACCTGTGTCCATAAACAGATGAATGGATAAAGAAAATGTGGAACATATACACAATGGAGTGCTATTCAGCCATAAAAACTAATGACATCCTGTCATTTGCAGCAACATGGATGGAACTGGAGGCCATTATGCTAGGTGGAATATGCCAGTCACTGAAAAGACAAACCGCATATTCTCACTTATTTGTGAGGGCTAAAAATTAAAACAATTAAACTCATTCTACTCTCTTGGAGAGAGACAGAGAGTAGAATAATGGTCACCAGAGTCTGGGAAGGATATGAGGAGGAAGGAAAAGAGGAGATGGTTGATGGGTACAAAAATATAGTTAGAATAAATAAGACCTAGTATTTGATAGCACAACATCGTGACTATGGTCAACAATAACTTATTATACATTTAAAAATAACTAAAAGAGTATAATTGGATTGTTTGTAACACAAAGAAAGGATAAATGCTTGAGGTGATGGATACCCCATTTACCCTGATGTGATTATGCATTGAATGCCTGTATAAAAATATCTCAGGTACTCCATAAATATATACACTTACTATGTACCCACAATTAAAAAGGAAAAGTCGGGCTTCAAATAGAGCTAATAATACAGTGTGAGATGGTCAAACAGAAGCCTGGGTTAAGTCCCATTGGAGCCTACAGGGTTAAGTCAGAGTTGGGAAACCTTGGTTGTCCGACCTTGGTGGAAGTGTCAGCTATCAGTTGGCTTGGCCTTCAAATCCTGCTCTGAGGTGTGCGGATCTCTCTGGCAGTACTGGAGGGTGGAGATGGGATTGGGGAAAGAGCAGAACAAAATGTTGGAGTGTCTTCCTGTCTACAGCCTTGACAAATGTCAGGCTATCCAGAAATGAAGCTGGAACAGAAATAAGGAGATCAAGAGAGATCCTGGCCAAGGAGCTGTGTCTTCCCAGTTGATAGGGTAGGGACCTTTAAGTCTGACTTTTCCCTTCTCTTAAAGAGCTTCCTCTACAGCATTGGGTAAGCTTTGAGAAGACATCTTCATGAAAATGAAAACTCTTCATTGTAGCTTCAATAATTTATGAATTAAGAACTATTCTCTAATCACCATAAGTTATCTTTACAAAAGGGGGGAACAACAACAAATATGTGTAAAAAAAGCTGGATCTTTCCTCTAACACATGTGAATAATAATAATAATCAATAGCCCTTAATCGAAAACCATAGATTTGAAACAAAATTACAGCAAAATCTAGAATCCATACTTATGTAGCAGATACACCTTTCCAGTTATGTTTAGCTTAAACTATTTGAGAGATAGCAGTTTGGCAGGGTTCTGAGCACTGGAGACTTTGACCTTGGAATAAAAAAATTACATTAGAAAAATCCACAAAGTGAATAATTAAGAATTTGCTATACATTAAGTTCATTATTCTTCAGGTTAAGGGCTATACAGACTATATAATAAAAGAAATTATTAATAATATTAAAGTCACTGAGGACATTTTCACAGTTATATTAAAAGCAGAGGCTGGATTAGTATAGGGGAGTTATTTTGTCTTCTGACACCATTTCTTCCCCTGGTCCAATGAAATGTCTTTTGAAGAACAGAGTAGAGTACATGTAGCCTACTACCAACGTTAAAGTGATTAGCGTGGCTCTCTCAGGGATATCCAACCTGGATTAGGCAAGACCCAAACTGAGTCACAGTCAAATGACCAACCAGAGCCAACCTGCCACCACACCAGAACAATAAAGGCTTCCAGAATCTCATCAAAATGCTCTTCTTTTTATAGGGATTAAAGAAGAAAGAAGAAAGGAGAAGAAGAAGAGGAGGAGGAGGAGGCAAAGGTGATCTTAGCTAGAAATGGAAAGGAAAAAAAAAAGAAGCTCAAAAGAAAGAAACTATGATAGTGGCTCTTAAACTTTTAGCATAAAAACATGGACGAGCATAAGAATTACTGGGGCCCAAGTCAAAAAGGCTCATTCCTGGGCTCTACTTGCAGAGATTCTGATTCAGGATTAGAATCTCGACCCAGGAATCTGGGTCTGATACAAGTGCTGTACTGATTTTGGTGATTGGATGCCAAATGAAAAATCATGTGGCTTGGGGCTGGAAGGGAGAGGAGGAGATGATGAAACCTCAGGCCTTCTTAGCCAAAGCTTTGATAGCTCTCTACTACCAGACAGCTGGGCACGTCAGGGTTGAAGAAATATTATCTGTCTTAAACAATTAAGTGGTTTTGTGACTAAATGGGAAGGCTCTTTGGTATTGTTCACCCAGAGCTCTTTTGGGAAGGAAAGAAAAGCTCATGACCACAGTTTGGGGTCTGCATCCCCAGAACAGCACCATTCCCACCAGGACTGAGAACTGAGATATTACTCTCCTCCAACAAACATCAACAAGCTCTGCTGAGCCTGAGCCCTCCATTAAATTAGTCTTGCCTCCTGCTCCTATATTTTTCCCACGTGAGCCTAATTCATTATCTAGTCCTTTTTTAACAGAGGATTTTATAATTCAGAGCGGAGTGGAAGATCTCTTTGGGAGCAGAGACAGTACTATTTTGGGATCCTATTTATTTTATAATTTTGCATGTAAAGAGCAGGCAGCCAGAAACACACACGATCTATTTTTTTTCCTCTATGTTCTTTCCTCCCAACAGAGTTCACATTAAAGCTAGAGAAATACTATTTTTTAATCCCCAAGTGGTGGGCACAGCTAACAGGCAATGGAAAGCGGCATAAACACTCCTCACCCACCAATACATCCACAGGCCACATGGCATGTACACCTCACAACACACACTCTCCCACCCTCAAACTGTTTCATATTTCTTTTAAAAATGTACTTTTTTTCTCTCACACACATTCTCATGTTCTCTCACTCCCAACTTTGTAATGAAGCCCACTTTTTATTTAGTCAGGATCTTAAAGATCTTACCACAGACGATCAGATTTAATCATACAAGATGCCCCTAGTGAAGGATCTCTACAATAAAAGGTCTTGACACAAACAAAAATGAAGCAAGCTTCAGATTAGTCAGCCCCACTCTGCAGATGGTCTTTGTGGGCTTAATGAAAGTAGGTTCAGGCTGAAGACCTTGGATATACAAATTGACTAAACAAACATCAATTTGTCTACCAAAGTGCCTCTGAATCACAAATGAGTAAAATCGAGTTGTCTTGGAATCTGAGTTATTTGGCTTTAAACTTGGCTGGCAGTACCATTAACTATTGATCTGTTAATTTACAATGGTTTAGAACAAGACTTTGATGGAAGGTACTAGAGCTTTGACCATAAAGTCAATAAGTTTTTTATAAAAGAACCTTACCCATGTATTATACATACACCCATCGGCAAGACTTCATCTGGGGCATTTCTCAGTCGGGCTTGAATTCACTGACTATTCATAATATTGAAAACCTCCTATTAAACCCAAGCCATTTAAATTTCTAATTATCTGACCATTATACATTACCTTAATACTGATGACTCAGTACTCTGTGCCTCTCTGATGTGCTAATAAAAAGGGAGGGTGATTCATTTTCATATGTTCCCTTTTCTAGGAAATGAATCAGAGACTCTTGCTGCAATGCCTGTGTTCAAAGTTTATTTCAAAACCAGAGTAATTGAAAAACATTTCTCTATTTGGAAAATCTAATGAAAACATTCTTATGCTAGAACGGACACATAGATAAGCTTAACTGGGCAAGGGATGGGAGGACCACAGTGACTTGAAACTGGGAATGCCAGCAAAAAGCAGAGAGAAATGCATTATGTGTCCTGGGCAGTGGGTCCTTAGCAGGTATTTGTTCTTGCTCAACCCTTCCTTCATTTTCAGTCTTACTTTTCTTTTGCCTGCCAGACCTCTTGTCTCCTTGTTGAGAGAATGCCATCCAGGGTCTAGCTTTTTATAAGCAAAGAGTCCTGAAAGACTGACTTTCATCATTACCATATTTTGGACAGAAGCTGATTTCCCTGGGCTGAAGACATTTTGCAAGTTGGAGGAGTATTTGCATGACAAGCAACAGGAGTTTTTGGACATCTGGAGGCTTAGTTCCAACGTGACCTTAACTGTGCCCTCAATGCCACATTCATCTGCTCAGTCTAGTCTGCAAATGATCCTCTTCTGTGGACCACTGATCTTTCAAAAATCTTTTCAGATAGTTTATGAAAAGACAATGCAAATTATTAACAAAGATATGAATAAGCACGTGCTCTCATCAGTAATTAAAGAACAGCAGGTTGAATCAAAATTAAGACGTGTGTGTGTGTGTGTGTGTGTGTATGTTTGAATTAATTTGAGAAAGATCTTTAATAATTACAATGCTAGTGTTCCAGTTAGAATGCTTAGGCTGCAATATCAACACCCAAAGCAAACTTCTAAAACAGTATGTATAATATATTATTTCACATACAAAGAAGTCCCAAGGAAGGACAGCTCCTGAGTTGGTTTAGGGTTCAACAGCATTATCAGTCTCTCATCCTCCACTGGTTTTATTCTCAAACTGTCATAGTTCAAGGTGTATGTGCATACATAACAATGTTCTACACACAAAAGGAGACTGTTCTGGTCTATTTTTAAGAATGAAAAACATTTACCTAGTAAACGTCACAGTTCATCTCATTAGCCCCAGCTCGGTCACGTGCCCATCTCTAAACCAATCTCTAGTGAGAGAAATGAGATTAGCAAATTCGGCTTAGGCTGATAAGGATTTATTCTCAGAGGAAGCATGGACATCTGAAGAAATTAAGCCACTAGTAACAGGGAAAAGGGGGAAATAATGACTCTTGGGTAGGTAACCTGTGGTGTCTGCTCTGGCTGCCAAGGATATAGTGAAATGGGCCACATGCAGCTGGTAGGCATTCTGGAAAGTAATCTGGCATTATATACTAGGATACTTAAAAGCATCCATACACATTGACAAAGTAATTTGACTTCCAGAAATAAAGCCCATGGAAGGTGAGCCTAAATGTAGATAAAGCTTTGTGCTTAGAGGAGTTCATTGTAGCACCTTTATAAGGGAAAGAAGGAAGGAAGGAAGGAAGGAAGGAGAAAGAGAGGGGGAAAGAAAGAAGGCAGGAAGAAAGAGGGAAGAATGGAGGTAAAGAGAAAGAAAGAAGAGATGGAGGGAAAGAAAAGGAAGGAAGGAAAGGAAGGAAAAGAAGAAGGAAGGAAGGACTTAAGGATCTAATAATAAGTTACATAATTACAGTACATCTGTTTGATTAACTACTCTTTGGTATGTTATTTTTAATATATTCTTTTAGAGACAGGGTTTCACTATGTTGCCCAGGCTGGACTTGAACCCCTAGGCTTATGTGATCCTCCCATGCGCTGGAACTACAGCCGTGTGCCACTGCACGTGGCTTCTCTAGCATTTTAAAATGAAGTTTACAAAGAGTTTTTCAGAATGTGGCAAAATGCTCATATTATAGTGCTAAGCAAGAAAAGCAAGATGTAAAATTATATATATAAAACGCTACGTAAAATATTAATAGCAACTATCTTCTCAACATCTACTGTGAGCTGGGAACTTATACACTGTCTCTAACCTTGACAACAACCCTGAAATGTAGGTATTTTTATGGCTGGTTTGCAAATAAGGCAACTAAGGCTAAACGATGTTCAGTAGGTTTCCAGAGGCACTCAGATATCAAATGGTAGAACAAGGATTTGAGTCTAGGCCTCTCTGGCTGTTTGGAACACAGTCTCACAGTTTAGGAGCAAACTTCTTTCTTTCCCCTTTGTTCTCTTCTCCCTTCTCTGCAGCTGATGGATATGAATAAAATATCCTCAAGTTCAGCTACATGAATATGTCTTGTTAGGAAGTATAAACATTCACAAATATTTAGTGAAGTGCAATTGAATAAGGACAATGGGAAATTAGAGGGGCCAGGGGTGGGGCAAACAGGAAAGTGAGGAGGAAAGATAGGTGACTGGAGTGACTACTGAGAACTCAGAAGTGACTCTCTGATGCCTTTTCAGCTGATTCCAAGTGCCTCATTCAGTACACAGGCCTCGTGGTCAAGGACGATCCACACCAATTCGTCAAGACCCTCTCTCGGGACTCAGGTGCTTATTTAGATGTTGAAGCCCAGCCTAATTCACATGCTAATCAGAAATTTCTTCTACCAGGGCCTGCCTGATCAAGACGGGCGGGTACATATTATGATCGCAGGAATAAAGGTAGTGATGGATACATCTGTGAAAGAAGGGGGTGGGGGGGTCAATACATTGGAAATCACACATTATTTCGTAGCATAAAATTCACAGGCCCAAGATAAAGGTATACTTGCAACTAATAAGTGAAAAAATATTGAATTAAGGAGAAAGTGAAAGGAATGATGATCCTCTGGACATCTGCTTCTGTGGTTTTTCACTTCAGTGCTACCTCTGCTATTAAGAACCCAGTTGTGCATATTGGCTGAAGACATAATCTGTTGCTGCAGAATTTAAATACAGACATATTATGTTTTCATATTTATACTGTGACCAAGAGAATCCTCATTCAGGCCTCAGCCTTGTATTTTTGCTACCATTTCCAAACAGGAGGTGAAAGCCCTGCTGTCACGGTGCTAGGGTTATGGGATAATTAACATCCACAGGTCCCCTGGCTCCCTTGTTTATATGCGAAATGAAAGAATAAAACAACCATGCAAGAATAACGAGTATCACAGCTAATTTTGGAAAGCCCATTAAAATAACAAATCAGCAATGTCTTCAACAAAAATCACTGGAGATAAGAATCATACAGAGGACGGTTTCTTTTGCAAGAAACAATACATACTTTGCAAAGTATACATTTTTAACACTGAGGTTTTTAAAAACTGATTTAATCTTTCATTTAATATTTTCAGGTTTATTTACTATGCTTGATATTTCATATCTAGCAATACATTAAATACGGGAAGAGAAGAAATTTTCGTGTGGCCAAATCATCCGCTTGGACATTTTTACATGCTTTGTCTGTGCAAGCTTCCCAGTCAGCCCTGAGCAGGCAACATGCCACCCTGGTAACCTAACTCCTTTGCTTGAAATCCTTTATCTTCATAGCCCTCCCCAGTCATCATCCCAGACATCATAAGAAGCAGCCCGACAGCTCTAGGGCTCCCTACTGAAAGCCCAAGGAAAAATTATTTGGTGCTTAGGCAAGCAAGATAACTTCTGGCTCCAAACTCTAGGGGGTCCTCCCTTATTCTTGCCCTTGAAAGGAGCTTTCTCTGGGCTGGCGAAGGTCATTGCTAGGAGGAGACCTAGGGCTAGGGGCTTGCTGAGGCAAAATGGTAACCAGAAGAGCTGGAACAGAAAGAACCAAGAAGAAAGGCAAACCAGGTTTGAGGAACTTGCCAAAGGAGAAGGTATGAGACCAGATCCACCTTCAGATCCAAGGGGGCACATTTAGGGCCAGGAGCAGAAAACAAGGCTAAAAGATCAAAAGTCACTACATAGTAGGAGGGGCCAAGATGACCAGTTAGACTCAGCTACGGTCTGTGGCACTCAGGAGAGGAATTAAAGGAGTGAGTGAATTCAGCACCTTCAACTGAAATATCCAGGTTCTCACATTGGGACTGACAAGGCAAATAATTCTACCCACAGAGAATGAAGAAAAGCAGGGTGGGGTGATGGCCTACCCAGGAGTGGCATGGAGCCAAAGGAACCTTCACCCCCAGCCAAGGGAAGCGGTGAGTGATTGTGCAACCCTGTCCGGGAAATCATGCTTCTCCCATGGATATTCACAACCTGTGGATAAGGAGATCCCCTTATGAGCCCACTCCACCAGGGCCTTGGGTCCAACACACAGAGTTGTGGAGTCTCAGCAGAGCAGCTGCTCAGGCACACACAGAGACCCAGGAGTTTTATATACTCTGGCCCCAGGTTCCTCAGCAAGGTGGGAGATCCATATGTAGATATATTTAGGAAGGGGGCTGAATCCAGAGAGCCAAGCAGCATCATTCTGCAGGCCCTACTTCCATGGCACCTCACAAGTTAAGACCCACTGACTTGGAATTCCAGCCAGCCAATGGCAACAGGCTGGAGTCTGCCTGAGATGGGACTGATATCCTGGGGGAAGGGGTGGCCACCATCTCTGTGGTTTGGTAGCCTCAGTCATTGCAGTCTGTGGGCTCTAGAGAATAAAAAGGGTCTGGAAGAAGAAGGGCACCCCACAGTGCAGCACAGATGCCTTGCCAGATTGTGGCCAGACTGTTTCTTTAAGTGGAACCGCGATCCATTCCTCCTCACAAGGCAGGACCTCCCTGTGTGGGCTTCAGCCACTCCAGCAAGGGTTCTACAGACAGAGCTCTGATCTCTCCCTAAGATGGAGCTCTCTGGGGGAGGGGCAGCTGCCATCTCTATAGTTTGGTCAACTCAGTCATACCAGCCCACTGGCTCTGGAGAAGACAAACAGTCTTGATGAAGAAGGGTCCCCCCAGTGTGGCACATTTGCTCTACCAAAAAGCAGCTGAATTGCCTCTTTAGTCATGTCCCCGATCCCATTTCTCCTAACTGGGTGAGACCTCCCAACAGTGGTCTTCAGACACCTCTTATAAGAATGTTTGGACTGGCAACAAGTCAGTAACCCCCAGAGATGGAGCTTTCAGAGGAAGGAGCAGGCTACCATCTTTGCTGTTTTGCAGGCTTCACTAGTGATACCTTTAGGTATGGGAAAAACCAAGGCAATTAGGATCTGGAACAGACCACAGCAAACCACAGCAGCCCTATGGAAGTGTGGCCTGACTGTTAAAAGAAAATCAAACAGAAAACAACAACATCAACAAAATAAGACCCCATAAAAACCCCATTCAAAGGTCAGCAACCTCAAAGATCAAAGGTAGATAAGCCCACAAAGATGAGAAAGAATCAACTCAAAAATGCTGAAAACTCAAAAAACCAGAGTGCCTTTTCTCCTCCAAATTACTGTAATATCTCTCCAGCAAGGACACAAAATTGGGCTGAGGCTGAGATAGCTGAATTGACAGACATAGGCTTCAGAAAGTGAGTAATAATGAACTACTCTGAGCTAAAGGAGCATGTTATAACCCAGTGCAAAGAAGCTAAGAACCATGATAAAACAATACAGGAGGTGATAACCAGAATAGCCAGTTTAGAGAGGAACATAACTGACCTGTTGAGGCTGAAAAACACAACACAAGAACTTCACAATGCAATCACAAATGTCAATAGCAGAATAGACCAAATGGGGGAAAGAATCTCAGATCTTGAAGACTATCTTTCTGAAATAAGAGAGGCAGACAAAAATAGAGAAAAGAGAATAAAGAGGAATGACCAAAGCCTCTGAGAAATAGGGAATTGTGTAAAAAGATTGAACCTATGACTGATTAGAATACCTGAAAGAGACAGGGAGAATGGAACCAAGTTGAAAACATACTTTAGGATACCATCCAGGGGAACTTCCCCAACCTAGCAAGACAGACCAACATTCAAATTCCGGAAATGCAGAGAATACCAGTAAGATACTCCATGAGAAGATCCACCCCAAGACACACAATCATCAGATTTTCCAAAGTCAAAATAAAAGAATAAACATTAAGGGCAGTCAGAGAGAAAGGTCAGGTCATCTACAAAGGGAAGCCATCAAACTAACAGTGCACATCTCAGCAGAAACCCTACAAAGCCAGAAGAGATTGGGGGCCAATATTCAACATTTTTATTTTTTTAGACAGAGCCTCACTCTGCCACCTGAGCTAGAGTGCAGTGGCATGATCTCAGCTCAGTGCGACTTTTGCCTCCTGGGTTCAAACAATTCTCGTGCCTCAGCCTCTTGAGTAGCTGGGACTACAGGTGCACACTGCCACTCCCAGCTAATTTGTGTATTTTTAGTAGAGACAGGGTTTCACCATGTTAGGCTAGGCTGGTCTTGAACTTCTGACCTCAGGTGATCCTCCCCACTGCCACCACCACCTCCCAAAGTGCTGAGATTACAGGCATGAGCCACCATGCCCGGCCTCAACATTCTTAAAGAAAATAACTTCCAACCCAGAATTTCATATCTGGCCAAGCTAAGCTTTAAAAGCAAAGGAGAAATAAGATCATTTTCAGACAAGCAAATGCTGCAGGAACTCATCACCACCAGGCCTGCCTTGCAAGAGCTCCTGAAGGAAGCACTAAATATGCAAAGGAAAAACCATTACCAGCCACTACAAAAACACACTGAAGTACACAGACCAGTGACACTATAAAGCAACCGAATAAACAAGTCTGCAAAATAACCAGATAGCATCATGATGACAGGATCAAATTCACACATAAAAATACTAACCGAAAATGTAAACGGGCTAAATGACCCAATTAAAAGACACAGAATGGCAAGCCGGATAAAGAGCCAGGACCCATTAGTATGCTGTCTTCAAGAGACCCATCTCATGTGCAAAGACACACATAGGCTCAAAATAAGGAGATGGAGAAAAATGTATCAAGCAAATGGAAAACAGAAAAAGCAGAGGTTGCCATTCTAGTTTCTGAAAAAACAGAGTTTAAACCAGCAAAGAGCAAAAAAGACAAAGAAGGACTTTACATAATGGTAAAGAGTTCAATTAAATAAGAAGACTTAACTATCCTAAATATATATGCACCCAAGACAGGAGCACCCAGATTCATAAAGCAAGTTCTTAGAGACCTACAAAGAGACTTAGACTCCCACACAATAATAATGGGAGACTTTAACACCCCATTGACAATATTAGACAGATCACTGAGACAGAAAATTAACAAAGATATTCAGGACTTGAACTCAGCTCTGGATTAAGTGGACCTGATAGATATCTACAGAACTCTCCACGCAAAAACAATAGAATATACTTTCTTGTCATCATCACATGACACTTACTCAAAAATTGATCACATAATTGGAAGTAAAACACTTCTCAGCAAATGCAAAAGAACTGAATTAATAACAGGCTCCCAGAATACAGTGCAATCAAATTAGAACTCAAGATTAAGAAATTCACTCAAAACCACACAACTATATGGAAATTGAACAACTGGCATCTGAATGACCCTTGGGTAAATAATAAAATTAAGGCAGAAATCAAGAAGTTACTTGAAACTAATGAGAACAAAGAGACAATATACCAGAATCTCTGGGACATAGCTAAAGCAGTGTTAAGAGGAAAATTTACAGAACTAAATGCCCACATCAAAAAGCTAGAAAGATCAAGTTAACAACCTAACATCTCACCTAAAAGAAACAGAGAAACAAGAGCAAACAGACTCCAAAGCTAGCAAAAGATGAGAAATAACCAAGATCAGAGCTGAACTGAAGGAGATAAAGACATGAAAAACCCTTTAAAAAATGAATCCAGGAGCTGGCTTTTTTTTTGAAAAAATTAATAAAATAGATTGCTAGCTAGACTAATAAAGGAGAAAAGAGACAAGAATCAAACACAATCAGAAATGATAAGAGGGATATCACCACTGACTCCACAGAAATACAAACAACCATCAGATAATAGTATAAATACCTGTATGCACATAAACTAGAAGAAAAGGATAAATTCCTGGACACATACACCCTCCTGAGATGGAACCAGGAAGAAATTGAATCCCTGAATAGACCAATAATGAATTCTGAAATTGAGGCAGTAATAAATAGTTTGCCAACCAAAAAAACAAAACAAAACAAAACAATAAAAAGGCCCAGAACCAGAGAGATTCATAGCAGAATTCTACCAAAGATACAAAGAAGAGCTGGTACCATTTCTACTAAAACTATTCCAAAAAATTGGAAAGGAGAGACTCTTCCCTAACTCATTCTATGAGGCCAGCACCATCCTGATACCAAAACCTGGAAGAGATATAACAAAAAAACCAAAAATTCAGGTCAATATCCCTGGATGAACATGGATATGAAACTTCTCAATAAAATACTGGCAAACTGAATCCAGCAGCACATCAAAAAGCTTATCCACCACAATCAAGTTGGCCTCACCTCCAGGATGCAAGGTTGGTTCAACATGTGCAAATCAGTAAATTTGATTTATCACATAAATAGAACTAAAGACAAAAAATGCATAATTATCTCAATAGATACAGAAAAGACCTTCAATAAAATTCAACATCACTTCATGTTAAAAACTCTCAATAAATTAGGTATAGAAGGAATATACCTCAAAATAATAAGAGCCATTCATGACAAACCCACTGGAAGCATTTCCCCTTGAAAAATCAGCACAAGACAAGGATACCCTATTCTCATCACTCCTATTCAACATAGTATTAGAAGTTCTGGCCAGGCCAATCAGGCAAGAGAAAGAAATAAAGAGTATTCAAATAGGAAGAAAGGAAGTGAGACTGTTTGCAGATAACATGATCCTATATCTAAAAAACCACATTGTCTCAGCCCAAAAGCTTCTTAAGCTGATAATCAACTTCAGCAACATCTCAGGATACAAAATCATTATGCAAAAATCACTAACATTCCTATACACCAACAATAGGTGAGCAGCGGGCCAAATCATGAATGAATTCCCATTCACAATTGTTACAATAATAATAAAATACTTAGGAATACAGATAACTAGGGAAGTGAAAGACTTCTTCAAGCAGAACTACAAACCACTGCTCAAAGAAATCAGAGAGGACATAAACAAATGGAAAAACATTCCATGCTCACAGATAGGAAGAATCAGTATTGTGAAAAGGGCCATACTGCCCAAAGTAATTTATAGATTCAATGCTTTCCCATTAAATTAACCCTGACAGTCTTCACAGAATTAGAAAAAAAAAACTATTTAGAAATTCATATGGAACCAAGAAAAGCCTGAATAGCCAAGACAATCCTAAGCAAAAAGAACAAAGCTGGAAGCATCATGCTACCTGACTTCAAACTACTACAAGGCTAGAGTAACCAAAACAGCATGGTACTGGTACAACAACATACACAGACCAATGGAAGAGAATAAATAACTCAGAAATAAGACCACACACCTACTACAACCATCTGATCTCCAACAAACCTAATAAAAACAAGCAATGGGGAAAATATTCCCTATGTAATAAGTGATGCTGGGAGAACTGTCTAGCCAAATGCAGAAAATTGAAACTGGACCCCTTCTTTACACCATATACAATAATTAACTCAAGACAGATTAAAGACTTAAATGTAAAACCCAAAACTATAAAAACCATAGAAGAAAATCTAGGCAATACCATTCAGGACATAGGCATGGGCAAATATTTCATGATAAAAATGCCAAAAGCAACTGCAATGAAAGCAAAAATTGACAAATGAAGTCTAATTAAACTAAAGTGCTTCTGCACAGCAAATGAAACTATCATCAGAGTGAACAGACAACCTACAGAATGGGAGAAAATTTTTGCAATCTATCCATCTGACAAAGGGCTAATATCCAGAGTCTACAGGGAACTTAAATTTACAAGAAAAAAACAAACAACCCCATTAAAAAGTGGGCAAAGGACATGAACAGACACTTCTCAAAAGAAGACATACATGAGGCTGACAAACATATGAAAAAAAGCTCAACATCACTGATCATTAGAGAAATGCAAATCAAAACCATAATGAGATACCATCTCATGCCAGTCAGAATGGCATTAAAAGTCAAGAAACAACAGATGCTGGGGAGGTTGTGGAGAAAAAGAAACACTTTTACACTGATGGTGGGAATGAAAATTAGTTCAACCACTGTGGAAGACAGTGTGGCAATTCCTCAAAGACCTAGAGGTAGAAACACCATTTGACCCAGCAATCCCATCATTGAGTATATATCCAAAGGAATACAAGTCATTCTATTATAAAGATACAGGCATGTGTATGTTCATTAAAGCGCTATTCATGATAGCAAGGACATGGAATCAACTCAAATGCCCATCAATGATATACTGGATAAAGAAAATGTGGTACATATACACCATGGAATATTATGCAGCCATAAAAAGGAACAAGATCATGTCTTTTTCAGGGACATGGATGGAGTTGGAAGCCATTATCCTCACAAACTAATGCAGGAACAGAAAACCAAACATGGCATGTTCTCACTTATAAGTGGGCAGTGAATGATGAGAAGACATGGATACATGAAAGGGAACAACACACACTTGAGTCCTGTTTCTGGCAGGAGGGAGAGCATCAGGGAAATAGCTAATGGATGCTGGGCTTAAAACCTAGGTGATGGGATTATCTGTGCAGCAAACCACCATGGCACATGTTTAGCTATGTAACAAGCCTGCATATCCTGCACATATACCCCTGAACTGAAAAGCTGAAGAAAAAAAAAGAAGAAAGAGCTGAAATATAAAACAAAAAAGTCACTAGGTAGTCACGTCACAGGGATACAGCAGGAGTGGTGGGAAAAGGTAGGAATTAATCAAAAAGATTCAGAACTGCGTTCTCTAACCCTCCTATCATATGCCAGCTATGCAGAGGTTGGGAAAATCCAGCTAATTTAAAAGCCCAGTGCTCTGAAAGAAGACCTTTAAAACCACATGCAAATAGCCTAGTGCTAGTACTCAGCACAGATACTGTTCCAGAGAAGACTGAAATTGGCTGCTGTCATCCAGAAGTTGTCGTCTTTGTCCTTATAGTTTTTGTCTCCCTGAGGTAGCCCTGAAATAGAAATGTGTGGGTAAATGAGATTTGGTAACAGAAGATTGCAGTGCACAGTGCATTCAGGGCCTGAGCTGAATAAGTATTCTGTCAACTTTTGCCTATGTAAGTTGTCAGAAGCAGTGACATCTTTGACATTTCCACCTCAGAATGGTATATTACCATAAAATGACTGCCACTCCTGATGAGCTGTTGGCTGGGAGGTAAATGGAAGTACCAGGTATGGAATCTGAGAGCCAGGGCCATTCCTCAAAGGGTACAGACCAGAGGGGTCCCCTCATTATTTCTATCCCTGTGGGATCTGTTGTAAAGGAGCAGGGACAGCTGCCTTGACAACATACAGGGTTAAAAGATACATAACAAAGAAGGAAGGAAGGAAGTTTGGGAGGCAGGGAAGCAGGGACCAGGTGAGCCAGCCTCAGCTCCTTATCAAAATGATTTGGAACCTGAGGAATCTACACACAATTCTTCCTGATGTTTTCAGGCCTTGTTTCAGGAGAGCACTGAGCACCATGTCACTTCCTGTCCTCTAATAACCCTATACAGGCAAGGGTTTGCTTCATAGAGTTCAAATCTGGACTTCTCTTTACATCAGGAATGGGGAGCTTTTGGGACATGACTCTTAACAGTCATGTGTTGATCTCTTACTAGTTCCAAAGAGCTGCCTGCAAATCCCAATCTGCTACAGGAGGATTGTTTAAAATCAACTTTTAACTTTAATATTAGGTTTATAGAAAAGTTGTTAAGGTAGTACAGGGAGTTCCCCTATACCTCACACCCAGTTTCACCCATTGTTAATATCTTACATTATTAGCATAAAATAAACTAATGAGCCAATATTGATACATTATTATTAACTAAAGTCCACACTTGCTTCAAATGTCTGTAGTTTTCATCTAATGTCCTTTTTCTAGTCTAAGATTCCTTCCAGGATACCACATTACATTTACTTACCATGTCTGCAAGTAGAATCTTAAATAAAAAAAAAAGTGTGAAATCACTTAAGCGTTTTTTTGTTCTACACTCCTACCTGGAATAAACACCTTACTCACCCATAAAGGAGAAATTATTTCTAAGATACCTTTAGGCAACAACCTATATTCCTAAAATAAAATAAATAATTTGAAGCAATTTCAAATTTTCCTCTTACTATACTTAGGCAAGTCAGGTCTCAGAAGGAGAGTAAGGAAGGCCTCCAGTGAGAAACAGCAGACTTTTCTGCATCTCTCTTTGTTTTATAAATCCCTCATTGTTACTTTTCAGCCCCTCTTGTTTCCTTCCCTTCCCACCCAGGTGCTCCATAAGAATATCTTGGGTTTGTTTAAAGTTCATGATTTGAGATGCTGCTTTCCAGGTTTCACATTTCAAGAGGTTCAAAGGTTAGAAGTTATCCCTAATCTGAAGAAACATGAAATTCCACAACAAGCATGATTTTCCCAAATACATAATGAATGGCCAAATAAGCAAACAATGAGGTCTGAACAGAAGGAGTTTAAAAAGATCACTAATTCAAAATGTCTACAGAGCACTGTGCCTGGTCTCAGGAAGTGTTTATCTGGGGAAATTGAGGACTGCTTTCAACAGAACACTTTTCTTTCATATTAGATGTGTTAAAGCAAACTAAATATGGCCTGAGAAGGACTCTGTACTTCTATATTTGAGTCCTTGTGGATGAACTGTAACCTGGCTAAATAAGCAGACAAAATTGAGAACCTAACTTAGTGGTATGCATCTGTAACAATAGCTAAGTCTTGGCCAATCCCAGCAGCTGTACTTCAACCAGTCATACACTGCTGAGTGTTCAAACTGTGTTCAAATAAGGCATACACTGAGCTGTGACCAATCCAGCTGTTCTGTACCTCACTTCCAAATTTCTGTTTGTCACTTCCCTTTTTTGTCTACAACTCTCTTCTACCACGTGGCTGTGCAGGAGTCTGTGAATCTGCTGTGATTCTGGGGGCTGCCCGATTCACAAATCATTCATTGCTCAATTAAACTCCTTTAAATTTAATTCTGCTGAAGTTCTTCTTTTATCAGATGGCAGAGTTTTAGAAAACATAAAATAAACATTAGAAATACCTTGAACCTATGCTTCAACTGTACATTGTCAGTGAAGAGAAATAAAATAGGTGAATACTTTAAATTATGAAATAAATTTAATGGTGGATACCATTAAATAACCAATATGAATACATCTTCAAAAGAAAAATAATTATTGATGCAACACAAAAAAATAAACAAAGGAATGAAGAATCAGGGGAATTGTTTCATTCCCTTCTCATAGTGGATGCTTCACTAAGAAACAAATGTGTGATAAGATACAATTTATTATGATGAGAGTGGTCCTTGACTTCCCATCTTCTCTGATCTTTCTAAAAGATGCCTGCCATTGCCATTTCAATTTTCCTCTCTCCATTCCCTCCCTTGAGGAGAGTTTATCTCTGCTAGACAAGTTCTTCTGGCACTTTTGATGTTGGATCAAAAAATAGATGTTGTATCAGAAATAGATTAGAGAGACAGAAGGAGCATTGTAAGGGCCTCTGGAAAGATGTGTAGGGACTACACACAAGTGAAGAGCTGAACAAGAGGGGAGACAGTGAAAGCTTCATGGGCTGAGATAAAGGTAATGTTTTGGTTTCAGTTTTTCCAGTAAGGCCTTGGGTAACCGACAGATGGAAAGTGAGGAAAGGGTACTTAAGGTTGTTGCTTCAATCCTCTTTGATTTCCTTTAAGAGATTCAAGGAAATACAAATTTTTCTTGGGCAGGGCTTCCTTAAATGTGCCTGTCATAGGTTGCAACTGACTGCGGCCAGCGTTGTGGGCAGTAAAAGAATTTACCAAGACAGTAGTGAGTTAAAGAAAGCAGGTTTTTCAGCAGAGGGGCTTGAGTGTTAGAAGGAAAATTAACAAACAGAAGGGAATAGCATCAACATCAACAAAAAGGATGTCCACACAAAAACCCCATCTGAAGGTCACCAACACCAAAGGCCAAAGGTAGACAAACCCAAGAAGATGAGGAAAACCAGCACAAAAGGCTGAAAATTCCAAAAACCAGAATGCCTCTTCTCCTCCAAAGGATCACAACTCCTTGCCAGCAAAGGAACAAAACTGGACGGAGAATGAGTTTGATGAATTGAAAGAAGTGGGCTTTAGAAGGTGGGTAATAACTCCTCTGAGCTCAAGGAGCATGTTCTAACACAATGCAAGGAAGCTAAGAACCTTGAAAAAAGGTTAGAGGAATTTCTAACTAGAATAACCAGTTTAGAGAAGAACATAAATGACCTGATGGAGCTCAAAAACACAGCACAAGAATGTCGTGAAGCATACACAAGTATCAATAGCTGAATCAATCAAGTGGAAGAAAGGATATCAGAGATTGAAGATCAACTTAATGAAATAAAGCATGAAGACAAGATTAGAGAAAAAAAGAATGAAAAGGAACAAACAAAGCCTCGACGAAATATGGGACTCTGTGAAAAGACCAAATCTATGTTTGATTGGTGTACCTGAAAGTGACGAGGAGAATGGAACCAAGTTGGAAAACACTCTTTAGGATATTATCCAGGAGAACTTCCCCAACCTAGCAAGACAGGCCAACATTCAAATTCAGGAAATACAGAGAACACGACAAAGATATTCCTCAAGAAGAGCAACCCCAAGACACATAATCATCAGATTCAACAAGGTAGAAATGAAGGAAAAAATGTTAAGGGCAGCCAGATAGCAAGGTCGGATTACCCAAAAAGGGAATCCCATCAGACTAACAGTGGATCTCTCTTCAGAAATGCTACAATCCAGGACAGAGTAGGGGCCAATATTCAACATTCTTAAAGAATTTTCAACCCAGAATTTCATATCCAGCCACACTAAGCTTCATAAAAGGAGAAATAAAATCCTTTACAGAAAAGCAAATGCTGAGAGATTTTTGTCACAACCAAGCCTGCCTTACAAGAGCTCCTGAATGAAGCACTAAATATGGAAAGGGAAAACCGGTACCAGCCACTGCAAAAACACACCAAATTGTAAAGACCATCAACACTATGAAGAAACTGCATCAACTAATGGGCAAAATAACCAACTAGCATCATAATGACAGGATCAAATCCACACATAATAATATTAACCTTAAATGTAAATGGACTCAATGCCCCAGTTAAAAGACACACACTAGCAAATTGCATAAAGAGTCAAAACCCATCAGTGTGCTGTATTCAGGAAACCCATCTCACATGCAAAGACACACATGGGCTCAAAATAAAGGGATGGAGAAATATTTACCAAGCAAAAAAAAAAAAAAAAAAAAAAAAAAGCGGGGGTTGCAACCCTAGTCTCTGATAAAACAGGCTTTAAATCAACAAAGATCCAAAAAGACAAAGAAGGGCATTACATAATGGTAAAGGGATCAATTCAACAAGAAGAGCTAACTATCCTAAATATATATGCACCCAATACAGGAGCACCCAGATTCATAAAGCAAGTTCTTAGAGACCTACAAAGAGACTTAGACTCCAACACAATAATAGTGGGAGACTAACACCCCACTGTCAATATTAGATCAACAAGACAGAAAATTAACAAGGATATTCAGGACTTAAACTTAGCTCTGGACCAAGTGGACCTAATAGACATCTGCAGAACTCTCCACCCCAAATCAAGAGAATACACATTCTTCTCAGCACCACATCACACTTATTCTAAAATTGATCACATAATTGGAAGTAAAACACTCATCAGAAAATGCAAAAAAAAAAAAAACAAAACAAAACGGAAATCATAACAAACAGTCTCTCAGACCACACTGCAATCAAATTAGAACTCAGGATTAAGAAACTCACCCAAAACCACACAATTACATGGAAACTGAACAACCTGCTCTTGAATGACTACTGGGTAAATAATGAAATTAAGGCAGAAATAAATAGTTCTTTGAAACCAATGAGAACAAAGACACAACATACCAGAATCTCTGGGACACAGCTGAAGCATGTTTTTAGAGGGAAATTTATAGCACTAAATGCCCACAGGAGAAAACGGGAAAGATCTAAAATCAACACCCTAACATCACAATTAAAAGAACTAGAGAAGCAAGGGCAAACAAATTCAAAACTAGCAGAAAACAAGAAGTAAGATCAGAGCAGAACTGAAGTAGATAGAGACATGAGAAATCCTACAAAAAGTCAGTGAATCCAGGAGCTGTTTTTTGGAAAGATTAACAAAATAGATAGACCTCTAGCAAGACTAATAATGAAGGAAAGAGAGAAGAATCAAATAGACACAATAAAAAATGATAAAGGGGATATCACCACTGATGCCACAGAAATACAAACTACCATCAGAGAATACTATAAACACCTCTATGAAAATATACTAAAAAATCTAGAAGAAATGGATAAATTCCTGGACACACACACCTTCCCAAGACTAAACCAGTTGAATCCCTGAATAGACCAATAACAAGTTCTGAAATTGAGGCAGAAATTAATAGCCTGCCAACCAAAAAAAGCCCAGGACAAGACGGATTCACAGACAAATTCTACCAGAGGTACAAAGAGGAGCTGGTACCATTCCTTCTGAAACTATTCCAAACAAGAGAAAAAGAGGGACTCCTCCCCAACTCATTTTATGAGGCCAGCATCATTCTGATACCAAAACCTGGCAGAGACAAAACAAAAACAGAAAATTTTAGGCCAATATCCCTGATGAACATTGATGCGAAAATTCTCAATACAGTGCTGGCAAACCAAATCCAGCAGCACATAAAAAAGCTTATCCACCATGATCAAGTCAACTTCATTCCTGGGATGCAAAGCTGGTTCAACATACACAAAATCAATAAACGTAATCCACCACATAAACAGAACCAATGACAAAAACCACATGATTGTCTCAATAGATGCAGAAAAGGCCTTCAATAAAATTAAACACCCCTTCATGCTAAAAACACTCAATAAGCTAGGTATTGATGGAACTTATCTCAAAACAATAAGAGCTACTTATGACAAACCCACAGCCAATATCATACTGAATGAGCAAAAGCTGGAAGCATTCCTTTCGAAAACCAGCACAAGACAAGGATGCCCTTTCTCACCAGTCCTATTCAACACAGTATTGGAAGTTCTGGCCAGGGAAATCAGGCAAGATAAAGAAATAAAGGGTATTCAAATAGGAAGAGGGGAAGTCAAATTGTCTCTGTTTGCAGATAATATGATTGCATATTTAGAAAACCCCATTGTCTCAGCCCAAAATCTCCTTGAGCTGACAAGCAACTTCAGCAAAGTCTCAGGATACAAAATCAATGTGCAAAAATCACAACCATTCCTATACACCAATAATAGACAGAGAGCCAAATCATGAGTGACCTCCCATTCACAATTGCTACAAAGAGAATAAAATACCTAGGAATACAACTAACAAGGGATATAAAGGACCACCTCTTCAAGGAGAACTACAAACCACTGCTCAAGGAAATAAGAGAGGACACAAACAAATGGAAAAACATTCCATGCTCATGGACAGGAAGACGCAATATCATGAAAATGGCCATACTGCTGAAAGTAATTTATAGATTCAATGCTATCCCCATCAAGCTACCTTTGACTTTCTTCACAGAATTAGAAAAAACTACCTTAAATTTCATATGGAACCAAAGAAAGAGCCCAGATAGCCAAGACAATCCTAAGCAAAAAGAACAAAGCTGGAAGCATCATGCTACCTGACTTCAAACTATACTACAAGGCTACAGTAACCAAAATAGCATGGTACTGGTGCCAAAACAGATATATAAACCAATGGAACAGAACAGAGGCCTCAGAAATAATGCCACACATCTGCAACGATTTGATCTTTTACAAACCTGATGAAAACAAGTAATGGGAAAGGACTCCCTATTTAATAAATGGTGTTGGGAAAACTGGCTAGCCATATGCAGAAAACTGAAACTAGACCCCCTCTTTACACCTTTTACAAAAATTAACTCAAGATGGATTAAATACTTAAACATAAGACCTAAAGCCATAAAAACCCTAGAAGAAAACCTAGGCAATACCATTCAGGACATAGGCATGGGCAAAGACTTCATGACTAAAACACCAAAAGCAACGGCAAAAAAAGCCAAAATTGACAAATGGGATGTAATTAAACTAAAGAGCTTTTGCATAGCAAAAGAAACTATCATCAGAGTGAACAGGCAACCTACAGAATGGGCGAAAAATTTTACAATCTATCCATCTGACAAAGGGTTAATATCCAGAATCTACAAGGAACTTAAATTTACAAGAAAAAACAACCCCATCAAAAAGTGGACAAAGGATATGAACAGACACTTCTAAAAAGAAGACATTTATGTGGCCAACTAATGTATGAAAAAAAGCTCATCATCTCTGGTCATTAGAGAAATGCAAATCAAAACCACAATGAGATACCATCACACACCAGTTAGAATGGCGATCATTAAAAAGTCAGGAAACAACAGATGCTGGAGAGGATGTGGAGAAATAGGAACGCTTTTACACTGTTGGTGGGAGTGTAAATTAGTTCAACCTTTGTGGAAGACAGTGGCGATTCCTCAAGGATCTAGAACCAGCAATACCATTTGACCCAGCAATCCATTTATTGGTTATATACCCAAAGGAGTATAAATCATTCTACTATAAAGACACATGCACATGTATGTTTATTGCAGCACTATTCACAATAGCAAAGACTTGGAACCACCCCAAATGCCCATCAATGATTGCCTAGATAAAGAAAATGTGGCACATATACACCATGGAATAATATGCAGCCATAAAAAATGATTAGTTCATGTCCTTTGCAAGGACATGGATGAAGCTGGAAACCATAATTCTCAGCAAACTAACACAGGAGCAGAAAACCAAACACCACATGTTCTCGCTCATAAGTGGGAATTGAACAATGAGAACACACGGACACAGGGAGGGGAACATCACACACCGGGGCCTGTCGGGGGCTGGGGGGCTAGGGGAGCGATAGCATTAGGAGAAATACCTAATGTAGGTGACAGGTTTATGGGTGCAGCACACAACCATGGCACATGTATACCTATGTGTAACAAAGCTGCACATTCTGCATATGTATCCCAGAACTTAAAGTATAATAATAATAAAAAAGAAAGCAGGTTTCCTTAGAGAGAAACTATGTTGCAAGGAAGCAACAGGCAGCATGGCAGAGAAGGGACTGTCTGCCAAGAGGCAGGGGCTGGAGGGAAATTTTACAGGGTGGTGCTGCTGGGGCTATGTGCAGGAGCAGGATGTGTCAGTAGGTTGTTTGTGGTTAGCCATCTCTCAGAACAGTTGCTGACAATCCCCACCTGGGGCCCCTTCCTTGACGCTGCTTACTTATCAGGACTCCAGGGTGCCTTGGCTCTGAGACTGGACCACATGGGTTATAGCTTAATGGGGTCATAAGTCTAACTTTGTAAGACTTTATCAGGTTCCAAATACTGACAAACTAATCCTAGTCATTTGAATCTCCCAGCCTGTTTTCTCATTTGTAAAATGGAGAAAATAGATAGGATTGACATTTCTGAATTATGTTCTATAGAAACGTAATAAACATTATCTAGAAAAGTTATCCTAAGTAAAAATTTGAAAACAATGGGTTTGACATATTTAGACTAGCCTGTTACCGCAAGGGGGTCTGAGAGAAGCCTTTGAAATTTAGCCAATGTGACTTGGGAATTTCGGTTAATGTTCTCCAGACTTGCTTGACGGTGGGACGCTTTTTCTATAACATCTCTCTGCTCAGTGTGTTTCAGATTATACTTTGGATAAATGCTGGACTAGATATTCTTTGTTTTTTTCCTCCCTAATTCTAAAATACATGATGTTATGAAAAATCATGTCCATCAATGTAAGACTTCATATAATTGATCAGTTAAGAAAATCCATTTCCCAAGAAGAAAAGGGTCCCAAGAAGAGGGATTGGTGTTTCCTAAGTTATTAAGCTTGATGAAGAATATGGCAGAAAAAAGGGCCTGGAAGGACAAGGAGGCAGGAAGGGCTATGGAGGACTCTGTCAGGAGGAAAGTCAATAACTCTTCCAGGGTTTTCAAATTTACTTACATTTGGAGTGGCCAGAATGCTTCTGTGTGTGTTATTTTTTACCTTAGTTGTGAGCATAGGGGACCTGTATGTCTTCTTGGGGTGGCGGTTATCAGAGAAAGGAAGACTGTGTCTGATAGATTCAGAAGTTCTGCCACCAAGACGTTCACCCACAGAATAACACATGATGAGCAATGAATGAGACATCATTTAACATACTGCAGAAGCAGCACAGAGGATTGAAAGCTCTCAAAACAGAGAGGTGAAGCCCCACGCCTTCTCTCTGGAGGCAGCTGGGGGTACTTTCTTCACGCCTTGAAAATCCACCACAGGTATGTGGAGATCCAAGAATATCAGTAATTTCTAGAGACCAGAAACAAAACTTTACAGGATGACCAATGTAAACTGATTGTAGTGGCATTTAGTGACATTTATTTCCTGTGAGCCACAAGAGCTCCATATTGGCAGATCTACACAACTGGAGTTATACAGAGAAACAAAAGCAAATCAGGGCAGAAGCTGACATGCAATTCCTACTGGAGTTTCTTCCCTTCTTTAGCGGTTGGTTACTGGACACCCCACAGGAAAAGAGGAGCCACAGCCAGGATGGCTGTCATGGAGTAATTTTCACCTATTGAAATATTAATACTTCTTATCTAAAGTAATTTTTTTTTTGAGACCGAGTCTTGCTCTGTCACCCACGCTGGAGTACAGTGGCGTGATCTTGGCTCACCGCAACCTCTGCCTCACGGGTTCAAGCGATTCTCCTGCCTCAGCCTCTCAAGTAGCTACAATTGTACTATATAGTTTCTCACTTATCAAATCTGGCCAGATAATCAGACACAATTACTCTCTTCATTTGCTCGGTGGAGAGACCGCTTTTCTAGCATGCGGAGGGCCTCACTGAGCCTAACAGCACATCAGATACAGGCCACACTTATGTGCTGCCTTGCACACACATATCCCTAAAGCGGGTCAGCAATTCCATAACAACATTAAAACAGCAACTGGGGAAGCAGAGCCCCACGGCTGAGAGGCACCCAACCAGATTGCAGTGCTATTTTTATCCCTCGAGCTGAGCGTATTGATGGAATGGAGAATTACTTTTGTGATTAAACGTGGCCAAAAACCTAGCAAGTGTTAATCTCTGGAAATCTGTTACAAATTGGATGGCAAGCACCAGCAAACTGCTGTTTTTTAAATCTAAAAATAGTTCTTGGTTCTCTTGTAAGTAATGCAGCAGGAAGACAAGAAATTTTAATCGGTCAGAGTGGTTTGGTTTTTACAGTCAATTCCTGAATATAATAGCAGGGATGGGTCTCTGGAGCCTCAAGTGAGAGGAGTCAGGTGCTGAGAGGATGGGCAGAGGCCCTGGAGAGTCTACATTTACATCTCTTAGCTGTTCTGGCCTAGATAACACAGCTCTAGAACCAGAAATACTCCAACTCAACGTTTTGGGGGCATTTATGTGATTGCGCTGGGAGTAGGGTCATACACGGGCAAAATCAGGGTGGCGGATTCACTGACTGGGTACCGGTTTGAACCAGTGATGAATGCATTGGCCATATAAAGTTAGTATTGGCTCCATTTCCTCTAGCTGTGTCCCTTTGGAAATCTGGTCCTTTTTGTTCGGTCATGGAAGTGGAGTTTCCAGTTGGGGTTCATGCGGAGGTGGCTGGTGCCAAACCAGCTAAGGCATAGCAGCTCCGGACCCAGTGGTACAGCACGATTCTTCAGTCATACAAACCCAGCCCTTCACGAACACTTTTCAGAACACTCCCTCCAGGGCTCAGTCCCACATTGTCTAGTATTCATTCCCTGTCCCCTTTAAGGAGCCCAGCTACACTTTGGCTCAGCTTCCTCTTGCTTGGGTGGAGACCCTAGACCCTCTCATTTCCAGTGATGTTCTCACCCCCTCCCGCTTTGAACCTCACCCAGTGTGCCTGTTCCATATTCCAGGGCCTCTGTCCTATTTCCCCATCACACTCCAGTTCTGTGTCTGTGGCAGCCTCATGGGCTGGGGCAGAAACTTTGCCAGACTCCTCTCCCTGTAGCTTGCCCCAATCTCCTCTTTCCATCTCCCAACAGAAATCCTGCTTCAATCTGCATAGTCTCCTGAGACCTAAGGATGAGAACCTTCACTAGCTAGACCCTTTTGATGCCAGGCCCACCCTATCAGATCATGCTTGTGAGACAGCATTATCTTTCCAGGATAGCACAGTGGTTAAAAGCATGGGATAGACATTTATCCTGTCTTTTCTGTATTGAATGTATTTTAGGATGTCTAACTAGTTGACAAGGGTAAGTTCTTCTTATGGAATTCTAGCTAATAAATGCATAAAGAATAGTGGAATTAGAAAATTAGCACTTTGGAACACCCGGTGAAACAAGGGGTCTGTTCTAGGCAATGATCAGTGACTGCTCAAAGCATTAGGTAAAATTTTGATGGGGAATTTTATAAAGGATGGATCAACTTGACAACCTGATCTGACTAATCCACCTTAAAGGCATTAATGGAAAGACAGCCAGATATTATGAGCCTTCTAAAGGGATTCAATGGAAATTTCATAGCCCCGCCATGAGGTAACCTTTTAAAAACTTAAATCTGAATCTAATCAAGTCTTCAGATGCAAATATTAGTTTACAAACTTATGGGGGATAGAGGAATATGTTAAATGACATTGTGTGGACTCAGACAAATAGAGATCGTGAGATTCTGACACAGGATAAATAAGCCGGTATTCAATAAAAAATGGCACTTAAAAAGGAAGAGTTACCTGTTATAAATATTTTTAAAAATCAAGACTGTACCAACCAAAAGAAACACAAAGGTGAAAGTGCTTTGTAAATGGCCAAGTTGTTAAACATTAGCTATTATTATTATAATGATTGCTCTACATCTTAGTCCCAGATCCTTCAGTCTAAGATATTCATTGTTAAGATAAGCTTCAGAAACTATCCACTTTATTTTCTAAACCTTGTGTGTCGAACATTTAAAGAAGCGTAGACACAGAATGTGAGGAAAACACAATTTTCTAATGAATACGAGGAAGCTATGACAAACAGCTAAATCATCAAGCAATGGCAAAACTGAAAGTCTAATCAGACATCAGTATCTTATTCTTAAACCTTCATACACTTTTTAGAAACCTTCTGATTGCAGGAAGCTTTGGCAAGTTCACTTAAACATACTCATGTACTCACTTTAAACAGTATGATAATGTTTCTATACGCACATATATACATTGACAACACTTGCTAATATTTATGTGTATATATATATACACACATATATACGTGTATGTATGTGTATATATATGTGTGTATTTATATATATACACACACATATATACATATATATACCTTGTAGCCATGAATAAATAATCCTTTTAATTTTTCTCTCCCCCAGGTAAAATCTTATAAAGTAAAACATTGACTATTGGACACTCATGCGAAATAAATTCATCTGGATACATGAGGAATTCCAAATTAATCAAAATTTGACCTTTACAATTATCGGTTTTAGCTTTCGCTTTTCTGGATGGTAACCTTTCTGAAATGTGCTTCTCTCTTCTCTGCATCTTAAAAGAAGAATATCAAACACTTCCTTGACCTGAGGCTTGTCGTTATGAACATGGTAATACAAGGGTGTAATACACACCTTTGGAGTTCATTCCAGGTATTTAAGGTGTTGACTATTTTCCAATCCATGAAATGACCTCAGCTGACTGTTCTTTGAATCCTTTTTTGCTGTCGTTTCATGAAATCAATAGCTTATTTTTTCTATTGTTCAGCAGTATTTCATCTTATGGATATACCACAATTCATTTATCAATATTTAAAAAATGTGTATATGCTACAAATATACAATTCATTGCTAATATTTTTTGCTTTAGACTAGGGGTTAGAAAAAGATGGCCTGCCCCTCTACAAGTCACGACCAACTACTGCCTGATTTTGCATGGCTCATGAGCTTCAGAATAGCTTTTACATTTATCAACAGTTAAAAAATCAGAAGCAGAATAAACACCCCTATGTAATATATCCACGTGACGAAATTTCACTTATACTCCCTAAATCAATTCGTTTAAAAAGTAGAATACATTGTGGCACATAAAAATTATATAAATTCTTATTTCTACACTTTACCATTTCTCTTTCTACTCCCTGTGTTTCAGCTTGCCTCTGCAGTAGCTACTTGGTCATCCCTTCTAATTGCTGCTCCCAATCTGTTTTATTACCAGATAATCAAGCTCATTGATTTGCAGGCAAAATAAGAGTAAAGAGGCTCTGCTGAACACCAAAAGATTCTTTTGTAGGTAAAGAGCATGACCTTTAGTACCTGGGCTTTGTGAACAGTATTTTGCTGCTAAGAAGTGTTTTCTGTTGCCTTTCAGGTTCTTAGTTATGTTTCACATAAGTGAATGAGGCTGCTAAAAAAATGATGGTTCAGAAATACAGGATAAAAAATGTATCCTTGCAGTGTACTTGAGTTGAGGCTTCCATTAACTCCTTTTAGGGAAAAAGAATTTAGTGCCATGAAAAACTGAATCTTGCTTTTCTTAAATTCAGAATGAACCTCTGTACCATCATTATGCTGAGACCCCAAACTCTGATTACAAATTACCCTTTTAAAGCAAAAATAACAAATTTAATATCCCCCTCAGATCCTATTTGAATAAATTTACTGTATATACTGGACCCCTGGAAAGTGGAAGGTTACAAAGACTATATGTACAGTTCCTTTACATACAAATTCCTGGCAGTACTATGAGCATTTAATACTCACAAATGATTTTCTGATTAAAGAGAATTTTTTTTTCAGCCCAATTGGAGCAACACTTGGATACAGTTAGGGTAGGCCTGTGATTTTTATGAAATGCCTGGTTAAAGTGTATTGTTCTAACTCTCTCACCTGTATGAACCTCACCCCCTCAATCTCTCCCTTCCTTTTTGCATGAATCAACACAGGTCCCTAATATGACACCATATAATGTCCCCAGCCCCAGCCTCTTTCATTTAGATCTTGGGTAACCTCAGCTTATTCAGATTAGATAAATAGTAAGTGCTTGGAGATAACAACCAGAACTCTTCAGGTCCTCTCCATAATACCCACTAGTGATTTCTGTAATATCAGAGTTTAGTGCTTTTCCCAATTACAATGGGCTTACCTTGCTCCTTGCAATTCGAAGTGAAATGTCTGTGATTTCAGTATGTGCATAGAGCAATGGACGTGTGGCTTAAGAGCACAAGCTACGTAATCCTAGGCTTTTCTGAGGATTCAGCAGCCTAAATGCATAGAGAATCATGAGAGCATTACTGCAGGAACAAAGCATTTCCATCTAAAATGAAAAGTCCATTAGCACATCCTCACAGCACTCTCTCCTCTCCACAAGGCTGGGAAATCACAGGAGGAAGCTGAGCTGATTTGATGAGACTAAAATCCCTTTTAATTATGATGAATAACCTAGCTGCTGTTATTATTTGAGCCAAACAAATGTATAATTGCCACTATTCAGAAGTTCTTTCTCTTAAAATGACAAATATCTTTATGACAACAAACTGTTCCTGAGATGGAAAAACAAAAATTCTCAAAATATATCTTCTGCATCGTTGGTTTGCCTCTGAGATACTCTGCTTTTATTCACATTTTAATAAAGTATCAGTGGTGGTGGGTTACAGGAGTAGGAAATAGTAAAGTTTTCTGTTTTCAGGATCAGGAATATTCCCATTATTTTCATTTTGAAAACAATTTGCAGGCTCCCAGTTACCTGTTCTGGGAATCACAAAAAGTTAACTGAATTTGCTGTAAAAATTTACAGAAAATTAGAACTGGTAGAATTGTTTGAGGGATTAGTGTTATCTCATTCAGAGTGCCTTGGTTAATGAGCTCAAGGCAAAAGTTCAACCCCAGTGAAACCCATAGGCCATAGTCCTGACCCACTTATCCTAAAAACATAGGTAAGGCTGGTAGACCAGTCTTACAAGTACCCTTGTATATTAAAGGCTAACCAGTCTACATTTGCATGAGCCAACTTTAGATGGAGAACAAGAGGCAATAAAGCATAGTGGTTAAGTGCACTGGACTTAAAATCTAATAAACCTAGATTCAAATCCAGCTCCACCACTAAATAGTTGGTTCATTTTTGGCATGGTACTTATTCTCTTTGAGCCTTATTTGCTTCATCTATAAATTGGAGGTGGTAATAGTACACATAAGTTTAAGGCTAAATAAGCATTCTAGGTATTTTAAGCAGAAAGGGATTTAATACAGGGAAGTGGTGTTTAAAAACTTGTTGGAAAGACTGGAGTAGTGCAAGTCAGGGGAGCCACCAATAGGCCATATACTTCAATGGCATATCGTCATTACTGAATTCCATAGGCCCTGAAGCTGCTGTTGCTGCAGCCACAGCTGCCTCTTCTTCCCACAAAGCTGGTGACTAACACCGTATTGTGGAATTCTCTGTAGCAAACACTCACATTCCTCTGACCTTACTTGCTAGCAAGGATGTAGCCACGACCTCACTTTTATCTTCCAAATCTTGGGCCATTGCCTCTTACAGGTAGCATCCAGAACTCCAGCTTTAAGGGAATCTAGTTTTTATAACAGATTTCCAACACCAGCAATGTAGGAACGTGCACGGAAAGAGATGTGACTGAATACTACATGGCAACAGACAATATCACACATGACACCTACCTCGTTGACTCGCTGTAAGGATTATATGAGATTATTTGGGTAAAATACTTAGCACAGTGTCTGGAATATAGTAAGCACTCAATATTTATATGGTTATTTACATAGCTGTTATGTTACTGAAACTATGGCATCCCTCGTGCATTAAATGCAACTTACTCACACAGTTCTCCTTGGGCAGCCGGATCTCTCCCTCCTTGAACAACTTTTTCAACATTAATTCCTATATGTCTAAGGCCCTGTATCAAGGCCATCTCATTTTCCCTTTGCTCCCAATCTTCCCCAGGCTTTTCTCAATTCCAAGTTTTATCCCATCTTTATCTCTCCACATACCATTACCCGGCAAAATGTATCTCTTATAAATTCTTAGCAGTTAAGCAAACAAACAAACAAAAAATGATTTTTTTTTCTTTGAGGGCAAAGAGGGCTTCATCTTCAAACATTCCCAGGGCAAGAGGAAGTATTTACCTTCCATCTACCTAAAGCAGAAAAGAAAAGGGAGAAGGCTGGGCATGGCAGCTCATACCTGTAATCCTAGCACTTTTGGTGGCCAAGGTAGGTGGATTGCTTGAGCGCAAGAGTTCGAGACCAACCTGGGCAATATGGTGAAACCCCATCTCTACACAAAATAAAAAATTAGCTCGATGTGGTAACGCACACCTGTAGTCCCAGCTACTTGGGAGGCTGAGATGGGAAAATCACCTGAGCCCAGGAGTAGAGGCTACAGCAGTGAGTGATGATGATCACACCACTGCACTCCAGCCTAGGCAATGGAGTGAGACCCTATCTCAAAAAATAAAGAAGAAATAAATAAAAGGGAGAAAAAAATACTTATTCCAATTGAAGCAGGCTGAAAGGTCCTATCCTGATAAGTAGTTACATATAGTCAGGTCTCAAGTAGGAAATATTTCTAAGATTCTGAAGTCAGAAGTGTAACTATGTTCCCCCCAATCTAAGATGTTAAAAGCCCCAAGATCATTAAGAGTTTAGGTGACATCTCCCAATTCAAGATGGAAAATTGAGCATATAGAGTTACTGCTTTCTTTCACAAAATTCTATCAAAGAGGGAGCAAAATTTAACAGAAAAGAAAAGCCGTGGTAGTATTAAAAACAGTGTGCTGCCATGGTCTGAACGTGTCTCCCCAAAATTCATAGGTTGAAACTTAATCCCCAGTGTGATAGTATTAAGAGTTGGGGCTTTTAGGAGGTGATTAAGTCATGAGGGCAGACCCCTCATGAATGGGATTGGTCACCTTATAAAACAGGCATGAGGGAGCTGTTCACCCTTTCTGCCTCCTTCCACCATGGGAAGACACAGAGGGCAGCATCTTTGATAAACATCTATTCACCACACATTGAATCTGCTTGTGCCTTGGACTTCTCAGGATCCAGAACTGTGAGAAATAAATTTCTGTTTATAAATTACCCCATCCATGGTATTCTGTTACAGTAGCCCAGACAAACTAAGACATATGCCATTAGCAACTCAGAGATTTTTGATGAATTTCCTGAGGAGAAAGAAAACAGGAATCGGGTAGATAGATAAACTGGAGCTGCAGAAAAGAGATTTGGGATATTTACAGAAAGAAGCCTTGGCAGGGAAGAGAGTTATTCTCCTGGCAGGCTCTGAACTAGGAAAGCCAAGTCAGGGAATGTTCTTTCTACTTCTTGGCATCTGTCCTCCTCCTCCTCCTCCCCACCTGGCCAAAATAAAGACCTGCAGGAAGGAATAGTAAATAGAATGGGAGTTCTGCTTGGAAAGGGATCACTGAAAGGAGCAGAGCAGATCTTGAGGGAACTCCAGAGAAAGAAAAAGAAAGGAAGCACTACCTAGAGGGAAGTACAGTGAAGAACTTCCCACACCACTAACACAAGAGTAAATATGCTTTATCTTGGCAATTGTGGAGGTGTTCTCTACTTATGCCCCCTAAAAGAAGGCCATACATTGACACAATCTCTTCACTTTCATGGAAGCCAGAGTCAGCCCAGTGACTTGCATGAGAAGCCAGAGAACAGATAAAGAGAGGATCCCTATATCCTAACATTGCCCTTCGCACATAAATGTGAACAGTTAACAAAGATTATTAGACATTTGAGGAAAACCAAGAACATGGATTAACAGGAAATATTAAGATTTGTAAAAGGCAGAACATTTATTCTGAAGAAAAGAGATACTATCAGATACAGAAAAAAGTTTGAAAATTCAAGTTAGTATGCTTCTTAGTGTTGAGAGAATTCTGCCTCCATAAAACAAGAACATGCTGCTATGAAAAAGGAGCAATGATAGAATAAGAAATATTCTTAGAAATTAAGAATATCTTACTAAAATAAAATAGTGTATTAGAAAGTTTAGAAGGATATCACCCAGAACATAGTAAATATACAAAGAAATGTAAAATATGAGGGAAAACATGAAAACATGATGTTAATCTAGGAACTTCAACACTATTAATGAGAGTTTAAGAATGATGCAACGGAAAAAAATTAGGAGTGATAATTATTTTAAAAACTAAGGCAAAAAAATTTCCCTGAGTTGAAGGTTTTTGAGAATTTTATACTAGCTGAAACACTACCAGATTACACTGAAAGGGGGCAGAAAGAGGATGAAATGCAAGAAGGTTGTCGGATTCTACAGGCAGGGAACAGGCTGATTAAACTACTCAGCTGCAAACTCTACTACCCTTTTATGAAAAAGGAAGAATGACTCAGACAGTGGAGCTGAGGGTCCAGAAAGTGGAACCTGGAGCCCCATAGGATTATGTGCAGGCCTTAAAACCTAATGGAGTTTGCCCTGTTGGATTTTGAAATTGCTTGGACAGGTAATTTCTTCCTTCCCCTTTCTCCCTTTTAAATGAGAATGTCTATAACTGTTATTCTATACTTGTCCCACTACTAATTTTGGGAAGAGATAACTTGTTTCTTGAGTTTTACAGGTTCACAGATGGAGATGAACTTCGCCACAAGAAGGGTCATGCTCAGAGTCTCACTCATACCTGATTTAGATGACTTAGATGAAATTGAGGGGCTTTTAGGCTGATGAGACTTGATTTTAGACTTTTAGTTGATGCTGTAATGGGTTGAGAATTTTGAAGCTATTAGGATGGGGCGTATGTATTTTTCGTGTGGGTTGGATATGAATTTAGGAGGCCAAAGACTGACTGTGTTAGACAGAATAATGGCTCCCCCAAAAAGTTCACATCCTTACCCCTATAATTTACCTTACATGGTAAAGGGATTTAGAAGATTAAGCAAGGATCTTGAGATGGGGATATTACCCTGGATTATCTAGTAATCTAATCACAAGGGTCTCTATAAGAAGGAAGTAGAAAGGTCAGAGAAAAAAGGCAATGTGATAACAGAGTCGGTAAGAGAGAGACTTGAAGAGGCTATGCTGCTGGCTTTGAAGGTGGAGGAAAGGGCCACAAGCTAAGAAATGCAGGCAGCCTTTAGAAGCCAGAAACAGCAATGAAATGGATTCTTCCAAAAAGCCTTAAGAAGACACGGAGCACTGTTGACTCATTTTGGACTTTTGACTTCCACAGCTGCAGGATAATAAATTTGTGTTATCTTAAGCCATTAAATTTGAGGTTGTTATAGCAGCAATAGGAAACTAATAAAGAGACCAAAATCCTCAAAAATAACCTATTCAATATCAGGCCAGATAAGTGGAGGTCAGTCAAGGCTGGGAGAAGGAGGGAGATCACTGAAATACATCATTGCAATATTTTAAAAATTAACGAGAGTAACTAGACCCCGAACTTTTTGAAAAAAAATTATTTTAGACAGAGTCTCACTCTGTCACCTAGGCTGGAGTGCAATAGCACTATCTTGGCTCACTGCAATCTCCACCTCCAGGTTCAGGCAATTCTCCCACCTCAGCCTCCTGAGTAGCTGGGACTACAAGCATGTGCCACCATGCCTAGCTATTTTTTTGTATTTTTAGTAGAGATGGGGTTTCACCACATTGGCCAGGCTGGTCTCGAACTCCTGACCTCAAGTGATCCACCCACCTTGGCCTCTCAAAGTGCTGGGATTACAGGGGTGAGCCACTAGGACTGGCCTAGACCCTAAACTTAAAGGGTAGTGGGAAAGAATATGGAAAAAGTAAGTTTCAGCAACATTAAATACTAATAGACAATGGAGCAATTCCTTCAGAAGTCTGAGATAAATTTATCTTGCTTTTAATCTATAATGCTATACATAGTCAAACTCTTAGTTCACCATGAGGACAGAACAAAGATATTTTCAGACATGTAAAGATACAGAAAACTCACCCTCCTATACCTCTCTTGTATCATCATTTTTTTAAGGGAGTTATTTAAGGATATGCTCCAGTACACAAGGATGTAAAGCAAGAAAAAGGTAGATATAGGATCCAGAAAACAGCGGCTTCAATTCAGGAAAGTAGCTCGGAGAAGTTCCAGGATAAGAGCTGGGCAGGTGGCTTTGGGGAGCAGCCAGAACAGGTAATGTTCTAGAGGGAGAGGACTAGCGTTGGGGGAGGAAGGGATTCCGTGAACTATATACGATTACAAAGAAATTGGAAGGCCCTTATACTGTGAAAAGGGCACGGAATAGACGAATAGGGATGATAAGGAAAAAAAGAAAAAGAAAAAGCATTTAAAGGTTTTAGGATACATTAAAGGTGATACGAATTATGGCCCAAATGAAAGTAACCTGGAAGTCAGTGAGCTTCAGAAAAAATAAAATTGATTCCAAGCAAGAGAGAGCCCAAAGAAGAAGAAGCTGGAAGATAACAGAAATACAATGATAAGTGAATATTATTCTTTTTCCAGCAACTGAAAAAGAAGGTAATAGGAAACTCCCGAACAAGACAATAGCCACTTATAAGAAAGGTGTGGTTCAATTACGAAGCAAAGGTTGCTATGACATGATGGATGGTGACCAACTGGTAAACTGTAAGAAAGAAAAATCAATTTTATTTTTAAATCAACTTTCCTTTTAAGTCATGACATTGGAGTCAGAGAGAAAAAAATGTAATCTTTTCTTCTTGGCTCTAATGGAAAAATTTATATAACATAAACTGTAAATACTTTTTTTTTTTTTTTTTTGAGACTGAGTCTTGCTCTGTTGCCCAGGCTGGAGTGTAGTGGCACAATCTCGGCTCACTGCCAGCTCCACCTCCTGGGTTCACGCCATTCTCCAGCCTCAGCCTCCCAAGTAGCTGGGACCACAGGCGCCCGCCACCACACCCGGCTAATTTTTTGTATTTTTAGTAGTGACAGGGTTTCACCATGTTAGCCAGGATGGTCTCGATCTCCTGACCTTGTGATCCACCCGCCTCAGCCTCCCAAAGTGCTGGGATTACAGGTGTGCACCACCACGCCTGGCCAACTGTAAATACTTTTAACTCGTTTTCATTTTTTAAAAATGAACCTATGGAGAAAGTGTGAAAGACAACTATGGCTTCAGAACAAAAAGTGTTACCAAGATTACTGTTTCCTCCCTACCAAATGAAATCAGTAATCAGTGGACATAATCAGCTTGGGTTTCGGGGTTATATTGTATGAAAAATAACTTTTCTTTAAACATTAGAATTACACTCAATTCAGAACAGTTGTTCTCAGACTTAAGCTTGCATCAGAATCACCTGGAGGGCTTGTTAAATCACAGATTGCTGGTCTCACCCCAGAGTTTCTGGTTTAGTGGGTCTGGGGTGGGGCCCAAGAATTTGCTTAAGTTTTCAGGTGATACAGATCGAGTGTCCCTTATCCAAAAAGCCTGGGAACACTTGAGTTTCAGATATTTTTTTTTTTTTTGGAATTTGGAATATTTGCATATATTATACATAATGAAGATATCTTGGGGATGGGACCCAAGTCTAAACACACATACACACACACACACACACACACACACACACACACACACCCCTTATACACATAGCTTACATTTAATTTTATATAATATTTTAAATAATTTTGTGTATGAAACAACATTTGTGTACGTTGAACCATCAGAAAGCAAAGGTGTCACTATCTCAGCCACCCATGTGGAAAATCTGGTATTTAGCATCACCATCATCTCTGACTCTGAATTTATATGCTACTGATAAGCATTTTCAAAAAGTTTTGGATTTTTGAAGCATTTTGGATTTTGGATTTTCAGATTAGGGATGCTCAACCTGTACTAATTTGAGGGAGATACTCACAAACATGAGGCAGGGTGGTGGTGGTGAATGTGACCAAATGAACACTGATCATACCTCCCATCCCAGCTCACTTATTGGGCAAAATGCAGGTGCAGCTGAAATCATCATTCACACTATTTAAGAGTTCTGCCTCCCCCACACCCCCTCGGCCTGTCTTCCTCCTGCCCCCGTTTTCTCTCTCACTTCTTCCTCATACCCACTTTCCTCTTCTTTTCTGGCCAGATGAAGTTAGCTAATACATATGAGCTAAGTGCACTCATATTGCAACTGCACTCTATCTTCATATTATAAAGCAAGGAGTCAAGATAATTTACCTATCACTAATAGGATTAAAAATAAGAAGTTTAGTCATATTATTTGTAGTGAAAAAAGTAACATAGAGAGGACTTTACAAGAGCAATGTAACTGTGTTGTGAGAAAGAAAGGGAGTAATGTAAGTGAACTAAGAACTCATCTGTCATAGGAGGAAGAGTCAGCAGCTGTATTAGTCCATTTTCACACTGCTGTAAAGAAATACCCAAGGCTGTGTAATTTATAAAGGAAAGATGTTTAATTGACTCACGGTTCCGCATGGCTGGGAAGGCCTCAGGAAACTCACAATCATGGTGGAAGGTGAAGAGGAAGTAAGGATCTTCTCCACATGGTATCAGGAGAGAGAACTGCAAGCAGGGGAAATGCCAGACGCTTATAAAACCATCAGATCTCGTGAGAACTCACTATCAAAAGAAGAGCATGGGGGAAACTGCCCCCATGGTCCAATCACCTCTCTCCCTTGACACATGGGGATTACAGGTCCCTTCCTCAACATGTGGGTATTACAATTCCAGATGAGATTTGGGTGGGGATACACAGCCAAACCATATCAGCAGCATACACTTAATATTTGCAGACATGGAGGAAACCACTGGAAGAACCAGAATCTGGAATATTAAAGAGGGAGCTCAGGGCTGGGCAGAGGTGAGGTAAAGATCGAGTCTTTAAGTAACTGCCCTGGGCAGCAGCACTAGCGGGCCCAGGGATAGAACAAGGTGGAGGAAGCCTTGTTTTTCATATTGTAAACTTCAGTCCCTTATGCATTCATTTTGTAATGCTATTACTTCTGTAATTACTAGATAAACACATGTTTTTCAGTTTTTATTTTTAAATAAGTCAGTTGAGATGAACCCAGTGATGTGAGCTTTTATTCCTAGGACCAAGGGCTGAAACAATGACTTACCAAGGGCTGATAACGGCACTTTTGCTGCTTTCCCAGTGGAAGCCCCAATCACCA
This sequence comes from Pan troglodytes, assembly GCF_028858775.2. Taxonomy (NCBI): domain Eukaryota; kingdom Metazoa; phylum Chordata; class Mammalia; order Primates; family Hominidae; genus Pan; species Pan troglodytes. The sequence goes on along the minus strand of NC_072413.2, from coordinate 54,330,746 downwards.
GGTCCTGTTCATTTGACCTCTTGTTTCTCAAATTGGAGGAAAGGCCCCCTTCACACATACACCCATTCACCTGCATCCAAGTGAAGCAGCTCATGCCTTCAATCTTGGATGGCCTGATGTGTAAAAGGCTCCTTGCCTTTCTGAACACCCCCAGAAGTAGACTTCTGCAGAGATAAGTAGACTTCTTGCAGAGATAAGACTGGGAGATACCTGAGAAAAATTACCCTGCATCCCAGTTCATTATGACCCTGTGGCTCATAACAAGATTCGGGCACTTTAATTCCTTTACTGGATTGTAAATTTCCTGACCATTAAGTTACATGATTAATCCTCATTTACCCCCAGTTCTCAACTTCAAAAAGAAATTAAGCCCCAGAGATGTTGTATGGGTATCCAAAATGCATTACAGATTTCCAAACAAACAAGATTAACGCCAACCCAGCAATGCTGACTCCCAGGCCTACATTTGTCTTAATGACTGTTATTCCTCAAGGCAGTAATGAGTCTTGCCATCCGGTGCTAGACTGTTGGCCACCTGAACCTCATACTTATTGCAACCTGCAGTTAAGGCCTTGGCATTCATTCAAGCCCCAGCCTTGAATCATCTGTTTGAAATTCAGACCTGGGCCGGGCGCGGTGGCTTACACCTGGAATCCCAGCACTTTGGGAGGCTGAGGCGGGTGGATCACTTGAGGTCAGGCGTTTGAGACCAGCCTGGCCAACATAGCAAAACCCCATCTCTACTAAAAATACAAAGGTTAGCTGGGCGTGGTGGCACGTGCCTATAGTCCCAGCTACTTGGGGGGCTGAGGTAGGAGAATTACTTGAACCCAGGAGGCAGAGGTTGCAGTGAGCTGAGATTGTGTCACTGCACTCCAGCCTGGGTGACAGAGTGAGACCTTGTCTAAAAAAAAAAAAAAAAAAAAAACCTGAAGGGTTCTGCTCCGGGAGACTGGAATCTGGAATTGCAGTACTGATGGGCCAGAGGATGCCATGCCCAGCGTCACTCGCTTGGCAGGACACACTGGCTAAGCGCTCCGACTCTGGACAGACAGCTCTGAGTTTAATTTCTTGCCTGTCGTTTTTGAGCTATGAGATTTTGGGCAAGTCTCACTTCCCCCATCTGTAAAATGGAGAGACTGCTGATAGCATCTATGTCATGAATCCTGTATGAGGACTAAATAGAATGATGTTTATATATGCATATAAGGTGCCTGAAATATATTCATTGACTGTTAGCTTTTAATATCAACCATGCCATTTTTCTTATTAAAATTGACATAACGATTAATCAGATTTATTAAATTGTCTAGGAGAGAGAAGTCAAACCATAAACTACTATTAGAAATAGGAAGAGTTAAACCCAAAAACTGATCCCTTCCACAAGGAAAGCACCTCAGTGCAGATGGTTTGGAAAGAGCTCTTTGACATTTGGCTCACCCTCAAGTTTCCTGTTCATAATCACAGGCGACTTCACATGGGTCATAACAAGGACATCCTAAATGAAAAGTGAGAAGGACCATCTCTAACAAAAGCCGGGGGAGCTCGCTCACTGCGCTGAAGGCCCTGTGATGGGTTAACCATCCTGGGGGCAGAGCAAAGCAGTGTGACAGCTTCCCAAGAAGCTATTTTTATCTTGTGTTTTGAGCATCTGACTCAAGCTGGGTAAAAGGGTTCATTTTCTCACTTGGAAAGTTTTCAAAACACCAAAGGATTTGGTCAAGAGGGAAATATACTCACTCCAGCCAAATCTTTTTCCATGGTCAAAAAAAAAAAAAGGCCAGCAAAAATTTAATCATAAATCTGCTTCCGGCAATATGTGGACCCATTCAGGGGAAGTTGTCATTTGTTTATCAGTAGCAGACAGCAGCTTCCTGCAACCAACAGCAGCTGTCACCCTGCAAAAGGACATCTTTTCATTTTCATGAAGAGTAGTGAAAATTTTAAGGCAAAGCAAATGACAAAATATTTGACTGCATTTATCTGCCTTTTGGCTATTTTTACCCCTGTGCCATGCAAACGCCTTACAGGCTTTCCTGACAACATCTTACTTTTTATTCTAGTCCTGCTTAGCAGCCAAGGCATAGTGTTGCCATTTAAATTTTACAGATGGTGAAAGCTGAAACCCTGAAACTTCAGTAACATGAACATGGTGGGGCCAGAACTGGAAACCACTCCATGGTTGATTTAAAACTACCCCAAGTCCCAAGGGAGACACAACGGTCATCAGGGAAATGGGAACGAATACCAGTTCTGTGTCAACTTGGAGCAGGGCAAAGTGGTGACCTAGGAAAACATACAGTCTAACTGCTGATTTCTTCCCCAATGAAGAACTTGAGGTCTATAACACAGCATCACGTGTTTGCAGTGTAAGAATTCTGTTTTCTCAGCTAAGAATGAAGTATGAGATCACATGTTTATTGCTGCCGTTTACTTCCCACAATTCTTTTTTACATATTCATACTCTGGGTATTTTTTTTCTACATACCTCTGCCAGACTATGTAGTTCTCTTCTCATCCAGAGTTACCCTAGTTATTTTGCCAAAGTACCTGATCCCATTCATTCACTCATAGATCTTACACTGAATGCCTGCCATGGGACCCAGGGCTGGGAACCTGGGGACACAAAGATGAATGAGTCTCAGTTCCTAACGTCAAGGGGTTCAGAGGCTACCAGGGAAAACCGACATGTAAAGATGTAGGTAGATCTGTAAAGAAACGTCCTGGAAACCACAGAAGTAATTGTCTCTGATGGGTGAGGAAAGGCTTTCTTTTCTCCTTGATACCTCTCCTGAGTGCCTCTGGTTGCCTCACTTTGGCATCTCATCTCTGCCCTGCCCACTCTGCCCAGTCCCCCTTGGGTATTGACATTTCTGCTAATATCTCCCTCTCTGCACTTCACATCAGACCTCCAACCCCTAAAGTTATGATTCCAGGTCACAGAGGACAGGTTTGTGCATATAGTACTAATTTTTTCCAATGTCTTATCCATGAGCTGTTATTTTGTAGAGTAAATCAATGCTAATTCTTTAGAGCAAAGCAACATTAAAGTCTTTTTTTTTTTTCTTTTTTTTTTCCTGAAGCACATTCTGAAGATTATAATCTACAAAGAGTACTAAAATGAGAAAGGATCCCTGGGCCTAGCTTGGTACTAATTTTTATTCATCTGATTTATAGAGTGGGTAGGTGAGGCAATGTCCTCCTCATCTCTGGACTGGGGATACGCTGACAGCTCCATCCATCAGGCAAGCTGTCAGAGCATAACGCTTCACAGAAGCTGTTAAACAAAGGTCCAAATGGCTAACACTTCTAGGAGATGAAAAAGAAGAAGTTAACCTTAGTGTCCAGGGAAAAGTATTTTGCTCATCTAGTAGAGAAATGGATGTAGCAGTAAAGTCTTTAGACAAAGGTATTAGAATTTAAAGACAAATTCCAAATACATGCCTGGATTTCTGCTGCCTTTATGATTCTGGAAGCAATTCCTGGTTAAAATGTATTGATAAATAATCAGCCAGCAACGTTGATCTCACTGAAACTAGGATCCATCTTCATTAGCAAATTTAAGGATCACTTATGTCTATAAATATAGGGCAGAAGAAATAGAAGGGATGTAATCCAAAGTCCGCGGTTATGCCTGTCCACCAAGGAGCTGGATTGCAGCTGGTGGTCTTTAACAATTAGGGGCATGAGAAGGACAATGATCATTTACACAATGACATTAATAGTGTAGTTGGTGACCATTTTATGGTATCTTGAAGAATTTTAGGCACATACAAAACATCCAAAGGACATATTTTAGCTGCTAGGTTTAGTATATTTTCTTTCTTTCATTTCAACACCTTCAATGCCTTTCAACAGTTTTAGATCCCTCTGAGTTTTAGATCATCCAAGTTCCTCAAGGACAGAGAGAGGTTCCATTAGAGCATGACAGACTCATAGAATGACCTCTTTTGAAATCTAGGTCACACAGACAGCAAAAGTATCTCCAGTGGTCTCAGAGATCCTGGCCATGGCTCGGGGCCTGGAGAATAGCTTCAAGAATGGGGGCCTATGCAAGAGGGCCCTCAGCCGGCAGATGGCACTACAGTGTTTGGCAATCTGAACTTCGTGGGTGCTCTTTAATAAGGGCCTTTTCTCATCATTCTACTCAAAGTGTTGTAATTCCCTCTGATTGTCTTCTCTGCCCTCATTTGACTTTGCTGAGTCATTCCATGCTGTGTCATGAAACTCTGTGCTGCTGCAGGAGACTCAAAAGAAGCTCTAAACACTTTGTGGCTGTTGGGATGACTCCACATGGGGGGCAGGCTGCCATGCCAAGAACCCCAGTGAGGGTGGCTGAGGAGAGGGTCTATTTACGGGGGTAGTGCGAACCCGAGGGTGATGAGGGAGACATAGCTTTGGGTGGCTCTAAGTCTCTCAAAGCATTTGAAGACTCCACTCTAAGTGAACCCTCCACCTCCCCACCTCTCTCTCTCTCACTCCCCTGCCCTGACCCAAAGGCTCCAAGTATCCATATTGCATGGGCAAGTGCATTCTCCTACAGGAAAGATGGGGATGCATGTCAACCTCATAAGCCCCACATAGAAGGGAGATTTCTATCTCCCAGCTGTGCCTGTCTCATTTTGCTTGGAGAAAGAAGGGGATCACAGAGGGGTGGATCACACGCTCCAAAAAGGCAAATATTCTCCCCTAAAGAGAACCTCTTTGCTCCCACTGTTGGAGTTGGTGTCAAGGTGGAGTGGGGATGGGAAAGGATATATTTTTACAATCCTCTCCTAATGTCTAAGGAGGAAGGATCCCAAAGAAGATCCCCTAGTTGCTGAAGGAAGATGGGGGTGTTAAATTGATTCAGGTGGGTGGATGCAAATTGGAAGGGGGGAGGACACCTAAATTATTCTACATAATCAGAGGAGGAAAGAGATCAAGAGAAAAACTGGTGGGAGGCAGGGAGGACAAGAGAGAAGGAGACAACTAAGGTGGAGATTTTGATGAAGTGTTGTGTAGTGCAGTGTTTGATATATTCTCTTCTCCATCTTTCCAGAAACAGCCTGGAAAACCGACATTACCAAATAGTGCTTTACGAGTTCTATTGAGGTGGGGAGAAATGAAATTTGAGGAGGGGTTCAGTCTTGGGGAAGTGTTTGTGCGTGATCAAAAGGCAGGAGCAAGAACTGAACAACGTGATATAACTAGTGAAGAGTGAGGGACAGCACTCCACTTGGGTCTACTATTGCTATGGCCAAGGTCATTTTGGAGTGTCAGGGCCACTCTCCAGGTGAGTTATGGGGAGAGACCACAAAGAACCTGGAGAGATAGCATGTTTCATCCACCTCTGCTACTCTGCCAGTGATCTGAGAACAAAAGGCCCTCCCAGCTTAAAAGCAGGAATTTAGTGGGGCTCAGTGGAAGTGTTTGTTTTGATAAGAAGCTGCTTTAAAGCCACCATATGTTTGGTTTGATGGTGACACATGGCTGTAAGTGCAGCCTGGGCCCAGATACTAGCTTAGTCAGTGGTTCCCTACGTGTAGGCCCTGGTCCACAAATAACGATGTCACCTGGGAACTTGATAGAAATGTCAACTCTCAGACGCCAACCAAATCTGCCGAACCAGACACTTGAGAGGTAGGGCCCAGTGATGTTGTTAAACAAGTCCCCTTGGTGATCCTGATACATCCTGACATTTGAGAATAACTGGATTATGCAACAATTCTCAATGTTTGGTATCTGAACCCCAGTAGGGCTTGTCAAACACAGAATCCCAAAATCTCTAGCACAGACACCAGAGATTTTGGCTGTGTAAGCCTTGGGTGAGCTTGGCACCCTTTGTTTAATAAGCTCTGCAGTAATTCTTGTCCCCATCTAAGTTCGGGAACCACTAGAGCAACAGATTAAGAAGAAACTGAGTCCATATCCTGAAATTATGAGCTAATGTGGCTGGCAAATTGAACAACTTATTGAAACAATAGAGACCTTCCAGGATAAGTAAAGGAGCTTAATTAATGTTCCCAATTAATACAGGATGTCCTGCAGCTCATGGAGAGGAAGCTTTGGAGATTATACTTAGGGAAGAATTCTTCATCCTTAAGCTCAAAGCTTGACTTCAGAGAATTCAAGCAGTTATGGAATAAATGGGGCCCCAGGGAGTAACCCAGAGACTAATTCATACCTCACAGGGCAGCAGCTGTGGCCCCAAGTGTCCAATGCAGATAGGGCAGGGCACCCTGCTTCTCCAGGCAGGATCTAGAGTTCAAGAGTAGTCCTTAGAATCACCCAGGAGTTAGGAGGTTGGCACAAATGCAGATTCAGGTTCCTGAGCCCCTCTCAGGCCTGCTGAATCCATTTGTAGGATTGGTGACCAAGACTCTAAATTCCTACTGTGTGCCTTAGCTGTCTGTCATGCACATTCCAATTTGAGAACCACTGATCACCGAGTGTGGTTAGCATCACTTACACTTTGGTGAAAGGCAAAGACTGTCCATGCAGTTCCAGGGTCAAAAGCTCATGGGCCAGGCGCAGTGGCTCACGCCTCTAATTCCAGCACTTTGGGAGGCTGAGGCGGGTAGATCATGAGGTTAGGAGCTCAAGACCAGCCTGACCAACACGGTGAAACCCTGTCTCTACTAAAAATACAAAAATTAGCCGGGTGTGGTGGCACGTACCTGTAATCCCAGCTACTTAGGAGCTTGAGGCGGGAGAATCACTTGAACCCGGGAGGTGGAGGTTGCAGTGAGCCGAGACTGTGCCACTGCACTCCAGCCTGGGCAACAGAGCAAGGCTCTGCCTCAAAAAACAAAACAAAACAAAACAAAAACAAACAAAAAAAAAGCTTGTGGCCTGGAGGGAGAAGCAGGGAAGATCCATCTCTCACATTTCCACCTTGGGAAGGGCAGAGAGTCCTTGGTTGTGGGTGAGGCCACTTAAAAATTAGTTTCCATGTGTAGGCAAAACACGTAATACTTCAGATATGCACTATGTAGTATTTAAATATATTAAGTTTAATATAGCTCCATGGTAAGAGTGCTTGTCTTCTGTTTAAAATATTCCCACGAGTAATGGGAAAGTAAGAAAATGCCTAGCCAGCAATATACCATAAAATTTCCTAGGGAAATTGCTTTGATATAGCTATAAATATAAGATTTCCCATAATATTTAATTTCCTCATTTCTTGTTTATTTTGTAATCCCATTTTCCTTAGCGTGTCCAATTGAAAAATTCCTTAATAATTAAAAAGAAGTGAGCAGGTGCATGTTTTGGAGACGGTAAGGAAGGGTTGCAGTTAGGAAGGCTGGAAAGTCTGTGTTCCACTCTGCAGGGGAGCGTGCAGGAGGAAGAGAAGCCCAGGCCGAGGGGTCACGAGGGGTTACCAGCGAAAGGAGGGTGAGCCCAATCCCTGAAGCCTCCAGAAGTGGCCAACAGGAGAATGCGTCCGAGTGTCCCGTTACTATTTTCACTGAGTCCCTCTCAAAAGTTGAACTGCCCACTCATCAATTTGAATGTTTTTCACCAGTTAACCCAGTCTAACAATAGGTTTTGGAGTACATATGCCTGTGATTTAGAAGTAACAAGACACTTTACATCTTTCCCTAAACATTTGCATGTCTACTTCTACAGCATAGACTTGTAGTATCTTTAAAACCCTTTTCTCCCAAGTGCAGCCTCATTAGAAGTCAACTGGCCTTCTGACTAGCATTTCAGACTCTGATTATTATACCAAAATCCATTAAACACATAAAGTCTCTTATTGGAACCTCCAATTAAACCTCAAGTCTCATAAAAGAGAATGAAGTGATTATAGGAAAGTCATCTAATACTATGCGAAGTGTTGGGAATGATAATGCTGGGAATGAATGCGGTGCCTTTTGCCCAAGGAGCTAAAATTAACAAAATCTAATTTTTCCCAATTCGAAATGATATAGAAAGGAAAATGTAAATAAAGTGACTCGGAGTAAATTCAATATAATGCTAACTTTCATTCAAGGTAAACCCATGGGTTAGTTAGAACTAAACAAATTAATTGTTCCTGGTGAGCCCCAGGGATTGGCTCACTTTCCCTTCCCTAATACCCCCTTCTGACTCCGTAACTTGTTCTTTTTAGCCCAAGAGGGCCTTTTGTTCTCAGATCACTGGCAGAGTAACAGAGGTGGTTGAAAGACGCCATCTCTTCGGGTTCTTTGTGGCCTCTTCCTATAACTCGCCTGGAGAGTGGCTCTGATACTTTAAAATGACCTTGGTCATAACAATAATAGACCCGAGTGGAGTGCTGTCCTTCACTCTTTGCTAATTATGTCACGTTGTCCAGTTCAGGCTTAGCACATCATCTCCTAAACTTTGTCTAGTGGGGTAGGTTTTGATTCTTTTTTTGTTAATTATCTGACCTCGCATATGTCCAAGTTTTTCTACTGTGAAATGGGAATAAGTGTAACTGCCTAACCTAACCCCTGGATATATTGGGTGTAAATGTTTTATGCAATACCAGAGAATCATCATCATAATCATAGTAGAAACCAAGGTGCGGCTGTTCCTTCATTTTCAGGTTTCTAGAGTTTGTGGTGCATTCAGGGGAATCAACACTGTACTACACTGCCCAGTATCCATGTACAGTAGGGCAGTGGTTCTCACACTAAACTATGCCTGAGGACCAACTGGGGATCCTGTTAAAATACAGATTCTTGGGACCTGCCCCCAGAGATTTTAGTTCAATGATTTGGGATTGGGCTCAAGAAATTCATTCGTCCAGCAATTACGTGCAGACATTGTTAAAGGCACTAGGGTGATGGAAGTGAACGAAGAGACAAAAATCCTTTCGTGGTCTATCTGCATTTGTAACAGACCTCCAGGTGACGCTGAGGCCATTAGCTGTACTCTCCCAAGGGCCACACCTTGGCAGCAGCACATGTCAACTAGTGACAAGATCTACTCTCTGCTATGCCCATGGAAATTTCATCACATTTCCAAACTCTGATTCTCCTTCTTTTCCACTGGGACCTACTTCTTGGCCACAATCTTCAGGAATTAGTTTTTATATTCAGGAACAATGGTTCACTGGGGTCCTTCTCAGCAAGTTCATTTACTCCCTTGCTTTTTTATTCCAGTATCACACATTATTAGCACTGGGTTCCCGAAGGACCTCCTTAGTATGAGAGTCTTTAAGAAGGCTCAGGAAACATCACTTGTTCCAGAGACTTTGGTAACAGGAATCATCAAGAAGATGTCTGGATTTGACTTTCAAGGATCAGAAGACAATTAACTTGATGAGTTCTAACCTAAACCACAAGCTTACCCTTAAGAAAAATTAGCCTTATACTGAACCTACTCCAAGTCATTTCATTTATATTTTCCTTTCTATACCGTTTTGAGTTGGGAAAAATTCACTTTTGTTAACGGCCCACACATCCTGTGGAATGAAGCCTTCAGTCTAAAATGCAGTTGATTAATTTCACTAAGTCCTTTGATGCATCAATACTAAAGATGTGTGGGAAACTTAGCTGACCTGGACCAACAGAGCAAATGAAGTAGCTTCACAAGGGCATTGGCTGATTTTTTTTTAAAAAAACACTTTTTACGTGCAATATCTACCTTAAAAAAGATGTATTAGTAAACAGAGCTGAATTATAAAAAATTCTTTTCACTCCAGCGAACCTCAAGTACCCAAAGCTGACAACAGATGACTCAGTGAGTAAAATAAAGGCAGAACAAGGCAACAAGGACAAGTAAGACTTTAAGTGAGTGAAGGAAATGAAGAACTACAAAAATACCTAATAGATTTTAGGTTTATGGAAAAATGTATCTAGGGAGATTGCTTAAGTTATATTTCATGTAGTCTATATTTTGTTTATTTATGTCCTGCCTCCTTCCTAAAAAGGATTGGAAACTGCTCATTTATTCTCTGTATCTGGTGTGAGATAACATTTTAAAGAAAAGATTACTGTTTCATTCTTAATCTCCTTCCTCACAAGTTCTCCAACCATTAAAAAATTTCAAACAGGATAAGGAAACGACATACTTCTCTTATGATAAGTTTTCCCATATCCAGAAAAATCTGCCATTTTAATAACTATTTTTTATCAATCTTAGAGATCCTCCCAGCTCCAAAAAAACTGGGTCGGTATGTAAACATTATGTTTGTAGTTGATGGCAGTGAAATTGCACAACGAAGCGTCTTGCTTTATTTCTAATTTTAAAAGTATATGTGAAACTTTAAAAAAGAAGTCTCCAGTTTTTGAAAACAAGCTTCCTTTTCCATGTCCTTCTAGGCCTTGGCCTCGTGCATACACATTTTACATACATGCACCTCTTGTGTGCAATTGTTTCACTTAACATTGTATTATAGGCATTTTCCCCACATTGTTATGCATTTTAACTTTGAAAATTTAAATTGCCATTTTTAATGGCTACATAATTGTCCATAGAGTTGCTGTATCATTAGAATACAGGAAAAGGAAGGGAGATATTTGAGCAGATGGCCACGACACAGTTCAGGAAATGAGTCACATCACTGTTGTTTACAGTGTGCTGGAGCACTTCATATTCCAGGGAGAGAGGTCTGGCCCCGAAGAGTTGATTACTGTAAGGGCTTATTTATCTGAAACACATAAGATGGAAGCTGTCCTGGTCTCAAATTTGTTGTGAAGCCACTCTTTATTCATTTCCTGTATTAATATCCTTCAAGGGACAATATGTTCTGCAAAAAGCAGAGTGAACACCTGAAATGAAACAACTCATCCCTGCATTCTGCACAGTGGCTGGGCTGGTAGGTGTGAGGGCTAGGGGCCTCCCGATGCCCCAGTTCTCTCTCTCCCTCTCACACACACACGCCACCACCACCAGCACTTCAGTGGAGTTACAGTGTACAAGGCATATAGAATATGAGGCAGCAGCAGAGTGTAGTGGCCACGAGCATGTAGTCTGGAACCAGAACTTGACACTCGTGTTCTTGCATCTTAACCTTTAGCATCTGTAAAAATGAGGTAATAATAATCACTTAAAGTCTTACTTGTCCTTGTTGCTTTGTTCTACCTTTATTTTACTCGCTGAGTCATTTGTTATCGGCTTCGGGCACTCGAGGTTTGCTGGAGTGAAATTGATTTTTTATAATTCAGCTGTTTACTAATAGATATTTTTAAAGGTAGATATTGCACATAAAAAGTGGTTTAAAAAAGAGGATAATAATATCCTCATCCTATGGAGTGAGGATAACGTTCACTCCATAGGGTTATGGTGGGGATTGAATAAGGTAATATCCACAAACATAAAGAATAGAATTTGGCACGTGGTAAGCGCCATGTCAGTGCTTATTACTATATTTTCTTGCCACTCACTTCTTTTTTTTTTTTCTGAGACGGAGTCTCACCCTGTCACCCAGGCTGGTGTGCAGTGGTGTGATGTTAGCTCACTGCAACCTCCACCTCCTGGGTTCAAGCAATTCTCCTGCCTCAGTCTCCCAAGTAGCTGGGACTACAGGCATGTGCCACCACGCTTGGCTAATTTTTGTATTTTTAGTAGAGATGGGGTTTCACCATGTTAGCCAGGCTGGTCTCGAACTCCTGACCTCAAGTGATCCACTCACCTCAGTCTCCCAAAGTGCTGGGATTACAGGCGTGAGAAACTGCACTTGGCCTCCACTCACTTTTAAGGACAGCAGAGCAGAGGTCCAACTGCCAGGACAATAACTGGGCATTATCACCCCTTTGATAATAGGAAAGAATACACTTCCCTGTAACATCCTGACCACTTCTATCTGTGTCCCATAGAGAGAAAAATGACACTTATTTTACAAAAATTTTAACCCAGGGACAATATGTGAGACCCTGTGTGTACATTTTAAGCCCACAACTAAAGAACTACTCCTGGAAGTTTACGCCTTGGTTTCGACTTCAAGCACATAGTGTGAGTGATACTATTTAGTTAGTACAAGATTCTCTCACCACCATTACTGGCTACCATTTATTCATCACCTACCACCTGCCAGGACTCTCTCTTTCATATAAGTACATCTAGCCCTCACAACAACCTTATAAGGTAAGTATTATTATTATTATTATTCCCATTTTATATTTAAAAGATGTGGGAACTTGGGGCCAGAAAGATAAGGTGATTTGCCTAAAGCCAAGTGGACTCAGAATTAGAATTTAAATTTAGGTCTGGTTAACTCTCAAGTCTATTCTTTTCCCACTGCGCCCACTCCTGTTTACTGTGATCTTTGTACAAAGAGGACTCGAGCCTTGGGGGCTTGCACTGCTGATTAACTAAACTGGCTAATGCCTACAGCTGCTGTGCTGAACTGTTCAGTGCTTCCCACATGTGTCCTGGGCTCCATGCCAGCCCTACAAACCCCCCTGCCTCCCGACACCCACACCCGCTCTTCAGACTCAGCATCTATGCTCCTGACCCTGGCCTGGGTTGGATCCTCCACCCTGCTCATGAAAAGAGTAGTGTGAAATTGACATCGAGACAATCAGATAAAGCTGGCTGGTTCTGGTCCTACCTGTCAGCTACCTCCTCCTCTGTTCCCACGTCTGGCGACCTTCTGTTTCACCTCAACTCCTCTGTCCACTCTTTACCCACTTCCTGCTGAGTAGGCGTTGAGGTTATACAGGAGGTGATGGAGACCCCTGTCTCTTTTCCCTTCCCCCCTACCTGGCACTGGGCACGAGAATCCCTGATTACACTCCTGGAAGTGAGGGGGCACACACCTCCCTTGGGATGGAGAAGAGTGAACTGAGAGAGATGCAGAGGCCTCACTCACGCTGAGTTGCTTTTTGGAACATCAGGCAGAAGGGGCTCACACTCCAAACCCACACTGAGATCACAGCATCTTCGTGAACTGATTTTAGGAGTTCTATTGCCCCACACCTCCCTGGCCCCCAAAGATTCAGATGTTGCAACCCTATCTCCCCATACATCAGAATGTGACCTTCTTTGGGAACAGGGCAGATGTAATTGGTTAAGATGAGGTCATAGTGGAGTGGCCTTTAATTCAATATGACTTGTGTCCTTATAAAAAAGGGCAAATGGGCCGGGCACGGTGGCTCATGCCTGTAATCCCGGCACTTGGGGAGGCCGAGATGGGCGGATCACAAGGTCAGGAGATCAAGACAATCCTGGCTAACACGGTGAAACCCCGTCTCTACTAAAAATACAAAAAATTAGCCGGGTGGGTGCCTGTAATCCCAGCCACTTGGGAGACTGAGGCAGGAGAATGGTGTGAACCCGGGAGGCGGAGCTTGCAGTGAGTGGAGATCACTCCACTGCACTCCAGCCTGGATGACAGAGCAAGACTTGGTCTCAAAAAAAGAAAAAAAGAAAGAGCAAATGGACACAGACATGCTCACAGAATGCCTTCATGTGAAGATGAAAGATCTGGATGATGCGTCTACAAGCCAAGGGATATCTGACTGCCAGCAAGCCACCAGAAGCTAGGAGAGGACATGGGACAGATGCCTCCTCATGGCCCTCAGAAGGAGCCAACCCTGTTGACGCCTTGAGTTGAATTTCTGGCCTCCAGAACTGGGAGAGAATAGCTTTCAGTTGTGTGAGCCACCCAGTTTGTGGTATTTGTTACGGCAACCCTAGGAATCTGCTAAGCTGGAGAGATGCTCAGAGGAGTCATGAAAGTGTCTCAGCTCTGGGGTGAGGTAGGGAGAAAATAGAGTCAAGGTTGTGGGAGTGGCTTCTGGATGGGCTGAGGGAGCCTGGTTCATGGACAGGCCCCAATCCCTAGCTGAGTTTCTTCAGAGAGAGTTCGAGACCAGAAACAGCTCACCCTCATCAAATGCCCAATGCCACGGGCAGTCTCTGGTGCCTGCCTGGGGACATGGGAAAAAGCGAGATTTTAAGCCTGGCTCACCTTCATGGTAAGGAGTCATTACAGCTTTCATGGGCCTTAGGCGCTTTGGTTTTTCTGGGCTTCTTCCTGCATTTAAAAAAATAATTAAAATATTTTATGACTTCATTGGTGTAAAGACAAGTATAATCTATGCTGGACCAATCACTATATATTTGTTATTATTATATTCATTTTTCTTCTGATTTTAAAAGAAGCTAAAATTGAAACATTTTTTGTGGACCCCTGAAAGTGGTGTGGGCTCAGCCGCTGCGCCTGCTGTGCCTATGGGATAAGTTGGCCCCACCCCATGGATAAAATGAGAGAACCATCAGGGATGCAAAAAAAAAGACCTTTTCTGGATGGTACTGACACCAAGAAACTGAGTCTTAAAAAGGACTCTGAGCGAGTGTGTTATATTAAGCTCTTTCTCCATCCTTTAAAAGCTATGCAATTGCTACGCAGCTTGCATATCTGGTGTCAAAAGATCCATAGTTGCCTTTCATTTTTCCTTTACCTCAGGATGAACCAAAAAAATAAATACTTCCAGGTATCGATAGAGAACCTTGCTACATATTGGCTGTCACCACCTGCAAGCGTGTGGCCATAAATCCATACCCCTTCTGCTAGGGCAGCTGTTGTACATTGTCAGAACCCTACATAAGACATCGCCCTATGTACTGTATTATTGGCCCTCCTGATTTACTGTATATACAGTCTGCAAGTTAAATACCAACAGAAGCACCCGAAAATATATTCTCTTGCAGCCCCTGTCTGAAAACTGCATTGCCCAAATAATGTCTGCTCATTCATCATTTACTTCCCAATATCTGAGTGTCATTCTCTGAAATACATCTCTACAACAGTGCCCTGTGAAACAGCAGCCCAGAGAAGCAGAAGTGGAATCTCCAGCTTCAAGGCCCAGACATTTAAAAAGGGGGCCTGTTTCAAAAATGAGACTAAGCAATTCAAACCATTGGTATCTCGCTTCCCTTTAAGGGACTTTTACTGGCTTCCCTTAATGTAATATTGGAATCCTTCTTCCTTTTATGCACACCTCCTAGTATTAGAAGCAGTGATAACAAATTGAATACATAAACCCACATAAATGGTTCTCCCTAGAATTCATTAGGAAGTATTCTTGTTTACACAGAATTCCAATTGATTTCTGTGAGGGATCCAGGAGCATAGATTTCTACTTAGTGACAATCCACTGGAACACACAAATCCAGAAGTAAAACTGGTTCCCATGTGATATAGTTTGGATCTGTGTCCCTGCCCAAATCTCATGTTGAATTGTAATCCCCAATGTTGGAGGTGGGACATGGTGGAAGGTAACTGGATCTTGGGGGTGGGTTTCTCATGAATGGTTTAGCACCATCCCCCTTGGTGCTGTCCTTGTGACAGTGAGTGAATTCTTGTGAGACCTGGTAGTTTAAAAGTGTGTGGCACCTCCCCACTTCTCTCTCTTGCTGCTCCAGCTGTGTGACATGCTGCCTCCCCCTTCACCTTCTTCATGATTTTAAGTTTCCTAAGGCCTCCCCAGAAGCTGAGCAGATACCAGTATCATGCTTCCTGTGCAGCCTGCTGAACCATGAGCCAATTAAACCTCTTTTTAAAATAAATTACCCAATCTCAGGTATTTCTTTATAGCAATGCAGAACAGACTAATATACCATGTTACAGGTTATCAATACGAGAAAAGGAAGAGTGTAGTGGACATGTACTTGTTTCATAGACTGATCTAGGTTTGAATATCAGCTTTACAACAACTAGACAGACATTTTTGAGCCCCTGATCCCTCATCTAAAAAATGAACTCAATGCCAATGCAGGACAAGGTTGACTGGGAATTCAACCTCCATCCCCTCCTTTCTAACAGAACCCTAATTTTGTCTAGGTAACTACTCATCCAGGGCTGGCTTCATGGACAAGTGACAGGGCCACATGCTCAGAAGGACCCTGTGCTTGGGGAAATGCTCTGCTATTACCATCTTGAAATGCTTAATAATTTTATCTTAGAACTTCTGGTTTGCAAGTAAAGTCTGCTGGGACAACACAGCACACAGTGAGCAGGTAAGATAAACATAATATGCACATCTGCTATCTTAGCCATCCCATTTGCTACCTCCGTAACATACTTACCTTCTACTTGCTTTTACTCATGCTGGACTCCCATCACTGTGGCTTCACTGGAATTCGATGATCATGTTCTGTATCAACATGTCTGCAATTGAGTAGGTAGGGGTACTGACAGCCCCGGGTGGCTATACTTTCCATTCCAGTCATAACTTGTTTGGACACAGAAAGAAGGCAGTGGTATTCTAAGAAACACAAATGATCAAGGAAGCTTTTCACAGCCTTTCTTACTCATGTTACACCTCTGTGTTAGTCAAACACTTATTCTGAAAATGATGGAAGGGAAAGATAAGGCAACCCATGGTTCTTTTATTTCCTTAGGTCCTTCCTTAATCACAATGAGTAGCAATGTAGAGAGTGTTAGCAGAATGTGCACATATCAAGAAATGAAATAAAAATTGTTGAATTAGTTGTGTGCAGTATTTCCCTGCTTGGTAAGAATGAAATACTGTGCATTTATGAGCTACAAACTATGAATTACTTTATTTCACAGATTCACATAGGAATTAAGTTCCCTTATATATGCCAACCACAACCCTGGCTCCAAGTGTGGGAATGATAGCACCAGGGGTAATTTCATCCCACTTGCTGGTGATTGGTCCAGGACAGGCATGCCACTCAATCAGACCAATGAGAAGCTTGCTAGGGACTCCTGAGAAAGTTCTGTCTTCTGCTTCCAGAACCGACTCTCTTTATTCCATCTTTCTACAAAGTGAGGATGAAGTCAACATGCAGAGGAGGGTAGAGTCACAAATTCATTGACAAAAAAAAAAAACTTTTAAAAAGAATTTGCACGGCTGGGTGCAGTGGCTCATGCCTGTAATCCCAGCACTTTGGGAGGCTGAGACGTGTGGATCACAAGGTCAGGAGATCGAGACCATCCTGGCTAACACGGTGAAACCCCGTCTCTACTAAAAATACAAAAAATTAGCCAGGCGTGGTGGCGGGCGCCTGTAGTCCCAGCTACTCGGGAGGCTGAGGCAGGAGAATGGCGTGAACCCGGGAGGCGGAGCTTGCAGTGAGCGGAGATGGCGCCACTGCACTCCAGCCTGGGCAACAGAGTGAGATTCCGTCTCAAAGAAAAAAAAAAAAAAAAAAAAAAAAAAGAATTTGCGGAAAAATAGAACTAAAGCTTCCAGTCTAAGCAACCTAAACACTGGTCTCCTGCTGTGACTTCCAGGAATGCGAACCAACTATTCCATTGTTACTAAATCCAGTTTAAGATGGATTTTCTGTAACTTGATGCTGAAAGCACATTGATAAATGTTTGTTGACTGAGTGGATGAATGTGTACAGCATTATAATCCCTGGCATTGGACTGGCCATGACAAACTTTATGGCTCTTAAAGGAGGAGTCAATCTGACAGCTGAAGAACAAGGAAGAAGGCAGTGCAGGAAGGAAGGGGCACCCTGGTGTGCGCAGGGGTGAGAGGCTGACAAACATTAGGGGTCAGAAAGGAACATGGTCTGGAGATGCAAATGATTCATGCAGGGAGAGCAGGGACCATGGAGTGGCTGCCCTGGATTTTCAAGGGTCTGGGATTTTCTCAAGGTCGCCGGCGTGGTTAGTTGTAGGGGAACCCTATGCTATGTGTAGAAGTACTTGGAGTGGGCTGGGCGCGCTGGCTCACGCCTGTAATCCCAGCATTTTGGGAGGCTGAGGCAGGCTGATCACGCAGTCAGGAGATCAAGATCATCCTGGCTAACACGGTGAAACCCCGTCTCTGCTAAAAATACAAAAAAATTAGCCGGGCATTGTGGCGGGCGCCTCTAGTCCCAGCTACTCGGGAGGCTGAGGCAGGAGAATGGCGTGAACCAGGGAGGTGGAGTTTGCAGTGAGCTGAGATCGCGCCACTGCACTCCAGCCTGGGCGACAGAGCGAGACTCCGTCTCAAAAAAAAAAAAAAAAAAAAAAAAAAAAAAAAAAAAAAAAAAAAAAGGGCTTGGAGTAGTGAAGAGATCTGCAGCCGCACAGCCATGATAAGATCTTAGGAACTACCTCCTTATTTATATAAAGGTGCTTTACTGAAATATTAATAGCTCAGTTTGGGTTTGAAACTGAGCTGTGCCTCTCACTAATGGTGTAACCTAAGCAAGTTACTTTATCGTTCTGTGTCTTGGTTCCCTCAAAAGGAAAATGAAGAAGATATGAGCAGTACTTACCACCTCCTTTTCCATGAGGATAGTGAGGTCATCCAGCGTTTGGCACCTGGCAGGAGTTGCGTGGATGTCGGTTATTGTTATGTCTTTTGATTGCCTTACGTGGTTCCTTGCAGGGGGAGAATTTTTTTTTTTTTTTTTTTTTTTTTTGGGAGTCCACCATTCCTACACCCTTCCCTCATCTTTTAATGTCTGGAGACTGCTGTCTGCAATTGTAAACCACTCCTTCACCTTCCTGATGCCCACATTACATGTAGCTTATTTTTGCCTTACTGATATTCAAGCTGAAGGAGGATGATGAAGAAGCTCTTGGGACCAAATTCAACACCAGCCAGTCAGCCTCCCTGACTATCCCCAACAGAGACTCGAGTGGCTCGATTCTACAGCTTAGAGTTTGTAGAGGAAAAGCTAAAATCCACACAAGAAATATTTCTGTGGCCGATTTCAGCTGATTTATAAGATTTTTTCAAGCAAATAAAGCATATTATCACCATTTTCAACATATCGTAGAATACTGTCCATCTTGGTGATCTGTTTCCCCAGGCCATATTTGGCAACATTTGGTATTACCTCCCACAGACTCTTGCACTTCCTTGGCCACAGGAATCAGATACGACCCTGTTAGGGACAGCACGTTTTCTTTAGTTTATTCATTCATATTCATTTAATGCTTATTGCATGCCAGGTACCATTTGGTGAGCTGCCTTACACAGTTATCTGCATTTTATATATTATGTGTGATATAACGGATGATCTTACACATATGTACTTCTGCATTTCAAATAGCTCAAAGTAAACTACAGAGGGAATATGCAACTTAAACCACAAACTACTCTTTAAAAACTTTGCTTCAAAACTCCAACCAAGAATTGGATAGTTTGTAATTGCACTGATTTCTGGCCCCTGGATTAGTCTAATCTTTCTGAAGTGGATACAGAAATATAATTCCATTCAGCACATCGTTATCACCAATATTTACAGCTTGCCTTTAAAAAGTAAACAAATTGGAGAAACTAGAAAAATTCTCAACCACCAAGTCCCCAAATTTCCATGAATCTTTATATTAATGTGATAAAAGATATAAAAGTTCTTGGCTGTGGTTTAATACTAGAAGATGATTCAGATGTAGAACATCTGACAAAGATTTTAAAAATTCTTTTTTAATGAATATGCAGATGAAGCAAGCTCAGTGTAGAATAACAAAATCACATATGTTGTCAATTATTTGAAACACACAGCACAAACAGCCAATAAACACAGGTAGAACCCCTCAGTGTTGTTGGTAAGATTATGGGGGTGGGGAGAGATTGCTTACAGCTGTTATGTTAATTAAGGAATAAAATAGCTCCATCTGCTACTCCATCTCTCCGTCGAGCTACCCACCCTTTTTGCTGCTTGGTTCTAAGTTGACACTGAACTAGGGAGCTGACACCTAAGTCCCTGGCCTCAGTTGGTTTCCATGTTGAATAGAACTTGGAGAGGAAGGTATGGCAGGCTGAGTCACAGACTCTCATCTGAACACATCTCCATCACTCTTAGGCCTGAGATGGGGGTGGGTGGCATGGCAGGCTTGCCTTCTCCCATGCAGACGTAGCTGTGGTTATGGGTAAAAATCTGTGGAGTCATCTTGCTTTATTTTTCCACATAATTTGCATGTAGCACTAACCCCATTAGTACACAGTGTAGCCACCAATAGTCAGCTTTGGTTGCAAGATCCTAGGAGAGTGAAGTTTGGGATTTTTATCCAGTGTCTTTCTTAGGGCCCAAATCAGAGACACTTTCTGCTAACTGTTGAGACATAGATTAGACCACAGACTGAATACATTTTATAAAAAATGGGGAGCTTCTCATGCATCCAGCCTTTATATATGAGCAAGTGACACTTTGTAGCTTTCTCTATCACCTCATGTTCCCTAATTAGGGTAAAAATCATTCTGTCCAAGATGAAGGCAGGCAGAAGAGTAAGGAAGATTTAAAATGCATTATATTCATTACCATGCTTAAAGCCATTAGTATGTATCAAAAGTCTTTAATAAAATAAACATCCCATTGCTTTAAAAAGTCAGTGAAAAATCATATTATCCTCCCTTTTGTTTTTTCTACTTTCTTTTCTGGAGGAACTAAGGAGCAATGAAATATCAAGAAGGTAGTTAAATTTCAAGAGGAAAGATTCGTTGAGCACCTGTCATGTGGTGCGCATAGTCCTTTATGCGCAGAGTGCCCCATTGTCTCCCTCACAGAGTCCACAAACCTCCCCTTGCTCTCAACTAGAGACCAGGAGAATTATTGTTCTTTCTAACCCTATGATGGAATTGGCAATCCCTTCTTGAATCCTTCCACCACCCCTCCCCGACACCACGTCCCCCTACACGACACAATCCTTGAAAAAAGTGGCACATAACTGCAAGACTCATCCCACACAGAAAACAAGGAGAACAACCATTGACAACTAAGTGTTTCTCTAAAGAGGCAGCAGGGCTCAGGGGCAGAAAAGAGTCAGGTGGCGGGGCCTGTTTTATCAGAAGAAAAAGACCAAAGTCATGACAACAGAATAGATATTCTTTCTTTGAGACGAAATTGGGTTAGTGACTCTAAGAAAAAATATTAAGGTTTACGGCAGTTGCAAGCTCTCTTAGGAGTGGAGAATGGTCTGAGACTGGGATGCCCCAGTTTATCTAATTCTTTGGAGCCATCATTATCTTCCTCCAGAGATTACGACACTCAAGAAGAGGAAAATATCGGCAAAGATTGGTTGAAGAGCTGAGGCATTACTCAAATTGCAAGGTGGAGGAAAATGTTCAGGTTACTCTTCTCTTCTTTTGGGGAGGGGTAGAGCTTTCTGAGGGAAGGGGCTAGGCTGTTTGTGAGGCATCAGGGGTGGAGGAGGTGCTAGGAGCCAGCGAGCAGAGAGGGATGGCGGGACATACCCCCAGGAAAACAGGTGTCGTAGGTATCTGTGTTTAGGTGGTTCTTCCTATTTATGCTGCAGGAAGACAGCTAAGTGGATTGTTGGTTGTTTCAACTTTTATTTCTCCCAGACTCTAATGTCCCTCTCAGAATCACCTGATCTTTCAGTAAAAAGCCCTTCCTTCCCACCATGCCATCTACACCGTCCATAATGTGCGTGTCCATTCCAAACCATTTTTGGGTGAAGGGCATTGAAACAGATGCCAGTGGCTCTGGAGAGCACCAGAAATAAACTTGAGAAGCTCAAGACAGTGTGATACAACTTCTTTACTGCTTCTGTAGGTTAGTGAAGATTCCCCTAATAATGATATACACAATCTAAGTTATATTCACCTTAACCACCAAATAAGATTGCAACCCAAGAGGCTATGAAATTCTTCTTCCTACATTTCTGTGAAACAGAAATCTCTTTAAAATCATCCAAACATAATGGTGAGAGGGCATGTGGAACACTTCAATCCAGGGCTTACAGCAGAAGTAGTCAAGAGTAAGATAAACAGTGTGATGAGGATCATGCAAGCCCAGCGTGTTGAGGAGCCCAAGATGCTGAAGCCTTTTGTACTGGGAATCATTGTAAAAATGCAAACAATGATGATGAAACTCACTGACTGGTTACAAAGTGCCAGGCACTGTTCTAACTGCTGTCCATGTAATAACTCATTTAATAAACAAATATTTTTGCAAATCAAGTGCAAAGAGAATAGAAGAGGTCTATTCGTTGTCCCTAATTTCCCTTGCAAGGCATACTAAACATTCAAACGAGCTTCTTTCTTGGTATAATTTATTATTTACTAATCACTGATGGCATCCTGAGACAACCAGAAAGAGCCAGCCTCAGACACCAACATAGCAAGGCTAACTCTACTAGATTCTACTAATAATGAAGTTCCCATCCCAGGTTCCCAGGATCACAGCCTATTGCAGAAGTGTGCAGCAGTCTCTCAGTGGTATAGATTTGAAATAGGTTGAAATAATGTTCTGTTGTTTGAGCAACATAAATGGAAGCAGCATTGCTAAATAAGCTATCTTTTAATCAAAGCCAATTTAACTATGTTTTTCTGTTTATAATTCATTAACTTTAAAAACATGGTATTATACAAAACATAGAAGTCATGAATTAAAATCCCTGCAGTCAAATTAGACTCTGCATGTCTGGTATATTTAAAAGATAATGTATAGGGGTTGCCATGGTAACTCATCAAGTGGTAATTCTGTACCTTTCTGAGTGAAAACCTTGAAAGGAGAAGACAAGCAATTTGGGGAGATAACAGCACCAGAAATTGAGTTCATCTGTAACTTAGGCTCTCTGTGAGTTTGTTTACCAGCTATTCACCATGTGGATGAAAAACAGTAAAAAGACAAAAAAGATTCACATTTCAAGGCTCCCTAAAATTGCCAATTCCACTGTATAGCTGATTCTCAGCACAGGAGGAAATGGGACTAGAATGCTGGGAGATGACACTATCATCGAACAGTGAGCTCCAAGGAGAAGCCTAATTGTTACTTCTCAATGGCAGAAGGCAGGTGCTTCCCCCGGGGCAGGATTCTGTTTAATCCTTAGGTCAGAGCCCAGCTTCAACTCAGTGTCGCAGGTCAATTACCACCCTCCAACCCTGAGGGGCGACATGAACCATACTCACGCACCGGCGCATGCTCCCTCCTCAGCACCTCTTGTACATTCAGAGCTCCTGCATGGGATGCCGAGAACTCACACCCTTCCAGGGCTGCTGAAGATCATATGACTGATCATCAACTTTGATTTTGACCCATCTGTCAACAACGACACAATTGATGAAAACTTTCTAGGCTTTTTTGTAACTCTTTGCTTTCTCTCTCACCTTATTTAGATGGCATTGAATCCAGGTTCTCTAAGACTGTCATCCCCACTCTCACACCTGTCCTGGTTTCTCTGTTTAAAATATTTGTATGAAAACCGATAGATTATAAAATCTACTTCCTAAGCAGGTAAGTTGCCTAATATGGTCAGGAAATGCGAACGACCATAATAATCGTGAGGACATTATTAGTGGCAGGGATTTATGTCACTTAGCTTTTAAAATTCCAAACGATGAGGAATAATAGAATCAATTGCATGGGTGTTGTCAACGGTGCTGAGTTATGTTATTTTCAGTGGAGGCAACTTTTCCCCTGCCCGGGAACACTGGTGGTTGGGGGTCTTATGAAAAGTCAGTGATGGGCAGAGTTGTGACAAAGTGAGGGCCAGAGAAGGGTTCTCTTTTTAGATGATGTGTAAGCGTGATGAATATGTTTAGAATGTAGATACAGATAACACATTAGCAAACAAAGTAAATAATTAATGTTTTACTTATCTAGACAATTCCAGTGTTTACTGGAGTTACACTGGATTCTATTTCATTTATTAGGAATTTACTTAACTTCCTAACTTTGTACCGGAGAATTATTTATGAAGCAACTAATGAGGCCTGGATAGGGATATCAATGCTAAATCAACTGGCCATGCTTGAACCAAAGGGTTCTACCTGGGAGCAGTCTACTTTTCAATACAAACCAACAGCTATGTGCTGATGAGCCATAGCAGTAATAAAAGTGGTTCTATTCTATAAATGGCATATGTTGCCTTCTACAACAAGGCATGATAATGTGCCTTTTCATGCCAGGCACCTTCCCTGATAATGGATCAGTTTCCATCTTAGTTTCTACAAAATTACCTCTAATCCCCTCAGACCACATTCATCAGAGGAAAGCCTTCACTGAAATTAGCTTGCTATAGAAAGTGTTAATGGCTACAAAACATTGTGAACGTACTTAATGGCACTGAATTCTACACTTAAAAAAGGCAGTAATCATAAACTGCATGTTATATATATCTTATCATAATAAAAATGCTATTATCAAGGTTTTTTATAAGAGTGATATGGTAGAGGGTGTTAGGCTGTTCTTGCATTGCTACAAAGGAATACCTGAGACTGGGTAATTTATAAAGAAAACAGGTTTAATTGGCTCCCAGTTCTGCAGCCTATACAGGAAGCATGATGCTGGCATCTGCTTGGCTTCTCGGAAGCCTCAGGAGACTTACAATCATGGCAGAAGGTGAAGGGGGAGCAGGCATGTCACATGGTCAGAGCAGAAGCAAGAGAGGGAGCGGGGAGGTGCCACACACTTTTAAACAATCACATTTCATGAGGACTCACTCTACTGCAAGGACAGTACCAAGGGGGTGGTGCTAAACCATTCATAAGAAACCCACCCCCATGATCCAATCACCTCCCACCAGGCCCCACCTCCAATACTGGGGATTACAATTCAACATGAGATTTGGGCAGGGACACACTTCCAAACTATATCAGGGTGCTAGGGAGGGGAAGTGGGAAAGAAGGGTAAGACAGCACTGAAAGGGAGGAAAGGAGGGAGAGGGAGAGGAAGAGAGAGGGGGGGTGGAGCAAGTGAGGGAGGGAGAGAGAAAAAAAGATATTGACTGATGAGAATGAGTTTCAGAGTATGGCAGAAGTTTTTTAGGTAGACGAAAGTGTGAAGTGTTGCAGTAGACATTTGTGATGCTTGGCTGCCTGGCATCTGAACACACTTTCTACTCTGGAGGAATCTCAAGATGAAGCTGAGGGTGGCATTTGGGGAATAAACTGACTGAGGCAGATCTAAGAGAATGCATATGCCTAGGATGCTACATCTTGAGGGAGGGACTAAGATGCAGGTTAAGCCAGCTGTGGATGGCTCTGTTGTGTCATTTTCTCTGGTTCTTGCCCTTTCTCCTGTTTTTTTTTTTTTTTTCCAGCTCTCATGTTAATTCTGCAATAAAATCCTTCTGGTAACTTTTTTTCAACCTAAGTTATTCTATGTTAGTTTCTGTGGTTTGCAATGTTAATACAAACAGAAAACAAATAATTACTCCCACATTGTCAAATAATACTTGAAATCAAGTTCAAAATAGAATTTCAACTGTGTTTTTTTTTTTTTTTTTAACAAAATGAGAATCTTAGCTGAATTGGTAGCCACAAATCTTCCTCTGTTGTGGCAAAACCGTTTGATCTTGCCCATTTTCAGTCAAACAGGGGCTTGGGTAATTGGGAAATAGTTTTCTATTCTATCACAAAATCCAAATCCCCTGGAAGATTAGAAGGACTGATTTCATGCTCTCTCTCTTTTTGTTATGGCTTCTTCAAAGGTTGCAGAAGGAATTCCCAAAGAAGAGTCTGTCTTTTCCCTAAGAGCCTTACTAATGAGATGCCAGCAGCAGAGACATTATCTAGTGGACCCTGGGCTATTCCTCCAGAGTGAGGCAAGAAAGAGCTGACTAGGACCCAGGCTCCAAACCACAGAGCCCCATGCTGAGAAGCAACCTCATTCCCACTTGGGAGGGCAGGTGAGGGGGTGGTTTTTCTCCTAGCATAAAGTCTTCATCTCTTTCTTTGAGTTTATCAACCTTGATACTCAAGACAGTTCTGAAGAAATTGTGGAGCCCTGGTATGGTTTGGCTGTGTCCCCACCCAAATCTCATCGTGAATTCCCACATGTGGGAGCGACCTGGTGGGAGGTAACTGAATCATGGGGGTAGGTCTTTCCTGTGCTGTTCTCGTGACAATGAATAAGTCTCAAGAGATCCAATGGCTTTATAAGACGGAGTTTCCCTGCACAAGCTCGCTCTCTTTGCCTGCTGCCATCCATGTAAGACGTGACTTGCTCCTCCTTGCCTTCTGCCATGATTGTGAGGCTTTCCCAGCCATGTAGAACTGTAAGTCCCTTAAACTTCTTTTTCTTCCCAGTCTCGGGTATGTCTTTATCAACAACGTGAAAACGGACTAATACAAGCCCAGAAGTGCCCAAACCCAAAATGTCTGTGTAGCAGCAGCATCTCTGGCTGTGGGTTGACCAATGGGGTGTTTCTGTTTACTTCTTCTTCACCTCCTCTCCTTTTTCCCTGATGATTTGCCCACAGGTGTCAGAAATGAGCTGTGTACCAAAGCTTATTTACATCCTAACTCTAAGAAAAACTATGCTTTTTAAAAAGCTACATTATCTCTGAGGATTTCAACCAAAAGGCTGAAATCAGAATCCCAGAAGCCTGTATTGGAATCATTTGGGGTGGGTTTATTTTCTCCTAAATGATGAACATTCACTGCCCTTGTCCTCTAGATGTGCACACACCCCCATTAGGATAAGCACTCACTTTTCATTGAGGTGACCAGGGCAATGTGCAGCAGGTTTTCTTCAGGATGAACAGTTCCTGGTGGGGATTTGCACCCAGTGTTTCCTGCTCCACATCCGCATGGTATCCATCGGGCACATGGTGGAAACCAGAATCTGGGTCCATCCTGGCTCTGCCCTTTAAGCACCAGGCTGCTTGACAGCACCCCAGTTTGCACTTGCATTTGGAGAATTGTAAGGATTGGGGAGAAAACAGGGTGAGAACATGTCGGGCAATGCAAAGCACTCTAGAAACACCATTTGCCAGTGTCATGAGTTCTAGTTGTATGGGGTGTGAGTGCTAATGCTCTCAAAGGACCGCTCTGGAAAAGAAATGAGGCTGAATGTTAAACAGTGACAAGTGCCTTATGCCTTGCTTCAATGAAAAAAAAAAAAAGGTCTTCTTTTTCTTGCTATAGAAAAAAAAATGGAAATTGAGAACATGAGTGACTTACAGGTGAGCTGGTTCCTCTCTGAGAAGTTCGAAAATGTGTACCGAGGTAGAAATCATCATAACTTTGTTAACAGAGGTGTCCATTTTCTTTCCAAGAGATATTAGGAGCACTGGGGATTTATATTTGATTTCCTTACTTTGTTTTCTCTCTGCCAATTCTTCTAATGGAGAAAATACGTGGTTATCAGAGAGAAAGAGGAATAAAAGACAATGTTACTATGGAACAGGCTATTACCAAGCCAAGGTTGATAATGGAGAGAAGTTGCATTTAGGAAGATATATAGTGATGTCTGACCAAAGTGAAAAAAATAAATAAAGAGATTCTGTTACGGACTTGGCATTATCTTTTGTAAAGTTGGCACACTATTTTCAATTGCAATTTTATGAGTTTTTTAGAAACTAAAATAACAAAATAATTACATTAATGCCTACATAGACATGTTTGTGTTGTTTGATATTCTTGAAATATTTTAAGTCCTTTGCATAATCAGATTAAGTAACATGAACACAAAACTCTATAGCTAAAGGCCAGTGTGATCCCAGGAGAGACCAGCATTAGCAAACAAATTAATTCCCGAGTAAACCAGAGAGAAAGGAGTTAAGCCTTTGATCTAAGACTTACTATTTCCAAACCATCTTCAAGTTAAATTACAGATATATCTCCTGAAGTGAGTCATTGGAAACCAGGGCATACATGGCACCCCATTCTTTCCTTCTATGACCCCATTGAAGGAGGCAGGTTGTGTGAGTGTGGCGAGATGCAACGCTCCATTTTGAAACACTTTGCCAATTTCCCCCCCTCTTCATGACCTTGGGTAAATGACTTCAGCACTTTTGAGCAGGGTGCTGCCTTTCCTACACTATAAAAATGGCTGTTATGTCTATCGATCATGCAGAGGTGCCACGAGGCTTAATTTATTACTTAATGTTTGTGTTACACTCTGCAGCTCTTACATGGAAGGTGTTATAGAAATGCAAAGCAGCAATATATGACCTAAACATCTGCCTCCTCAAATAGCTCTCCAGAAAGTTTTCATTGCTTCAGCACAAGGGATTTCCTTCAAAATGTATAATTTTGTCCAGGTCTTTCTTGGCCCATAAATTGATTCTCCCTCTTTTCACAGCATAGAGTCTCCGTGCAGAGCACACTTTCCATCTTGTCCCTGAAATGTTCACTGTGGATGCTCTCCCTTGTGTGTGCATTGCAATTACTGACAGTCTCTTTTTCCTCATCACGTTTGCCCTCTTCATTCTTTACTCCAAAAAGCTATTATAATTTAACCCTTCTTTATATGCTTAATTTCATACATGGACATGTTACGTCTCACCCAAGAGCATGATGTTTTAAAATTAGGCACTAAAAACAAAAGAAATCACTTAAGAATTTTCTTGAAAATAAAATAAGAAAATGCAAAAATAGAAGGTCCAAGTCTGAACATGTTTTGATGAGATGAAGTTAACTGCTAAATTGCTAAAGATTGTATTGGAGATTATTTCTGGTAATGTTAATATTGTCCATAATTTTGTAAAAGTAAGTTCTTCATTAAATAACTCTATAGCAAATGGGTATTATTTACATAGAAATTCCAGAGTTCCAATATCTATTTGCCTGGGATTTAGATAACTTCTTTTCCAAACACGATTAGAGAGAGAAAATAATAAATTATGCCAACATATTGTATTCAAAGGCTTTCTTCTTTCCACATTTTTACTTTCACTTCAGTTTTGAGACTATTTTTTTATTTGCATATTATTCTTCAGCCCTACGTTTTTGGTTATGGGAGTATCTTAAAATGTACCTGGGATTTGATTGATTGATTGAGAGACGGGGTCTCATTCTGTTGCCCAGGCTGGAGTGCAGTGGCATAAACATGGTTCGCTTGCAGCCTCAACCTCCTGGGCTCAAGCAATCCTTCCTCCTTGGCTTCCCAAAGTTTTGGTATTACAGGTGTAAGCCACTGCACCCAGCCCTGGGATTTGTCTTAAACAGGTATGATTGTAATTGCCCAGGCAGGTTCTTCTTGCCCACTGCCCAGAAAAGCCAATGCACTGAGGGTAGCAAGAGTGTTCACAGCAAGGAAAGATTTAATTATTGCAGGCCAGCCAAATGGCATGATGGGAGATAATTCTCAAATCTGCCTCCCTGAGAATTTGGGGACTAGGGTTTTTCAAGGCTAGTTTAGCAAGCAGGGGACTAGGGAATGGGGAATATTTGTTGGCTGGGTTGGAGATGAAATCATAGGGGGTCGACCCTGTCTTGTGCTGAGTTAGTTCCTGAGTGTGGGTTACTGGTCTGGGTGGTGCCAGTTGGTTCATACAGAATTGAAGATCTGAAACATATCTCAAACACCAGTCTTTGGTTTTACAATAGCAATGTTCTCCATAGGGGCAACTGGTGAAGTTATAAATTTTGTGGCTACATCACTCCTGAGTAGTAAGTAATTTTTAAAAAGCAAGTTATAAAACAATGACTGGTTAGGGTTTATACCTACATCTTAGCAGAATTCAGGTTCCTATCACAATTGTAACCTTGTGGACTTTCATTAGTTTTAAAAAGGTGATTTTGGTCCCCGAGTAAGGTGGGGGTTACTTTCAGGAAGGAACTGCTATCATCTTTGTCTTAAAGTTAAATTATAAACAAAATTCCTCCCATAGTTAGCTTAGAATGAGCAAAGGCTTAGCTTGTGAAGTTAGAAGCAAGATGGAGTCAGTTATGTTAGATTTCTCTCACCGTCATAATTTTGCAAAGACAGTTTCATCACAGATATAGAGACAACTGTCTTTGAAAGAAGAGTTTATTACTTACAGGTTCCAAGAGAAGAGGCATGCCATATTATGTCAGGCCTCCGGGGAAGTACCCAGGTCAGTCAGGAGGCAGAAGGAATGAGGGAAAAGCCTGGTCTAGAGTCTTACTGTGGTTTCCATGGGAGAGAAAGGGTGAGGCAGGGAAGGCAGGTTTGAGCAAGCTTAGAATTGGATAGTTTGGATAATGTGGGCAGGCTCTGGCCATAGGGGTGGTCTCTAATTGTCTGATGCCCGGCCTTGGGTGATTTGGCAGTGGAAATACTGGCTTGGTGTATTAGAGCGAGATAAAGGTGGTGGTTGAGGATATGGGCTTTGGATTGGTGGGGTTGTATACAAAAGGTGTGCTCACAGGCAAGTTGTCTGCTATCTCTAAAAATTAGCTAAGCCCTGGAGGGGCAGTCCCTCCTCAGGTCCACACAGCCCCCACAGTGTCAAAGCATCATAAAATATGAAAAAAAAGAACATGATTAATACAGGGGTATCATCTCTGAAATTTTCCAAGCAAATCTTTAAACTAAGTTTGGCTATATATAATTCTTTTTATTTAGTGATAAAATAAATGCTTTATAAGGAAAAAAGTTGTGAAAAGAATCATGAAAATTGCTACCATTGATGAACACTTACTACGCCTAGCAATTGATGAAACAGTACATATATGACCTCAGTTGAAGTATTAAACTACAAAAGAAAGCTAAATGAAAAAGAAAAGCTTAAATTACCTCCTGCCCTTATTTACTTGTTGTTTGCAAGAGGCAGATCCAGGCAGCTTGGAAAGAGGTAAATCAGCATTTTCTTCTTTCTAGACAGAGCTGAGTCAGCCTCCCAGCACTCACGTATGGTGTTGTGAGGCTGCTCAGTTAGGAGCATAACCTGCTACATCGGGCAGTTAACTGGCCAATTTGAATGAGTTCTGGCATTGTTTGGCAGCTCAGCTCTGACAGTGACTCTAACAGAAAATCCCTCCATATATGTCCTCAGTTTGTGGGTAAGCGTTCTTAAACTGGCAGTATGCAGGGAGTTACTACCTGGCATATGTACCACCACATCCCAAACCATATCGATGGCAGGTATCATTTTGTCTGAGCAAGGACGCAACCTCAGAAACTCTCAACAGAGTGTTCTAAGAAATTCACACCCGATTTTCATAGGTTGGCATAATAGATGAAACATATTTATTTGTCATCTGATGTGGCTTTGCTGTCTCCCCACCCAAATCTCATCTTGAATTGTAGCTCCCATAATTCTCACATGTCGTGGGAGGGACCTGGTAGGAGGTAATTGAATCACATTGACAGATCTTTCCCATGCTGTTCTCGTGATAGTGAATAAATCTCACGAGATTTGATGGTTTTATAAAGGGGAGATCCCCTGCACCCGCTCTCCTGTCTGCTGCAATGTAAGATGTGTCCTTGCTCCTCCTTTGTCTTCCACCATGATTGTGAGGCCTCTCCAGCCATGTGGAACTGTGAGTCTATTAAACCTCTTTCTTCTTCATAAATTACTCAGTCTCGGGTGTGTCTTTATTAGCAGCATAAGAATGAACTAATACACCATCTCTATACAGAAGGATGAAGACTCTATCTCTATACATAATTATAACTACTTTTTAGAGTATTGTAGATCAAAAGATAATCAGTTACTATTCATTGACTTAAGAAAATCAGACATAATTTGAGGTTTATATGTTTATAATGGATATTTGTCCATGAAATGGGATAAATATGAAATGAGACATTCAAAAATGAAATATCTTATGAAATGTACACTCCTGCTGATGAACTCAAGCCTTTTCCCAGCTAGCTTCAGATGGGCGTCTATTGCTTTGGACTGCACAACATCATCCCCTAGTGCCACTTTCCTCTAATACCAGGACCACTCATTCCCATGGGTACCCAATTCCATAGCTGTGGTGTGGTTTGATTGGAACTGCTGTTGCCAACCTTGCCTCACTCCAACCTCCCCACCCCCCACCCCAAGCTGTACAGAGGTAGGCACCTGGTCCAGCTAGGTAACAATATCCCTCCATCCATAGTGACTGCTTCTAGGCTGAGCCAGTCACAGCTCTTCCCATCAGGGGAGACCATTTCTGCAGGAGATGCTAGGCTAGGAGGGTGATATGGTTTGGCTCTGTGTCCCCACTCAAATCTCATGTTGAATTGTAATCCCTGATGTTGGAGGTGGGGCCTGGTGGGAGGTGATTGGATCATGGGGGTGGTTTCTGATGGTTTAGTACCGTCTCCCTAGTGCTATCTCATGACAGAGTTCTCCTGAGATCTGGTTGTTTGAAAGTGGGTAGCAACTTCCCCTCCACCTTCCTCCTGCTCTGGCCATGTGAAGACCATGCCTACTTTCCCTTCCCCTCCTGCCATGATTATAAGTTTCCTGAGGCCTCCCCATAAGCAGAAGCCGTATAGCTTGCAGAACCGTGAGCTAATTAAACCTCTTTTCTTTATAAATTACCCAGTCTCAGGTATGTCTTTATAGCAGTGTAAGACCAACTAATATATAGGTATTAGTTGGGTATAAGCAAGGGGCTGGTGGTGGTCACCTTTCCTGTCATGTGAAAGACTGCAGGTATAATTATGTGAGCACAGTCAAGAGACAAAGGGAGAGAGACAGCAACAGTGATGGGGACAGAGTCTGAGCTCTTGGATTCAGCTGTTCCTGAAATCAGAGGCACACTGAACTTCCCAGTCCCAAGAGGCAATAAGTTCCTTTTGTGTCCCCTTAGGCTAGTTCAGAAATTGGATTTATGAATTTGCAGCTGGCAGAGCTCTAATTAATACAAAGACATGTTAAAAAAAAACAAAGGGATATTTTTTACGGTCTTTATAGTGCTATTTTGTGGTGTTCTGACTGTTGCACAGGTGCTTGTTATTGAAGAGATACATGCTCTATATAAAAGACATTTACTGAGTGCTTACTATTGCTAGGCATTATTCTAAGTACTTTCCAAACAGTGAGTAAATTAATTCTCCTAAAATCATTTGCAGTGGGTATTACTAGCAATGTTATACAGATGCAGAAACTGGGACAGTAAAACAGTAAAGAAACTTGTCCTAGGTCACAAAGCCTGCAAGTGGCAGAGCTGGGATTTGAACCTAGGCAGACTGGCTTGAGTCTGTGCTCTTAGCCACTATGCTAACACTTACAACTTGCTTTTGTCCTAGTTTTATATTTCATAATTACATCTAATAACAAAAGAGAACAAGGCACCATATACCTTCTCCGTTCCATGCCTTGAATGCTGGCCTCTAGCTGCTGTTCTTCCAAGGTGAGAAAGAGACCTAGTTATACTTTACAGAGAATTTGAGAATCATGGTCCTTTAGACTTGGGAACATTTTGGAAGAAACACTGTCCATAAGCCTCACCTAAATTCGCACAACTGAAAATGCCCATCTTTTCATAAGTCTATTGAACGATGTTATTCAACCAGTGATAAATTAACCCCAAAATACATAGGTGAACTGCAGTATATAACATAGAATAAATATATCTGAGAAAGTCAAATGTTGTGAGATGGGAAAGGGTACTCCTGCTGCTCAAGGATTAGAGTTGAAAGCAGGAAAATCTGCTGTGCTTAACTGGGTAAAGTCACAGCATTTATATTTCTTGTTGATAGCTAGTGAAGATTCTCCTTGAAGCTCAAGTTCTCGCTGCCCTCTGTCCCAGTCCCCTGTAGAATTGTCAAATCCCGCTTTTGCACTTACTTGATTACCTGCTGAAATCCTGAAATTGCCACAGCTGTTGCCATTTCAGCTCCTTGAATTTATGAGCACCAATGCATCTCCCTTGCATCTGCTTTGGCTGTTGCTTTTGAAAGGAGCGATCACACAAGGAGGGGTAGAGGAAGAGGCCCAGATAGTTCTGCGGCACTGAAGGCAGCTAAGAAAAGAAGGAACTCTTGACTTTGCGATTAGAATAGTAGCAACTGAGAACATTAAACGTGTTTATCTTTCTTCTGAGGAATGCCAAGTATTTTTAAAAAGAGAACCCTGACTCATCGTGCAGAAGCACAAGGACACACACTAAAAATAGTGGCGTGGTTTCTAACATCGAGATGCTCCGCAGCGGGTGACGAGAGGTTTGCTTCTAAATAGACAGGTAACCTACAGAGAGCATATGACGATCTTCTCTCTAAAGGAGTCTGTCAACTCTGTGGGATCTTCCTTTCAGATGACTGATGGGTACAGCAGGGTGGAGGTCGGGAAGGGGAGGCCAATGGATATGGAGGTGGTACTGTTTCCATAAGCATTTCTCTTCTTTCCTTAATGGAATCGACATACACTCTGGCTTCCGCAACGTCCTAGATTAAAGTGGCTTTAAGCCAAGGAGTAAGCCAGTCAGACACCCTTTACACATCCTCAGTTCTAGGTGGGCTCTGGTCTGGGACCAACTATTCTCCCTGATTGATCTGTGCCCTGCCACGGCCTCAGAGAAAGACTGATTCCTGTGTATTCACTAAGGACAGTAAGATGCTTCTGGACAGTCAGATATTTGGGACCTTGATATTCCCCACAGTTGAGTCCACTGGCTCTTTATGCACAGGTGACCAGCACTGACCGAAGCTTCTCAGAGTGAAACTGAGCATCTTTCCAGGTGCCTGCACCGCCAAAGCCGAGACCATCTCTCCATTTCCACACACAATGGCACCTTCAGAAACCAGGGAGAGGATGTACCTCCCTGCCAAAATCAATCCTGGTCAACTCCAAGTGAGTCTATAAGCCTTACTAAAATAAAGCTGATTTAACAAATAATGGCTTAACACTTGGAATCACTAAATGCTATGCTTTAATGTATTTGTAAGAAAATCTCACCATTTGATGTTAAAAGGAGGAACAAGATGAATTTTGACACGCATTTGTCAAATCTTGAGGAACATTAACTTTCTGAGCAGAGAAGACCTTTTTAGAGCCCCCAGATGGAAACTGGATAAAGTCCTTTAGACTTATGAAAAGCTACATGCTTGAACACAGCTCCTGCCCTGTGGTTTCAAATACAGGCTTAGGACTTCTGCCTCTGAATAGGCTGTCAGGCAGCAGACTGATGCTCTCACCAAAAATAACTAGAAAGGCCACATAAAATAAAATTAAATTTAAAACTCTGTTAAAAGACATAAGAGAACTGCTGATGCATAGGTGACTATCAAGGCCACAGTCTGAAGAGGGTAGAATCACAGAGGGGTGAGTTGTTGATCTGTTGATCTGCAACTTCTTTTATTCGGGGACATTTGCAGAGTCTAGATGTAGAGTAAGAATCCGCCACTGGAGCAGAGAAATCAGCAGAGCTCTAGACAGCCTTGGAGGGTTCAAAAGACAAAGCTGAAAATTTACGAGGCCAAGATCCTGGTGAGAGGCAGAAAACTGACCCTGGTTTTCTCTTCAAGAGGTTAAGAGAGCAAAAGGCTAAAAGATTAACAGAGCAAAAGGCTAAGTGGAAAGACTGAAAAGAGAGTGAAGTTTTTGGCAGGGTCACCATGCTTAGGGAACAAGAATTATGGTTCAGGACCCACAAGGGGAAGGGCCCTGGTGAATAAACCAGGGTCTTGGCTGAGGCCTTAGGAGCCTAGATTTCACTCAGCTCAGTGAAAGTTGATTATCCCCTTCTCAGCTTGCCTAACAAAAGAAGGTGTACTCCCCTTTGGTGAAGAATAACATCTGGAGCCTCCATACTTCTCCTTTTAATGGATAATGCGCAGCGTTCAATCAAAACTTTTGGGGGTCCCAGCAGCATGCCTGGTAATGGCTGTGATGACAGTTTTCTAATATTTAATTTGATATTAAGTGCATATCTAATTCATAGAACTTGGGCTTCCTGGAAGCATGGTTGCCACAGTGCCAAGGTGTGTGAGTCTGTGTCTGTGTGTATAACACTGGCTTTCATACAGGAGCTGCTCATTAAGGGATAAGCTGCAAGCCAATCATTTGTCAAAGATAATTCTCATTCGGTTTCATACCAAGGAGTGAGGAAGATTTTTTTTTAACTGTGAAAACCCCACAAAAACAAAAAGAACAACAAAAAAAGAACAAAGAAGC
This sequence comes from Pan troglodytes, assembly GCF_028858775.2. NCBI lineage: Eukaryota > Metazoa > Chordata > Mammalia > Primates > Hominidae > Pan > Pan troglodytes. Next base: position 54,295,183 of record NC_072413.2, on the reverse strand, counting down.
CGCCTCTCATCCTACAAATACAAGTCAGTATTCCTTCTGTGTTCTCTTGTAGCATGGTGCTTCATTTTACTTATCTGTATTCTTCCCAAGCTGCAAATTTACTAGGGCCACAGACTATATCTACCTCAGTCACACAAGTCTCCTCCAGTGGCTGGTGCAGTGCCTGGAGTAAAATGGGGGCTTAATAAATATTTTTTATAGAATTAATGAAGGAAATAAATAAAAGCAAACTGAATGTCAAACTTACTTTGGGAAAACAGTCACAATACAGTTGTGATCTGCAGGTGGGTGCACAAAAGCCCAATGTGAACTATAGCAGAAAGTCTCTTATCTGATGTAGTTAGAAAGTTAGTTATTCAGGCCAGGGACAGTGGCTCACACCTGTAATCCCAGCACTTTGGGAGGCTAAGGTGAGGATCCCTTGGGACCAGCAGTTCAAGACCAGCCTGGGCAACATAGTGAGACCCCATCTCTAAAAAAAAAAAGTTAGCTGGGTATGGTGGTGTACACTCATAGACCGAAGTACTCAGGAAGCTGAGGTGGGAGGATCATGGAAGCTCAGGAGTTTGAGGCTGCAGTGAGCTAGGATCACGCCACTGTACTGTAGCCTGGGTAACAGAGGGAGCCCATGTCTCAAAAAACAAAACCAAAAAATTTTTTTTAAAAAAGGAAAGAAAGGTAGTTTTCAGTTCATTGAAGGTAATTTATAGCAGGGAACTTATAGAAAATATATACTTATTTTGCATTTTACCCTTCATACCTCATTTTAACTTAAACACAAATGCACATTTGTATACTAATATCTTGACAGTGTGCCAAAGCCTTTTGAGTATAGGTCCGTTTACAAAAGAGTCAAGTGATCCTTCTTGATGATCTTTCTTGAATGAACAGCATTCACAATGAATCATTTCCAATTTAAGCTTTTTTAAAGTGGAGTGAGAACCAAAAGGCAGTAGGGACAATCTGAGCAAAAACTTCACAAAGCCCATACACTTCCCAATATTTTCCAGTTTTCTTTCCCATACTTGAAACCTTTTTTTTAAAAGCAATTTGCTTAAAGTCCTCTCAAAGTATTCAGCTTAATTTTCAAAGGCAAAACAACTCTTTGATACTCATATTTATGAGATTATGTGACATTTAATTACCTAATATTAACAGTATGACTGATATAATAAGTTTGGAAACAACTATAACTGAATCCTGGTAAGCATACAACTCAACTGGCAGAAGCAGAAGTATGCGGGTTAGGAGAAGGTAGCAAATTACTAGGTGGGAGCATGGGCATGCCATGGGCATTCATTAGTATGTTTCATAGAGGCGTGGTCAATCCCGTAAGAAAGCAAAGTAGAGGTCATATAAGAGAGCTTATAGAGAAAGTGTTATTAAGGACAAGGAGCAGCTTCCATTCGCAAAGGGTAAGTATTCCAGAGTATTTAAATATATGATAGTTTAACTATTAATTAAGTTAAACTGCCTTAACATATTAACATTTTATAGTAAAGAATGGAAAATACATACATCACCATTACATGTACATATATAGTAATACATAGTCAAAGATTTAATTGCTTTTAAATATATTTAACATAAATTATATTTATACCATATTCAAAAGTCTTTTTGAAATATTTTAAATTTTCCTTTGCTATCTTCTACCAATTTAGGATGAAAAAGGGGGGTTTGATAGGTAGCTAATCCTGTTTGAATTATCAGAAGCTCCAAATTAATGCATTACAAATTGCATGTGTAATAGATGGTACAGCAGGCCACTTTTAGACAACAGGCTCCTGGAGAATAGAGCTAGCACTCAATGAATATGCTGTACACAAGACTCTACCAACATTAGTTCTCCATAAACCTCATTTTTTCTTTTCTTTCTAAACATTCAGACCTGTAATAAGAATGCAGCTCAGGTCTATCCACTTAAATGCTGTGCCAAGATATCATACTATAGATATTTTTGCACTTAGTCTATTAGGTAATTTTTGCCTGACATGAGTATTAACGAGAACGGATATACTTGTTAGGTACTGCAAATAATTCAACTTTAAAAACATTTTCTATTACTTCTCTTTCAAGCTTCTTGCTTGGACTAAAGAGTATTAAGATTGCAGGTGAGCTATGAATCATTTTCTCCAACAAACACACACACACACAAAAACAGATGAGACTGATATAAGATTATAACTATTTCCTCTAACACTAGACATTATTTTTTTTCTCATTACACAATTTTACCCATTTAAGCTTATGAAGCTTAAATATTGCTGCAATATTGCTTTTCTCTACTTGCATGTTAGGAATCCATGAGATTTTATTTGATTTTTTTTTCAAAAGTGTTGTGCACATATATAACAATTTGCAAACCATTGATTTGGTCCAATTTTATTATCTCTCAGAGTAAAAAACAGACAGGGATTAAGTAACTTGCAAAAGATCACAAAATAAATTAGAGGCCACACCATTAACAGAAACTGACACTTATGTCAATGATCTTCCCATTGATCACACTGGCTTTGTGTTTTCTAATTTCAGCCATGTTGATTCAGACTAAACTAGTCATTGAAATCTTCATTTTCTGAAGCAGTTTTCATCCTAAAGATTCATGAATGTTAAGTAGAGAATCAAATCCATTAAAAGATCTAAATACCATCAATTGGTTTAGATAAAGAAGGAGTTTTCATCTAATGGAAATGTTGATGGAAGGCAGGAACTTGAAATTTGGCTAGTTTATTAGGTTTCATTGCATAAATTATGGCAATTTAAATGAGTTTTTATTCTTACCCTATACAAGAAACTAACAAAAGAACTGGTAAAACTTTTGGATGCTTTCCATCAGCAGCCTGGGGTAATAATCCAGCTTGGCATCCATCCAATCCAAGAAGTAAATTATTCCAAATAAATAAACTAATTCTAATAACAGAATAGGGCTTCAATATCATAAAAATAAATATATTTAAAATTGAGAAACATCTACCAACTGAAAGGGTGGTGCATTAATTGTCAATAGTCTTACAGTGCGTTTTCAAATATGTAGACACAAGTATATTTGCTATGTCTTTCTTTTCATAAAATAAAGTTATTTCATGGTCATCAGTAATACCATATTAAACTGTTTTAAGTCATAGAGGCTGTGATACAGAGTTTTGCATAAGGAGTAACAGTATTTTTCTGTGAAGATTAGGGTTTAGAACCACATGAATAGCAATAACTAACATTGGGTTTATGCTTATCTGTTTTCATTTAAAATAAATTTTGAGAATGTATGGCAATAGTTCCACAATAGCTAAATTCTATCGATTTTAGCATTCACGAAGAATTCAAAATACCTTATATGGGGAGAAAAAAGAAAGTCTGCAGTCAAATGAATTTGGGATATAGTAGATTATTTTTCAGAGTTATAAGATTATATGACTTTTTTTGCAGAGAATTTCTGGGACTCAAAATTTAAAGAAAACACTTTGGGTAATGTTACCGCAAGGGAATAATATAAGCAACTATCATTTAGCGAGCACTTACTATATAACCATAGTGCCTGTATTATGTTGATTTGACCACATCTCTAAGGGGTAGAAACACTATCATCACCTCTATTTTATAGATAAGGAAATACTTGAACTCAATGAATCCAAACAGCAGAACATTTCCAGAATGTATACAGAAATCAAACTCTGAAATTAAAAAAAGTCCCTTTCCCAGTTTTATTACGAATACATCACTAGATGATAGGAACCCAAAGCCTGTGAAATATGCCCTGATGACACCCAGTTTGCTTACCCACAGCAAGTTTCTATCAGGTTAATGACAATTTTGAGAATTCAGCAAGCTTCCCGCACTATGTACAAAAAAACCTCATCCTTAACACTGAACTCTTTCAAACCAGTTTGAAAATTTCTGGAGGTTGTTCTCCTGTAGAGTGGAAATGGTTAAAGGCATGAACTAAAAACCAATGGCAAAGGATGGGGAATGCAAGTTTAGAAAAGAGGCAAAGGAGTTAAGAGAGTCAGATCCATTCACCTAAGAGAAAATTGCAGCTAGACTGACGGGGCAGGAAGGGCCCTTGTTTGGCTAGGCCATCCATTCCCATCTCCATGTGGGGCCACATGCCTCAAGTTCCCAGGAAACCACATTGGATGTGCCAAAACCAATGAGCACAATGGGAATTTAGTAACTTGCACAGCAGAGGCATACAGTCAATACAATCATTTAGCTGAAGAAGAATTTATCAAAGTATAGAACATGGATCACCTGTAACATCATCTAGGTTGTCTGTTCAAAGTGAAAATTCATGGAGAGAAACCTAGAAAATTACAACATCAGCCTCTGTAGACGCAGCTAAGGAGTCTGCATTTTAAGCAAACCTCAGGAAATTCTGATGTAAGCTTAAGTTCAAACCTGAAATTAGGCAAGAAAGAATTCATTATACTTCTTTTAACTAACAAGAATAACCTTGGTATTCTTCAACTAGAACCTGTTTAGAAGACAAAAGAAGGAAGTGATGCTTAAGAATGGTCCATTTGGGCACTCCAATGCACATCCCATAATTAGCAGTGGGTGTTCTGGGCGGCACAACAGCTTGAAAACAGTTTGTTCAGGCTTACAGCTCCGCAGCCATAAGAAGCATGGCCCCATTTTGCAAGCCTCAGACACATTCCTGCTACCGACATCCAATTTAAAATTCTTATTTTAAGTTCAGAAAGACAGAGTCATGCACCACATAACAATGCCTCAGTCAATAATGGACTGCATATATGACGGTGAGCCCATAAGATCCTGATGGAGCTGAAGAACTCCTGTTTTTACAGCTAACCTGTTATACAGTAGGAGTATATTCTAAAATAACTATAAAAAGTACAATAACATAGTTATTATCAAATATGTACTGTACTAATTGCATGTGCTATACTTTTATATCACAGTGCAGTGGGCTTGTGTACACTAGCATACTAGCATCACCACAAATACATGAGTAATGCACTGTCTCAAAAAAAAAGAAAAAAAAATCTTAGGTAGATCCTTTAGAATATGAGTTGTCTGGTGGTTTTGTTTTTTTTTTTTTTGGAAGACTTATGTGTATGTTCTCTTTTTTTAAAACAGGTGGTGTTTGGTTACATGATGTTCACTTTATTTAATGACAAGTAAAAGTGTAAGGAAATTGAGCTATGTTGTCACATTGTGGAAAACATCTCAAGGCAGCAAGAAACTGGATAATCCTGAATATTTTTACCTGAAGGACTAAGTAAAGATCATAGCATGGTGGTTTCTAAGACACAAACTCTTCATAATCTAACATCTCTGAATTTAGGATGCATGTTTTCTTTTAATTTTTATTGAGACATTAATTCACACACTATAAAACTCACCCTTTTAAGTGTATAATTCAGTGGGTTTTGGTCCATTCACATATTCACATAGTTGTATAACCATCACCACTGTTTAGAACATTTTCATCTTCCCCCAGATAAGCCTCATGTCTGCTGGTAATCACTCCTTATTCCACTTTCCTTAACTCCTGGCAACCATGAATCTACTCTGTGTCTCTGTGGATTTGCCTATTTCTTACATACAATATGTTACATATAATATGTTGGCTTTTTCAACTTAACATGTTTTCAAGATTCATCTATGTTGTATGTATCAATATCGTACTTCATTTTTATTGTCAAATAATATTTCATTGTATGGATATACCATGTTTTGTCTGTCCATTCTTCAGCTGATGGACATTTATTTCCACTTTTCGGCTGTTACCAATAATGCTGCTATGAACGTTCATGTACCTATTTTTGTGTGAACATGTTTTCAATTCTGTGTATATACCTAGCAATGGAATTGCTGGAGCACATGGTAACTGTACATACATTTTACCTCTTGAGGAATGCCAAACTATTTTTTCCAAAGCAGCTGCATCATTTTACAATCCCACCAACAATTTATGAGTGTATTTCAACATCCATGCCAACAGTCATTATTGTCTTTTTGACTTTAGCCATCCTAGTGGGTATAACGTGGTATTGTGTGGTTTTAATTTGCACTTCCCTGATGGCTAATTGTCGAGCCATGTTTTTATGTGCTTACTGGCCATTTAATACATTCTTTGGAAAATGTTCTGAAAAGTTATAAACTTTTGATCGTCTTTTAATGAGGTTGCATTTTGATGAGTTGTAAGAGCCTGTTACATATTTTGGACCCAACTTCCTTATCAAATATATAATCCTGAAATATTTTCTATTTTGTGAGTTGTCTTTTTACTCTCTTGACAGCGTCCTTCCATGCACAAAACTTTAGTTTTGATGAAACCCAATGTTATATATTTTTTCTATTTTTTTCTTGAGACGGAGTTTCGCTCGTCACCCATGCTGGAGTGCATGGTGCGGTCTCGGCTCACTGCAACCTCTGCCTCCAAGGTTCAAGCGATTCTCCAGCCTCAGCTTCCCAAGCAGCTGGAATTACAGGCGCCCATCACCACGCCCAATTTTTGTATTTTTAGCAGAGACGGGGTTTCACCATGCTGGCCAGGCTGGTCTTGAACTCCTGACCTCAAGTGATCTGCCTGCTTCGGCCTCCCAAAGTGCTGGGATTACAAGCGTGAGCCATCGTGCCTGGCCTTTTTTCTTTTGTTGCTTGTGTTTTTACGTTTGGTGTGTCAAAAATCACTGACAAATCTAAGGTTACAAAGGTTTACATTATGTTTTCAAAGGTTTACATTATGTTTTCTTCTAAGAGTTCTATAGTTGTAGCTCTTTGACCCATTTTGATTTAATGTTTGTATGCTGTGTGAGGTGTATTCCTTGCCCAATGGAATGTAACTTACAATTATAACCAGTTGTGATTTTCTATAACACATCTCACAATTCGTGGCATCTTAGATTTGACAAAGTATGGAACACTTATCCCCTGAAATAAAAGCCTATATAAATGTGCATTTTTTTTCTGGAAATGAAAAATCTGTTTCTCTCAATAATACTAAAACTCTTTGAATATCAATGTGATGAGAACAAAATCTGTCATAAATATATACATTTTCTTATGATAGATATATTAGTTTAAGGCTTCAAGGAAGGCTTGAAGGCTTACACACAATCCTTATTATGTTGTTAAAAGTGAATGAAGACTGTCACAAAAGCAGCAATATGGCTGAAATGATCATGACAAAAATCCATTAATTCTACAAGTCAGGTTAAATTCCCCTGGAAGTTAACTTTATTTGACAGTGATGTAATGTCACGAGAAATAGTAATATAGGCACCAAGGAAATTTCTTTAATTAAAAAATGTAGGGGATTTTCAGAATCAAGGTTTAAATATGTATTGTGCAGAATATAAAACAATTAATAAACTCAACAGTTGGAGATTAACTTGGAAGTTAGAGAAGTGAAAAAAATCAGTTCTACTCGTATCAACCTACTAAATGTCCTAATGAACTCAGTGACAACCACAGAATCTGAAGACAATGGCTCACAAACAGGCTGATATCCATTTAATAGTTTTTGAAGATTTTTTCCTGTAAAATGGCTTGTATTTCCACAGGTACAATAGTGAAGAAATAAACTTTTCAATTTGACATGAAATATAAAACAACAATTTTACAAACATATTCATAAAATTTAACTGCTAATAACACAATACATGGTAAATGTGACCATCCCCTTAACTTCTAGACTATTTAATACAGAGAAGCAATCTGTCATCTCAGCTAAAAAGAAACATCTTTCCTTTCATTGAGTTTATTTTTGTTTGTTTAGAAACTGTCAAGCAAAACTGGAAAATACTTATTTTCCTTATTTTCCTCTAGGGATTCTTCATGAGGGCAAAGACTTATTTGAAAGGATGTAAGTTATACTAAAAAGAAAATACTGAACCTTTTTTTGTGTTACTGCTTCAATGATGCTTAGATTATTTTAAAAAGATGCTGAAGTCGTCTCATTGGTCGCACAGAAGGAGGCGCATCATACCCTAAGCCGCAAAGGCTAAACTACTGGGACAGAAGATTGACAGTAAAGGGATGGAGATGGATTTGGCTTAAAATCAAAGTCCTGTGGTTTGTCTATCAGAAATTCCACTGTTATGAGGCAAGGCTGCAAGAAGATAGTTTTTACCCAGCATTAACAATGGTGTAATCACACACCCTTTCAAGCACATCCAAAGAACAGAATGGCTTTAAAAAAGAAAAGAAGTGAAACAAAACCATAGGACTGCAGGTAACAATTCTATAACAATTCTATAACCTATATTACACTTCAATTAAGCAGAAAACTCTCGTAAGTGTCCACACAATACTGAGCTCCCAAATAACAGAGGTTTGAGTTTTTCCATGAAAAAAAAAAAGACATTGAAGCTTTATGAAGAAAAGAGTTCTCCTCAAGTTTCCCAATACAGTAAATGTAATAACTTAAAATAATTTCCCTATTGGTACTGGAAAATAAATTCTACTACAATCATGTTTATGCCAGTTTCTGACATATTTCTGCATCCAGATTCATTAGTCTCCTTAATGGAGCCCATCATTTTTCCAATGGCTTTCTCCTTTCTTTAAACCCTAACCCTGAAATTCTATAACCAGTTATATCACGTGGCTTCCCTGAGGCACAAAGGTACCAAAGTCTATAATTAACTATCGAGGAATGATAAATATGTTCTCTATTTATATTAACAGATTTTAATTCTTTTGGGCCACAGTTGGGAGAAAAAAATCCAGAAACCTTAATACTCTGCAGGGTGAACTGTAGCCCTTTTTGCTAAAAGCTGAACCAAATAAGGGAAATGTTGAGAGTTGCAGCATGCATGACCCGGCAGCACCGATTATTAATAAAAAATTCCGGACTAGAAAAATACTCAGAGTTGTACTCCATCCACTCTGAATCATTTTTTTTTGTAGTAAACGACATAAACAACTGAAAAATATTTCTATGGGAATACATCACTGGGACTTTTACTTCTGGAAAGCTACTTGCAAAAGGCATTAGAGTCAGGCCAAGACAACTAATTGGTCTGAAATTTCCTTGTGTATACACATGGGGGAGTGGGGCTAGTCCTTTAAAGTGATGGCAAGACATAAAAAAAGAAGTGACCTTGGAGAAATTACTTTTCTGAATTGCGTTTCTCCACCTTGGTGAGCTACAGAGTTCTTTATTTTCACAAACTAACTCAACTGTGAAAAAAAAAATCTCCTTAGTCAAAATTGTAAAGGGATCTTCCTACAAGTGGCCAAGAAGAGCCTGGTGTCCTTTTTGCTGATTTGCCACCTCTCTGCAGTTCCTTAGGCAGGGTGGGCGGGACCTGACTTTGGAAGCCAAAGGAAAAGATGTGGAGCCCATGGAGGGCGGTTCACTGTTACCCCTTCCAAGAGCTTGGAAATTATTTCCCAAATTTCAACTTATATTTAAGCTGAATTTACTAAAAGTCAGAAACTTTTAGTTAGACATATGCCCAACTATGGGACGTGTCCAACTTGGAAGGTTAACTTCATTTTGGGGGATATGTCACGTTGCAGAATGACTAGACTTATAAACAGGACTTGAAATGGAAAATTATGGTATACCTAACTCTCTGGAAAAATATCTTTTTTTCTTGGTAGGTAAAATCTGGCCTTTCTGGATGCAAGACCATTTAGCTTACAAGATGGTTTTAGGGCATCAAGAATCCTTCAACCACTTTCTAGGCATACAGCAAGAAAAGAGAACAAGTGCCTCCTTTGTCATTCTTTGGGGCCCAAAGAATTACAGGCTGAAAAGACATACTTTATCAGCGAAAGCTAATCATCAGAGACTCTGGCTAAATCAAAAGGCATTCAATATATTATTCTAGGCAAGTCCATTTTTTTCTTTCATTTTCTGTCTGCAGGTAGAGTAAGCTATACAGAATACAGCAAGCTATCTGTAAGAGGACTGTTGTCAGATTTTCACACCATTTAAAATTTACCCAAACAAAACCAAAACCAAAAATGTCTCATCCTAAACAATGATCTCCATTGAAAAATAAAGCTATATTAAAACTGAGAGGCTGAACTTTAAACATATTACGTCAAATTAAGCAGCAGCAATCAAGAGTAATATTATCGTATCACTTTAAGGAAAAGCGTATTCAAATAGGTTAGAACGACTGAAAATAGGCAAAATACGAAAAAACCAATTCAAGTATGGATATAGTACATTAGAATCATATAAATTACGTATATGTACAAAGGTTAAAAAAAGTCACCCAAATCTGCAATGGTCAAATTAAGAGAACATTAGTTTAAATAAATACTTATTTTATCTCAGCCAGCTTCTACCAGTCTCATGTCCTAAAGGATCTTTACCTTCTAGGAGCAGTGATACGATCGATGCCAAGCATCCGAGAATTATTAATCAAAATGAAATGAAAGTAACAGGAATGGTGGAGCTCCTATGAAATTCTCATTTAATTATTCCTCAGCAAACACTCATTTGCGCTCTCAAAAGCAGGAATTTTGAATTATCTCTGCAGACGTACCACTTGGTGTTGTGTATATCTAATCATCCCACTTAAATTTAGTTTGATTTGCAAACATTTTCAAAACTTACTGGGCTCCTTAAGCTGCAAGGGAAGGTGACAGATGGTGAAAAGGGAGTGCACAAAAATGACTATATCATTGTGATTGGTTGCTTTCAGACTCACAGAATTTGGCTTTCTTAACAAAGGAAAAAAAAAAAAAAACCCCAAGCTTTATGAAACCTCAAGTGGTTTTAAAAAGTAAAAGCTTATTTTTAATCATTCTTAAATCTTAATTCAGTCAGCAAATAAACATGGTAGTATTACTATACCCAGACCATGTCTACTACTGTAATTACCCTCAGTTAATGAGTTTTTAAGAGCTGATGTATTTTAATCAACCAAACAGTTCTGGCCGTGCAAGATGAGTATCGGGGCAAATCATATTAGGCAGAAATAACAAAAGACAGGCAAAAAAGTTATGGAAAATTGTTTGTGAAGTCCCATGTATTTGATGAATGAATATCTAAAGTAAATTCCACTGAAGTTAAAAAAAAAAAAGCCCACAAGTTATGAATATTCTCTCCCCCAACAAGTCAGAAAAATAAATCAGAAAAAGCCCCAGATTTCAAAACCACCTGTGCCTAAGGCCATCTGTCCACCAGTCACACTGTACAGAGCCGCCCCTCTGCTGTCTGGTCAGGTTTGAGCCACGATCAAGTATTTCTAGACACTGTGCGCCCTTCGCGTAACACCTACACCACACTGCACTGAAGTGAACTTCATGAGCCCACACTTTTGAATAAATTTCTTCTACATCTGTAAAATATGATTTAAAGTCTTGTCCAAGATTACAAAAAAAAAAAAAACTTGGTTAAAAACCCAAGGTTAAAAATAGAAGCATAGCATTTTAAATCCAATTATTACAAAGATATTATGGTTTAATCAAGCAGACTTCAATGACGACGCTGCTGTTTTGAGCATGCAACACACCACTGGTATCTGTTACACTCCTGCCATGTTTCATCACCATGTCCCCTCTCTTTATTTCCAGCCCCTGTCACCCTGCCCTGATAAACAGCATTACAAAAAGGTAAAATCTAGAGTTAGTGGCAAAATCTTCACAGTAACCTGTTAATAAAGTCGTAGATGGCTGTCAAGGGCGTCAGTCAATTGGACCTTGGAAAATTAATTTGATGCAGTTTTGCTCCCCAACCAGCTGTGTAGCACAGAAAGGGCAAGCAGCGTGAAATGCATGAGTTCCATGAGGCAACGGGATCTGAGACCAGTATTTTGCAGACTTCTCCGAGCACACGTGTCCACAGGGAGTGAAAGCATGAGTTGGCGGTCCTGCGTCTACATAAAATCCTGCCTCACAGCCAAGCCAGAGAGGCACATAGGGGCCCACAGTCCTGCACATGGGACACTCCCTCTCGTTGGCCTCCGTGTCACTCCGATGGCCCCAGTTGTGGTACCCGTGCACGTGGCCACAACTGAGATATGCCCAGGGCTGCTTCTCCTCCACCACCTCTTTCCTGTTGATGCTGGGGAAGGCCAGGGTGTTGAGCCCCACAGGACACTGAGGCCGGGCGGCGTTAATCTCCTGCCGGAGGGCTTCTATGTGCTTCTGAGTTGGAGTATGAAAAAGCCCATCTGCTGTTCTCCAGAGGAGAGTGGCCCCACACAGGTCAATGAGGGAGCCGTCCTGCAGGACGTTGGTCTCACTTTCCACCTACAACAAGTTTGAGACACATGCCTTTTAAAAGCAAAATCAAGCAAATCACTCCAAGATTCTTTCCTCTCAGAACAAGCAAAAAAATATTTGAAGATAACACATTTGAAGATAACAATTTATCCCACAAAAACAGAACTGGGGGAGTAACCTATCCTCCCCGAGCCTCGTCTTCCTCATCTGATCACTGGATATGATACATATATGCCGTATGTACAAAGCCCTGAGCACAGTATGTATACCTAGCTTCACATGTTCAATTACTGTAGTGGTTATTTTAATGAACTTCACAAATCTCCTAAGATTTTCTTTTTAACTCCTTAAGTCAGTAACACAATGACTCACTGATCCCATAGGATGAGAGATGTCCTACCAGTCCATCCAGTGGAGACTCATCCTCATCTTGATGACAGCCAATCCAGAAGATCTTGCGGGGGGCCTGCAGTCATTACTGGAGGGTCCAAAGCACTCCTGATGACCCTTAGCTTCCTCCACCTTGAATCTATCTTTCATCGTTCATTTTTAAGGTTTGAAGCTGAACAGTTCAACATGAGCCTTCATTTGTAGGAGACCTGTGCTATGCACTAAGTGCTTATAAGACTGATTAACAGCTGACAAGAAGCAGCTAGGCGTGGTCAGCAAGAATGTGACCGCTGCCTCCACATGCCAGATGCATGCTAAGCCTTGGAGGTACCAAAGGCCAATAAAACCTCTTCCCCATCCTGCTGAGACTTGCTCTTCAGTAGTGGAAGGCAGACATGCCCAGAGCTCAGAGTGCATGAAGGCCAGTAAAGCACTGTTCAAGGCCACACATTTATAGCAGCCAGGAGTGTGGACTCTGGGTTTGAACCCTGGCTCTCCCACTTATTAGCTGTATGACGCTGTGCAGATTACTTAAACTCCTCGTGCCTCAGTTTCCCCTTGTTTAAACTTTAGAAAAGGTGGTTGTGTTAGATAAGTAAATGCAAAGAGTTCTTAGAGAACACTGTCTGGTACGCAGTCAACACTCTGTAAATACCTGCTACTATTACTCTGATGATGACAGACGGTCAGAAATGGTTTCTAAAAGGTTTTTCTTTAACAGAGATTTGAGAAAGATGTCAGGCCTCAGTAGGGAGGATAGCAGGAAGGCACAGCAGGGAGAAGGAGGAGAGGCCAAATGGCATATGCACCAAGGGAGCAACAGGGAGTTTGATGAGGCTGTGCAGCCAGGCTGAACAAGGATGGACGCAGTTCAGGGCACTGGGTGGGGGAGGACGAGAGACCCAGGCGGGAGAGGGAGGCTGGCATCCATGCCCAGAGGGAGTTGGTAGGGGGTTTAGGTAACTATAAAAGAACTGATTGACCTTTCAAAAAGGTCACTTCTAGAACTTTGGAGGGTGGGTTGGAGGGGTAAAGATGAGCTGTGAAGGAGGCAACTGGTGCTCTCTCTGGGTAGAGAGGGTGAGTACACCTCAACAAAGACAGTCTCAGGGGCAAGAGACAGAGGCACAGGGACTAGAGAGAAAGAAATTAGACTCGATGGCACTCAGCTCTTGATCTGAGCAAGAGCCTGTTACGTGCCTGGTTGTCTGGGTAGAACAGTGCTTTCCACAGACAGAAACACAGGAGAAATGGCAGATGAGGGAGTAAATCCTGATTTCACCACTTAGTAGCTCTGTGGTCTTGAGTCAATGACTTAACCTCTCTGGGCCTGGCTTCCACATCCATTAAGCTGGAATAATGCCAATACATGTCTTATAGGATTGTTGTGAGAACTAAATAAGTTCAACAGCAAAAGCCAGGCCAGTTCAGTTTTGGGTGTGCTGAATGTGAGGGTGTGCAGAGTATCGGTGGTGGTAATGCATACAAGGCACGTGTGATGCAGCGCTGGAGACAGATCAGGCTCGAAGAAACATATCTGGGATGTTATCCGCACCTAGGTGAAGCTGTGGGAATGGACGCCACTGCCCAGGCAGGGTCCCAGGGAGGGCAGAGAGGACTGAGGACAGAGCCAGGAGCTGGGGTGGAGGAAAAGAACCATGTAAGGGAAAGAGAGAGGTATGGGAAGCACCAGAAATTTTGTCAATCTTTGGTTCAAAGGACTTTGGCGGCTTTCTGCTGCCCTTGGGGTACAGCCCAAGCTTCTTAACACACTTAAAAGGTCACTCCCAATGCAGTCACTCGACTTCTCCTGCTGTAGCTCTTCCCTTCCTAACTGGAAACCAGGACTGTCCTGCGATGAGCTGCAAGGAGCTGGAGTCCATGAGCGCACTACCTTGGACTGCCCACAGGCAGGTGCAAGAGCAACCTCTGCCTAGAATACTCCACTCCAGTACACCCTGCTCCAGCTGAGCCCTGGTTGGCAAACTCCTACTTGTCATCCAGGTCTCACCTGGATGTCACTTTGCCCTGGACATTTTCCTTGTCATGAAGAAATCAGCCCTTCCCAAGTATTAGTTTTTAGAAAAAGTTAAGGTCCCAACAAATGATAAATCTTAATACTGTACAGGACATACACTGTGACTCCTTTCAGACAGCCTGAAGTTTGCTGATGCTCCTTCCCCGCCCCACCACCATACCGAGCATCCCATGGTCTCCTCTCCTCTAACTGGTTACATGAGGCTCCTGACCTTGCTGACCACAGGCAATTCTCAGAGGAGGCCTCATTGCAGGATAAAACTGTGTCTAAAGGATCACCCTGATGTGGTAAGAAGCTGAGGTATGGTGGTGGCCTAGCCTCTGGCTGTGGAACAACCCCCCTTTCCTCCTGCAGGGCAGTTCTTGGTAAACAACAAAGTCTTATTATAAATCTGGGGTGTATGGTTTTTTATTTTCCACATACCCTTGACTCCCACATCTGGGGTAGGTGTCCTGTGGAGGGAAAGTACCTTCGGTACCTTCTCATGACTGTGCTCATCACACAGTATCTGCAGATCTGCTGCCTAGTCTGTGACCTCCTCCAGACCATGCAATTAGAGGGCAGAGCGTGGACTTGGTGTTTTCTGCCATATCCCCAGTTTGCAACCCCTGCTTAGTAATAACAACCAGCCAGTCATGGGGCATTACTGTGTCCAGCACTGTTCCAATCCTTTCCAGCTACTGAATTAATTTAGTTCTCACAACAGTCCTATTAGACATGTATTAATATTATTCCAGTTTAGGAGATGTGGAAGCCAGGCACAGAGAGGTTACGTCGTCAATTCAATACCACAGAACTAAGTGGTGAAACCAGGACTTGAACCTGGTAGCCTGATTTAGCAATCATTAATAGGCATGAATTCAGATTTTATTTTTTAAATTCTACCACAAAAGAAAAGCTATGAGCAGGCACAGGAATTGACAGCATTGTGGAAGCAAGAGACATTTGGCCTCTACCATGGCAACTAATGGCCCCTACATAGCAACTATCTAAGCACAGCGTAGTGAATTCAACCCCCCATCCACCACTTCTTATTAGCAAGTGACTTAACCTTTTAAAGCCCAGGTTTCCTCATCTGTAGACGGACACAATAACAACACTGACTTCACGGGTTATTTTAAGCAACACTGGAAAGACAATTAATGTAACGCACCTGCTAGAGCCTGACCATTGTTACGCTATGGTTATTTTTATAATTTCACCTAAAATTAGGTATGCAATCAACTTAACTGAATTTACTTAATTTTATACAAAGCCAGTTTAGTTTAATAAAATACTTCATATATAATTTAATTAAATACTCAAGGCCCTCCTGGAGTAATATTATAAATGTTACCATATGTTATCATTAACTAGCTAAAAAAGTACGGCACAATTCAAACTCCATTCACCTATTTATTCAGGGAGTTAAAGGCCTGAAAAGACATTTCCCCCATATTTAATTAATTTTGTTGATTAGTACACAGTTCTGAGGTTCCATCATTTGCTGTAATAATGAAAAACAATGGTGATTTCTTGTTACACATACATTAGTATATTGATTCATATCAAATGCTCAGTATGATATTAATACATAATCTTCCACCAGCACTAGCTCCACAATGTGACTACTATTGTTTTAACAAATATTTTAGACTTTTAGCAGCTCACTTTATTTCTCATATTTCTGTATTAGACTGCAAATGACAAGTACTGCCAGAGACTGTCTCCAAAATCTAATCTCCAGATAAACATAATTTATATCAAATGCTACCAGCAACATGTACAGGACCAATGAGTCATGAATTGAAACAGAAGTTCAAAGAGTCAGTAAACTTTCCTCGAAGACAGACAAAAACTGTTCTCCAGAGGTTAACAAGAGGAGACTGCAGGAAGAATGTATCCGTTCAGTGTCCCATAAGCCCAAGATCAGGCTGATAGAAGCCTTTGTAACTGGCCAGGTTAATCGGATGCTATCAAATAGGACAGCACAATTTTACACAGTTCTAAGTGTCGCTTATAGGGACTAACTTCAAAAATAGCCTGTATATTTAATACAACCCATTAATACAAGCCATTTTTGGAGTTTGTTCTTTTCAGTCGCACTGTAAAATTCTCCGGCACACATAGCAGCCTGAGAAGGGTCATTACACAATAACCAGAGTGGACGAGAAACTCATCCTGTGATATGCCCTCCTGGACAAAGGCGCTCCCCACGGACTCCAGCGTATGCTTTATACTCACCCAGGGAGGCAAATGCTCAGGTGTAAACCATCCCTGGCTCCCCACAACATGGTACTGAGTAGTATTAGGTGTCCAGGCTCTCCATCAGGGAGACCTGAGTTTGAATCCCACTGGCTGCCACCTGCTAACTCTGTGACACTGGGCAATCTTTAACTTCACGCCACATCTTCCTCATCCATGAAATGGGGATGACTCTACTTCCCTAAGAGGGCTGCTGTGCAGATGAAGTGAGCTCATGTCGGAAATGTTAACGCAGAGTCTGCACCCAGCAACCATTTACTGACTTCTTACTCTTGCTGTTATAATGATGAATAACCAGTTTGGCCAATCTAGGTCAGTTTTGTATAAAACTATCCAGTGATCAGAAACAAAAGATTATTTAGAAAAACTGCTTTCACATTTCCTCCTTTGTTTACAATTTCTTGAAAACATTCATACAAAATTTATTGAATTTGCTTTTTTTTTAGAAAATGCTTCTCATATTTATTCAGCCATGGTGCACTGTAAGACGCATATGCTGTGCCTGAAGCTGAAAAATGGTGTAAAATAGAAATAAAAATAACCATTCCCTAAACACAAACATCCAGTAGAGAACAGCAAACGAGGTTAGTGAAACAGCCCCCAACTTCTTTTTCCATCTTAGACATTTTTGGTGATGATTTTTCTCTCTGACAAGTGCTAGGTCAAATCCTCTATTCTGTATACATTTTATTCTGTGGGAGTTTTGAAGAACTCCTTCTTTTCTAGCTTCTAGAAAAAGACATTTGTTCTCTCTCGTTCTAGCTTCTACCTAGCAAATTAAGAAAAGTACAGGAATGGACAGCTTACTAAAAATCAGTGGCTGTGCTACATGGCTATGGCAAGATCAGAAACCCAAAGTTCTACATTTAAGGTATTATAATTATTCTCCAAGAAAGAATGGGTTTAAAAAAACTGCTTTAGGGCATGGGGATAAGTGGTGATATTTATAGGAAAATATTAACATGCCAGGTCAATGCAGTATATAAATCATTTCAAGTAAACAGTTGTAACTATGATTTTGGTGGACAGTATAGAGAATTCTGCCTTAATATATAGGAATTCAAAGGGAAAACCAGCGGACTTATTTTTTACTTCCAGAAAGTCTAGTAAATAATTCCTTAATGCATAATTTTTACTAATTGTTTTTGGACTGCTCAAACGTTTTCCAAATCAATAAAGTTTTACACTAAAAATAAGTTTCTTCTCCTTAAAGTGAATTTAAGTAGATTTTTGTGGTGAGGTATATAATAAAAGATAATGCTCTTCAGGTGGTAAGGAGCAAAACACAATTTACTCCCACTATGGGAAAAGTTGAACCCCTGAAGGAGATAAGGCCATTTCCCTCTTGATTTCAGGGGCTTGTGGAATTCTGCTTCTCCTGAGTTACGGTACATGGCGCTTGGACCTGCACAAAGGTTCTGAACATGAGGGGAGGAAAATGATAGCCTTCGAGTTAGGCTTGAGTAGTTTCGTACTTCACACTTGCAGAGTGAAGCACACTCACCAGCTTTCCTCGTTGCTGGGCCGACCTGGTTTCTCGCAAGGTGTACACATCTCCACAGACAGAGATCTCGCGCCAGACCCCGGGCTGGGACTCCTCGGTGAAGCCCCCTCGTGGATGCATCACCAGAACGCCATTAGTAGTGAGCCCATCCATGTGGCCGTCGGGGTTTTTCCACTTTGCTGCCTTTTCCTGGAGAGAACACAGCAGAACAGAAAAAGTAGGTTAAGATGATGTTGAAATGGAAAGGATTCTGGAATTTCTTTAATACATTGCATAGAGGCAGAGGGGAGGAAGGTGATGAACTTTCATTTTCTATTTAAAGCTAATAATCACAAGGATAACATACGCCATCCTTTCGACAATATAAAAGAAGTGCTGAATGGATGAATGACTTATCACTGGACACACATTATAGTTCTCAAGAACTTGCAAAAAATGGAGGCCTGGGCTTCTCCCTCTAAGATTCTTTTTACCTTCCCCACAACCCCATGAGATTCCAGGAATCTGGTGTGTTTTCTCTTTTCAGTTATACTTATGCCATGCTCTTATCCTGTTATCTAAAAGTACTTTCTATGTACTCACTGTCAGGATAGAGAAGAAAGGACAGTCATAAAGAAAGACTTTTTATTAAAGCTAGAAAATTCCAAAAATGTTAAGCCAACAAGTCGGGGTCATTATGTTTTCATAACAATCACCGTTTAAATTCTCAAAGGTAGATGGCGCATGTAGCTTGACATGACGACAGGACAGAAACTCTTGGGTGCTTGTGCCACAGCTCTTCCCTTCAGCTTTCTTGGTGACAGAGCTCAGCTACTGTTCATGTGGCTGGGGCGGGGGTTGGGGGGTGGTGGGGAATCCTGATTAACCCAACATGACACTCTCAGCCCTCTTCCCAATAGCTGGTTTACAGGTGGGCACAGCACATGACTGGGTTCTGACTGATGACACATGATATCTTCTTGGAGGCTTCCGAGAAAGGTGTCTGTGCTCTAAGAAGAGACAAGGAAGAAACAGTGCTTCTGCCACCCTCTTCTCTGGCTGAGTTGTCATGTGGCAGGGGACATCTGGAAGTGCAGGAGCCAGTTCTCACCCACAAGAAGACCTCCCAGGAAGAGGCTGGTGCACCACGGGAGGCAGAAGGCAAGACAGAGAGAACCCGGTGCACTAGATGTCACAGAACCACTGAACCACCAACCCTGGAGCTGGCCTTCATCGGCACTTCTTATGTGGGAATAGTACATTTTCACTGATTTTAGATCATTTTGAGTGGGTTTTTTCCTGCAAAAATATCCTAATTCAAAAGGAAACTATGTTAAACCTGGATATTCACTAAAACTTCTGGGGTTTACAAGGAAACCCTATAAGGGCAGGGATTCAAGTCTGTGTTGTTCTCTGTAATCCCATAACTAAAACACCCAGTATGGAACATAGCAAACACTCATAAAACATTTTTGAATGAGTGAATCACTAACATTTTCCTCTAAGCCCTAATGATCTAAATTTGGCCCATTTATTTTTCTCTCTGAAATAAACCTCTTCGTTGCCGTAAATACATTATGGACAATGTTATAGGCATACTTTAAAAAAAGTACTTACTGTAAATATTACAATATAAAAAATATAATGAATAACAAGCAATGCTTATTAATGTTCAGATTTTTAATAACAAGTTTCTCAAACTGGCCACCTGAAAACTAAAATCTCAAAATCTCACTAGAGGCAACATACAAAGCCAATTTTTTTTTTTGCTCCAATTAAATGTTCCATATCATAATCACAAGCATTTTTCTAGAAATCGTGTACTTCTTGACAGTACTTACTCCAAGAAATATGTTTTTGGAAGAGTCAAATCCGGCGGCGAATATCCGTGCTGTGTAAGGTTCATTCCTGTCGCACACGATCCTGCAGGCGAACCTGGATATGGTGCTCTGTGTGATCTGGGCTTCGTCCGTGTTCTGGCTGCCAGAAATCGTGTCTGTGACAACGAAGTCAATAGGGCTTTCTGTTGATCTGCCCACCTAAGTAAATCAAATGTACTCGTGATTCACTTGGAAAATAGCAGGGTGCCGTATTTTATTCACAAGGAAAAAGCATTCAGGATTCCTTTAACATTCACTATCCTTGTTCTGAGGGTTAGAATTTAATGCAAGATTTTCATTCGTGCTCCTTTTCCTATTTAACTAGGGAAGATATTAGGGTAACCAAATATTAGAGATACCTATTTTTAATTTTATTGTATTGTGCTAAGAATATAATATGAGATGTATCCTCTGAAATATCTGAGCACATAATGCAGTCATTGTTGACTACAGGCAGAGCGGTGCAGAGCAACTCTCTAGAACTTACTCATCTTGCTTAACTCACTTTATGCCACTTACTAGTTCATTAGATTTTAAGTATTGAGAAAAAGCTCAATTAAGAGGACAGGAGTAGATCTTTGGCCACTCATCAGATTTTATCTCTTGGATTAATGTTCTATCCCAACAACTGTAACTCTGATTCTGAAGTTGCCAATGGGAGGAATGCAGAGGCCTGTGATGTATGCACATAAAGTTCCCAAAAGTCAATTTCCAAGGCATTTTTATTCTGGTCTCAAAGTTCTATCTACAAACTAGGCAATGTAATACATTTTTCATCCAAATGAAGAAAGTAGAAAAAAAATCTTGTATCACTTAGCTCAGCTTGCTTCCTGGAACAATATTACATTTCTTTTGTAAATCTCATATATACGTTCTCATGCACAGACTATCTCTCTAAAACCAACAGACCATAGACATCTATTTTCTTTTGTTTTTTTATAACCCTTAATTTCTTGTCCTAATGAAATGTGCCTGGAATGAACTAAACTGCTGGTTTCATTGAAACTTAACAATTTGAACAGATGCATATTGCCTAGATATATGCATTTCAGGTTTTGAAAACACATAACTTGTTAAAAAATGCAATGTAAAATCTAAATTAGATGTATTATAAAATCATATAATTCATCCTTCTAAAGCTGCAAAATCTCCTCTCTGCTAGATTCATTTAAAAACTGGGTAACTTGGAAACTCTACTGATTCAGACTGCTTTAATTTTGTTAAACATTTTTTAACAAGAAAATTAGAAAAGTAATGAAGACTTATTGCAAAATATTTAACAAATGGAGAAAAGTATAAAGGCGAAAACAAAGCCAACTTCAAACTTAGGCGTAAACCTGTCCTGAGCCTCTATTCCAGTGAAGTTTAGGAGTAAAATGTGATAAATTCTAGAATTTCCCAGTCATCTCACCAAACCTGGAGCCTCATAGCGACAGTCACTGTCACAAGATTTGTCCATCTCCATGGAAGAGGGCAATGACTTTTCAAGCTCTAAGTTCAAAGCCAAAACCACTCTGCTGGTTTGAATGTTTCATAACTGTTCCTTCTTGTGTACAGAAATTACTCTTTTCTAGAAGGGCCACATTCTGAGTTCATCCAAATGTATTAAATTAATGTCTTGATGAAGTAATTGAAATTGACTGTAAAAAGAGGAAATTTTATTCTAACTGGAACAGCCTGCTAGGATCAATGATTTTAAGTCATGACACTTATCTTGATCGGTCATACACATGACTTATCAGTTTGCTTCCACTTAAATCTAACCTCTAGAGTGCTGGTAAAATTTTATACTTTATGACACAAGCCTCATGTTGCTTTTTCCAGGAAAACAAAACAACAACAACAAAAAAACAAAACTAAGTCACTTTCCTGCTGAAAAATCACTCAATGTGGAAAACTTGCAGCCTGCCCTTTCTTTTGACTACTGGATCAACTCTACATTATTTTAAAGGCAGTCATGCACACAAGCCAAGATGCTTTTGAATTTCATCTGATATTCATATAGCACGCAAGCCAGGGTGCTTCTGAATTTCATGTGATAGTTACAGAATGCCGGTAGTCATATAACTAGCTACAGTGAGAACTTTGCTCCATTCAGCATGTTAAATTTTATATATATAAGAAAAGTTTGGGTTTGCCTGGATGTCAGCTGAAGCCAGGACAGGTAAGATGGTATCAAAGCATCTAGAAGGGCCTCACCTTTTTCTCACCTCCCTCAACCAATTCCTCCCATCTCCCTGCATCAATCACTTTATTTTCTGACTTCCCTCCTGGGATAAGGATGAAATATTGTTGCTTCCATCTAAAAGCAATCTTTCCATTGACACTTGGTATTCCAATGTTCTCCCTTTCCCAAGGATTTTGCTCCTAATATTATCTCCTCTCTTTCCTGAGTCACCAATTTCTCCTTTTATACTGGATCATGCCATCAGCTTTCACACACATTCTGGAGCTTCTCAAACTCTGTGGTTAAAGGACCAGTATAGTTGCTGTTGTTGTTTTAAATTTTAACCCATCACTGATGCCTTTTAAACATACAATAAAAACGAGTACTTGAGAAATGATCATCTGCTTGGATGTTTCCGCAATGCCAAACTGTCATAAAAGTTTCCTCTCAATTTGTATGCTTATCTCATTCTGTATTTTAACAAACATTTCACTGCTGGGCAGAGGGAGTGCAGTTTGAGTAGCCGTGCTCTGGCCTAGTCTCCCACCTTTAAAAACGCTTTCCTTCACCTGCAAGCAAGCCCCAGGCTCCAGCCCTGTTTCTCTGATTCACTTAACAGCAAGACTTCTTGGAAAACCTGTTATCTCCTCCACTTCCTCACCCATATCTTTAGCTTCCTTCTTCCTCAACCCACTCCAATTGAGCTTCCTTCCCCACAACTCTACTGAAACCACTCATGCTAAGATTCCAAAAATCAATATATTGCTAAATCCAGGGCTTATGCTGAGCCAGCATATCCCGGTCCATCTCTACCTGGTACTAAAATAATGAAACTTTCAGGTCAGTTGGTAAGTAGTCCCCCCTTCCCTTTTCTTTCTGTTCTCTCCCTAAATAGTATCACCAAATCCCACCTAACAGCTAAAGTCTTCATCTCTCCCCTGAGCTTCAGACTGGCACACCCAATCTCCACTTGTATGTTTGATAAATATCTCAAATGTAATATATGCCAAACAGAACTTGGATCCCCCTTCACCCTGGGGCTTCCCTATATCAGTGACTGACTGACATCCAATTTGCTCAAGCTAAAAGTCAAAACCCAAGAATAACCTGATTCTTCAGTTTCCTCCATGCCCACATTAGCCCTGTGTAAACACTGTCAGCTGTACCTCCAAACACATCCTCAATCCTTCTACTTTTCCCATTTTGGTTCTGGTTACCATTATCTCTTACTTGGGTTCTATTACCTTAGCCTCCAAACTGGTCTCCCTGTTTTCATACTTGCCACCTAGATTCTTTTCCATACAGTAGTTTGAGAAATCGTACAAAAACATAAATCAGATTATACCTCTCTCCTGCTTAAAATCCTCCAACAGCTTCCCAAAATTCCTAGAATAAATCTCAGACTCAACCTGGCCTGAAGGTCCTACCTGTCTCAGCCTCTACCAGCCCTTCCAAGTCCATCTGAGTTCACTGCTGTCCTTCTCCACTGTGATCTTGACTTGGAGCCTTTGCGCTCACTGTTTCCTCTGCCCAGAGGGTTTGTTTATTTGTGGTCTGCCTTCTCCAGATGTAGCCTCCTTGAGAGGAGAGCCTTAGTTATCTCTCCCCAGTCATCAAAGGAGTTTCTGACACAGCAGATGGTCAAGAGATGAAATTAGTAATTGGAAGATTATGACAGGAAGGCTGAATCCTATGAGATACAAACATACCTGCACATGCATGCTCATGTACAATGGTTGTAGAAATACCTACTAGAAAATGTAGATATTCTTTAACATTTTCCTCTTAACTTAATAGATACTAATTAAATGTTATCATCTAAAACTACAGTAAATCAACTAAATTGAAAACCAAACCAAACCAAACAAAAAACCAAAACCCAAAAATGTTAGGCCTTGTAGCACCACGTTCGAAGCCTGTGAAACTGTGAAATCTGAGAGAAAGGACCCCTGAACACCGGCTGCAGGACCCAGTCAGTCTCCTGGCCCCTAAGGTCAGAAGGCACTTGGCACCACACTTTACTCTAGGGACATTGTAAAGACAATGCACCCCTCTAATTCCTCCATTAACTATTTTCTCTTTTATGTTTCACTTTCTTGTTAGACTTTTCTTTCTTTCCTTGTTCATGCCTACTCCAGAAAATAATGACCAAGATCTTACTCTGATTATATTAACTAACAATTTCTTATACCTTAAATTCAGATCTAGCTTTGATTTTTCTCCTCAGGCAATAATATTTCTGAGTTCTGAGTCTACTAACTGACTCCAACAGTGGGAAATGCAGCATAAAGCCCTTTCTTGGTTCTTTCTGATATTCTGCCTTTAAATACTCAATTAACCCTAGAAATCATTTTAATGGGAATGACTAAAACGAACAAACTCTCCACACTGAGGTCCATACTTCAGAACTATGAGTGCTGTAGCGCTTTTTGCTCAGTGATTTTTGTCAGTAGTAGGCTTTGGAAATATAAACTTGTTAAAAGGAGGAAAAAATGGAAACAAGCCTGTCTTTTCAAGGTCTTATGAGAGTTGCTTAGTTCTCTGCTTAAAATGATCTGCCACAGATCCTTCTAACAGGTCCAGTGAGTCTGTGAATGTAATGTGTTATATTTCCTTAAGAAACATGTGAATTCTTGCTTGGCTTACCATACTTTATTTAAAGAGGCTGAGCTGGTACTATTCAGAGAATGAAGAGCTCAGTGACCTAAATCTTAGCTCTGCCCCTAATGCCTCTTCTCTTCTGGCCTTAGTTTACATTACTTTTCCTTTCAAACACCCATATTTCTCAGCTATGAAATTAAGAGGTTGGTACAAATCAGTATTCTCAGAATGTGGTTGATGAACCCCAGAGGGTCCCTGAGACCCTGCCATGGGGTCTAGGTACATGAGGCCAAAATTACCTTCATAATAATACAAAGACGTTAACTGCCTTTTCCACTGTGCTGGTCTCTACGCTGATGGTGCTAGAACAATGGTGGGTAAAGCTGCTGGTGCTTTGGCATGATTCAAAGCAGTGGCACCAAACTGTATTAACAGTCATTGTATTTTTCATTGCTGTGAATTTGCAGTTAAAAATTATGAACTTTATTAAATCTTGAGTCTTTTGATATTCTGTATGACAAAATAGGAAGTATGCATAAAGTACTTAGAAGTTAGTAACGGGAAGCTGAAAAAGTCCAACTAAATCTTTTAATTCATTCTGCAGAGATGAGAGGGAAGAAAGTGAGCATGTGAGTCGAATGTGACTGTTCAACAGTGCGGAATACACTATGTGACACATACGTCGCTAAAGAATATCTATGAAACTCTGAAAAATTCCGAAGAAACAAGATTCTTCTTAAAGGAATTTAATGTCTCACATTTTGAGAGTACCTGACTTACCTATAACAGGTACCATCACAGTAGTTTTTGAATTTAAGTGGTAAAAAAGTATCACTGACAATTGTGAAATAGGCTTTATTCACTTTTTTAGTATTAAGAATTCTCTCTGTAAAAAAAATCTTTAAAATCTTCACTGCTACTGTAAGTAGTAAAAAAACTTATAAATTGAAAATAATTTTAATGAGTATTAAAAAGATATAATAATAAAGTTCCATAAAAATATCAACAGGGGAGAATATACATATACTTATGTAGGAAGATATTTTCCTTAACAGAATAAGAAGACATTTATAAGATTATATAATGGAATGGCATGGAGAGTAAAACCACAGTTAGTATTTTGCCCAAACATGATAAATCTTATTTTTGAGTTCAAACTGGCACTTTAATAACTATTTTTATAAATATGACTATATATTTTATCTAAGATTATTTAGTTTTTAAATATCTAATACATACGCATAGTTCCAAAAATCGAAAAGTGTAAAATATCTCCCTGTATACCACCTGCTCAGTCCCTTTCCCAACAAAGGCAACTGCTACATTCATGTCTTGTTAATCATTTTGGAGATTTTTTAATGCATATAAGCATGATTTAAACCATTTTACCATATTAAATTAACATTTAATAATGTAATATTTCATATTATTTAATAACATTTTATTTAGTAGCATTTTAAATTAATTGAATATATATTACCAATATGACTCAATATACTCAATAATATTAATATTTAACTCATTTAATATGTTTGGAGCTCTTTCTGTGGCTATACATACAGCTTTTCTTTGTTCTGTTTTATACCCTTGGAGGGCTCCACTGTATAGCTGTACCCAAATTTACTGAACTGGTCCACTACTGAAGAACATTTAGGTTGTTTCCAATCTTTTCCTATTAAGCAATGCTTTGAGCAATAACTCTGTACAAATGGCGTTTCGCATGTAGGTAAGGATATCTCTGGGGTAAGTCTCTAGAAAGAAGAGCTTTACAAAGAGAAGAGCTGAGTCAAACTATGTAAACGTTTTGTATTTTTCATAGCTATTTTCAAATTGCTACCCCATAAATGCTATACCAATTTATAGAATGTAGGATAATGTCTGTTTTCCCCATATCTTTGACAAAACCTTTTGGATTTCTGCCAATCTGACAAGTGAAAAGTGGTATCTCTATGTGGTTTTAATTCACATTTTTCTTTTTGTAAATGAGGTTGAGCATATTTTCTTATTTTTAAGAGTTACTTAGTTTCCTTTTTTGGTGAATTGTCTGTCAAATCCTTTGCTCATTTGTCTATCTGATTGTAGGTATTTTAAAAAGAGATTTCCAAGAGTACCTTATATATTTGTGACATTAACCTTTTGTGATACAAATTGTAAATATTTCCCCAATTTGTAATTTGCCTTTGGCTCTTCTTATCAGTCTGAGGTGCTGAAGTTCAGGACTACTGCAAATACATTTAAAAACCACATAAAATGTTCTTTCTTTCTCAATCAAAAGTACTGACTTAGGTGATCCAGATTAGGCCTGTACTTTACAATGTTACAGAAAATGGAAAAAGAGCTGGTGCATTTCTTTCTAGTCCCATCTCTCTTCCATACCTATGTTTATGTGTGTGCATATAAAAATAAAGCATGAAGTGTACATATGCCTTTTTTCACTTATTTTATTGCATTTCCCATTTAATAATCATGTAATGGCTGCATGGTATTTTGCATTTAAATGCACCATACTGTAATCATTCTCACCTACTCCTGGAAGTGTAGGTTTATTTTTAGTTTTTTACTAGTATATACAACGCTACAATGAACAACTTTTTGGTTAAATCTTTGTTCATATTCCTTAATTATTTATGTATAAAAATGACTGAAGTTAGAATTACTGGGTCAATTGGTCTGAGCGCTGAAATTCATGGTAGTACTGCAATGTTGCCCTATAGAAATGTTGCACCAATTCACAGTCCCACCAGGGGGACCAATTCCATACAATGTTTTACAGTGCTGTATTATTTAATATTTTCCAATTAATAGGTAATAAAGAGTATTTTATTATTAATTCATTTGGTATTTTAAAAATTATTTTATATATTTATTGGCCATTTATATTTCTTCTTCTGAGAATTATATGTTTTGTTCTTTGTCCATTTTTGAAAGCATGGGAAAAGTGATTACTGTACAGTAGGTATCAATCCTTTGTCTACTTGATTTGTTGCCCTAATTGTCTCTAGTTCGACTTCTAATTTTTGTGACATTTAAAAAAGAAGTGAAAATGCGTAGGGTAAAATCTATTTCTTCATTTACTATTGATCCTTCCCTATTCCAAGAATATGAATTCTCCTAAGTTTTTTTCTAGAACTTTTTGTTCCTTCAGTTTTATATTTAAATGTTTATTCTCTAGAATTTACTTTAGCAGAGTATGATGTTAGTATCTATCATACTCTTTTGATGTTTGTTTCGACATCATTTATGTAATAATTTAACTCTCCATATGGAAATGCAAAGCCTCATCAATTCCAACTTATGCTTGCTTTTTTCTGTTATTAGTCTAAATTTTAATTGTTTGTTGTTTTAAAGTACTAAATCTGGAATATATTCATTAATTCTCTTTTTTTAAATTCATTAACTGACGAATGTTTTTTTCCTTCCTTCTGCTTTCTTTTGATGTGCTTCTAGACTTTATATTATATACCACTAAAACTATGCCCAAACCCATCCTGTACTTTCTTAATTGCTGTCCTTTTGAGCAATTAAGATAAACTTTTGAGATAAATGTTTAGTCCCTTGATTTTCTTTCTTTCTCTCTCTTTCCCTCCTCTTAATAATGAAAGCACGTAAGGCATTTTCTTCCGAGTAAGATGTTGGCCTCGTCTTGTCAGTTGTGCTACATGATATTCCCACAGTTATTTCTGAAAAGACCTATAAATGTAGTTTGGATGTCCCTTTCATTCAAATGCTACTTAGAAAGTATTCTGAAAATGTTGGCTTTTAAAAGTGGTTAGCTTTTAAAATTTTTATTCTTGCTTAATTAATGTCTATTTTTATTGCACTGAGGTCTGAGAATGTAGCCTTTATAATTTCCCTTTACAATTAAAGAATTAAGTTTTTTTCTTAATCTTTCAACAACCAAACAGGAATAATTTTTATATTATCTTCAACTCTTTCCCCCTGGACATACTGGGCTGGAAGATCTGATTACATATAAAAAATAGAGAATTAAAGGAAAACGTGCTAAAATTTCTATTAAAAAAGAAAAATATTACCTGAAACATATCCGTGTCCTTATCATGTGTGTACTCCACCACCACAGTCTGATTCCTTGACAAAGTGTAGGATATACTGTGTTGACCTTTGCAGCTGATAGCCTAATAATAAAATTTTTAAAAAATCCATTACAATTCCATTTCAACAACTTATCAATTCTGCCTGTAGTTATGAGCCACCACTCTACTGGCAAAGCCCAGCACAAGCCAGCATTTTCCACACAGTCAGGTTTTTCCCCTATGCTCTATTCCGTCAATCACAGACAAGCCAAGAGTCACAATTCTGGTTTTATCAAATATTCTGTCTTAAAGTGAACAATATTTTATTAAATCAAATCAAAGTTTATTTACTAGTTTGCAAGACTCGATTCAATCACATTCTTAGAAAAACACATACTTTCTCCATATTACCTAAACTCAGAAATAGAATTTTTAGACTAATATAGTCATTTATTTCAAGTTTTAAGATTTCACATAACAGATAAGTCACATATTATTATTTTTCCTAGGTGATAGAGATTATCAGCATCATAAAAGAATCACTGGAAAATCTGTCAATGTTCTAATTAAGATTTCAATATCATAATACACCGTCCTAGCCAATGATAACCATATTTGTATTCTGTTCTACATCTCACTTAAATCTTGTATAAGCAACTAGTTAAGTCAGATATTTACTTTATTAATAAATAAGGTAACTAGCAATTTTATTTTTTTCAAATTTTGGGCCAGAAAAAGCTAATATTCTTTTTCAAATAGCCTAGGAATAATATGATATCATTCTTATTTTGTCCATAGTGGTATGTTTGAACAAAAAGTTGTGGTCACATACTTTTAATGTTTCTAAATTAACAAATAAATCGATATAAAGTGGACTCCAAATTATTTCAATTGTGTTCTATTCATTCTACTTTAATCTAACATCTTCATTTTTAATCTTTTACATTAAGTATAACAAAATTTTAATAAGCTTTTCTATTACACATTTATTGAATAATGACACTGTATGAAGACCAAGAAAGCATCTAGAAGAAACTGGACACACACAGCATGTTAATGAAAATGTACTAAACATTTATATTTGACTAATGTAATTCCTTACAGCAATAAACAGTAAAACATTCCAAATCAACTCTGAAGTTAGCCTGGTTAATCTCATGGTTATTTAATAATCTGCCCTGAGGAATTTCATGATTG
This sequence comes from Pan troglodytes, assembly GCF_028858775.2. Lineage (NCBI taxonomy): Eukaryota > Metazoa > Chordata > Mammalia > Primates > Hominidae > Pan > Pan troglodytes. The sequence goes on along the minus strand of NC_072413.2, from coordinate 54,264,993 downwards.
AGCTGATGTTTTATTTTATGTGCTTCCTTAAGATAATACTTCTTTAACATGGTCAGGAATCTAAAAAATACTTCTTAAAGTACTCAACACTACTAACAGACATCGTCTTAAATTTTCATTGATCTGAGTCAGATAAATTCACTGAGAGTGACTGTTTTTGAAAGCCAAATTTATAAAGAACGATTTTCAATTTAAGTGGATGTAATCTTTGTGTTAATTAACTTTTGTGGTAATCATTTCACAATGTGTATATATATCAAATCATCATGCTGTACACCTTGAATATATACAATTTTTATTTGTTAATTATACCTCAATAAAACTGAAAAACAATTTGTAAAAAGTACATGTTTATCTTAATAGTCAGTGAAAAAACCTACTTTAAGAAAAATAATTCATTAAACTCAAACTTATAAAACTAACAATCAGGAGTTGATTACAAAATAATTTCACTGTGTTATGGCAAAAATCAAATACAAAACAATGTGTAACATTTCACTTTTTCTCCTCAAATACAAAGTAGCTGTTGGGCAACCAGTAGCTACAAAACTGATTTATTCCTCAAAGGAATTTTATAATCAGCTTTTTTGCAGCCCTTAACTTTCTGTCCTGAAGATGCTTTTGTGCAATCATCATGTATCATCTGGCATCTGGGCTGGCTTCAGTAGCTTGCTCAATGACCAAGAGAATGCCGTGGATGTGACACATGGGACTTCTGATACTAGGTCAGGAAAGGCTTGCAGCTTCCATTTGCCGCTCTGGGGGTTCCCAGCTGTGGGCAAGAAGCCTGACTATTTACATGCCACTAGGCTCCAAGAAGCCAAAGCCACAGGGAGAGGGCCTGGAGAATGAAATGCCACATGGGGATAGGGAGGCCTGGGAGCACCAAGATGCAGACATGTGCATGGAGAAGCCTCTGTGAGAGTGGATCCTCCAGCTCCAGCTGCCCCAGATGTGGACCAGAGACTGACTACTCAGTGGTGCCCTTCCCAGATTCCTGACCCACAAAATAATGAATAAAACAGAAGGTTTTTGTGAACTCACTAAATTCTGTGGTAGTTTTCTACACAACAAAAGACAACTGAAACAATCAGCTTACAAGGCCTACTGGTACCAGAGCACTTTTTAAAAAATCTTATGTGACTCATCACCCAAGACACTACGGTTATCTGTGTGTACGTCTTACCTACACCCAAGAGAACGGAACAGGTGTGTCTACCATGGCAGGCAGCAGTGTCTCTACACAGAGCAGGGTCTATGTTTCTAATGGAAGTGTTATGTGCTCCTGAATGTATGTTAAGAGGTTGTTTGTGTTTAAAGAAAATATGCATTTTTATTGTGATAATCTCTGGTTAGAAGACTGAGATGTGAAGAAAATTTTGTATTAATATTTAAAATGATTATAGACTACAAAAAGTATCTGTGAATCATTCAAAGTATTGCCAGAGAAGACAAAGGCCACCAAGTGTGTCACATGGACATTTTTGTAGTCCTTAATACATTTAGAGCAAGAATAGAGGGGACACTAGGAAGGCAGAAGAAGAAAATCACCATGTATGTTAGAAATTATGAGGCTGCTTTGCAAACTACATGTATGATGTATACCAAAGAGGTATGCCTTACTAGGTCTGCCTTTGTATACCAAGAGGTATGCCTTACTAGAGTCTGCCTCATTTAAGGGAATGCGGTGTGCATGCGTGTGTGTATGCATGCACGCACATACATGTGCATGCTCGCATCTGCATTTCAAATAAAATGAAATTCTTTTTCTTCAAAGGACACCAATTTTTCTATTATGAAGTCTTTCTTAGTACCAAATGACTCAGGAGTTTAATATCCCTCTTGTCTAGACATCCCGGAAGTTGACTATTATAGAACTGCAGTTATTGTTCCTGGGCCACACAATAGTCTGGCTAAATCAAATGAATGTTTTTGAAATGAGCACACTCTGCATAGTCTTCTTTGTGTGTAGATATAATTAGGGTTGTTTCTGCCTCTCAAAAATAGAGGGCCAGAGATCTGGTGTGGCTTATATGCTGAAGCAACCTTTTCTAGATACCAAGCTGCTCTGAAGAGCTCTGCACCACATATCTGAACGTGGTGCTCTTCTCTGAGGCTGCTCACTGCACTTGCCTTTCAGGTCCCCGCAAAATGCCTGGGAAGAAAGAGTCCCTGGGGCTGGATGTGCTCTGGGATGAGCACGCATCTCCTCACTCTGCCTGGGCTCACGCGATCTGCTCTCTGTGAAGAAGTCAGAGGTTCTCTAACAGCCTGCCCGATGGGAGCAGGGCTAGGAAACGTCCTGAACGCTCTATTGGGACAGCTAGTGACCTCTTTGTCTTCTAGGTTCTACCAAGAAACGTAATGTATGCTTGTGTTCTCAACAGCCTTCTGAATGATGGCCACAACATGGCACTATTTAATATGGCATCATAGACTAAGTATCGGCTCCCCTGCCAATGATGTGTGTTTTAGGCAAGTTTATTTTCAGCCACTTTAACTGTTAAATCTAACTGGTAATTTAATATTTCAGTCCACTATAAAATCTAAATAAATAACTATACAAAATGACTACCACAGAAAGGGCCAAATGAAATTGGAAAAATAACTACACTGACCTCTCACAGTGGCTCTGGTTACGAAATACAAACTTTCTATGTCAAGGTGTATTGCTGTAGAAACATTTTAATCGGTATGGGAAAACATAATAATAAAACTGTTTGGGGGTAGGTCTGCGTGGGGCCAATGAGTTGAACCTTTGTTGTTCAGAAACAACTTCTGATATTTATGTTTATGGCAGAAAGCTGCACATTTATGAGCAAATGAATGAGTTTACAGCGAGCGTGAGGCAGCCTGGAAATAATTGCTGAATGATTTTACCATCTCGAGCACTGTGCACACTGTGATGTGGGGGCAGAGCAGGGTGAGGACTAGAGGGTATCAAACGTATATGGGCATGTACTAATTATCCCGTGAGGCATGATACTAACTGCATCTAAAATTGCATCACCTCACTGCAGTAGCCACTGATAATCCAGCAAATGCTTAAACATCGGGCAGAAGAAACATTTATATCAAACTGGCTCTCTCAATATGACTACCTGGTTTTATTCTGCTGAGCTCAAACTTTACATGTACTTTAGAAAAATGGAATAACCACATGTAGATACTGCAGAGATCAACTTGGCTAGTGGACTCTGATGCTGAAAAAACAACACACTGGACCAGGTTTGTATCTGAGTTCAGCTACTCACCAACCATAACCTCTCTGATCTTTCAACTACTACCTTTATAATTCATCAATAAAGGGAGTCAATGTCAGTAGCACTGATTTCACTGGATTTAAAGAAGAGAAAATGATGTATACAAAACATGGCACTTTCTCCCTTCAAATATGAACCTGTATTTAGAGCAGTTCCCTGCAGTCCATAACATATACTTTGGAACCCACTATTCTGTTTGGCTTTAAGTATATGCTAGATATTGACTGTATTAATTAGAGATAATCCTGGTATGACAAACATATTTTTCTAGAACTAATGACTTCTATGTCAGGCTGACAAGTATAATTAGGCAATAAATCCTCAATCGGTCTGGTTCAATTTGCTACAGGGAAGATGAGGTCTCTGCCATCTTTGTCAATTTATGTTTAAAATATGTGTGAGTACTATTTCTAAAGAGAGGAGGTGGCTAAAGGAATTCACAATTTATGTTGCATGAAACACACTCTTTAAAATATTCTATCTTTTCAAGGAACCATATTTCAAACAAGCGCCCGAACCATGGCCACGATAAGAAAGTCACAAAGTGCTAACTTGGATTTCATCAGAATCAACAGCATTTTCTAGTAAATCAAAATCATAGGCCTATTTGTTAGAGGCAACAGCTTTGAACTCGGCCCTGGGCCACTCCTGAGCCCATCCTGGATTGGTTTACTGAGCTATTTGATAAACCCTGGTACAGAATCTATGGCATACAAGAGTGCTGGACAGGGCTGGGGCAGGCACGCTCAATCTATCAGCAAGCAGACACCAGAGAAAGTAAGAATATGTGAGGAGAGTCTGTTTCTAATTTGGGGTCACTCTCAAGTACAAAGAAGCTAGATCTGGTTGGTGGTACCAGTTTCAGAAGGTGATCTGACTTGAATATAGTTGGGAAAACATGAACACCAAAGGCTGCTGCCAGAGAGTTGGGCAGGTGACATTCACATGCTTTGCGGACACCTGTTCCCAGGAATCCTACCACTTCCAATCAGATGAAAAGCTCCTTGAGGGTAAGAACTCCAGTCTTTTTAAACCAGCCTTCAATTCCAGCAGTGTACTGTTTCGCTAATAGTACAGATTGGGCTGAATCTCCAATCCAACACCGGTTGGCTGTAGGACTCTGGGCAAGTTACGTAAGTGCTCTGGCCTCAGTTTTGTCACGTGTACAAGTGCTGGCCTTGTCCCCAGAAAGGTCATTGCTGTCTAAGAACTGAGTTTCAACTACTATATCTACCCAGTTTATGACAAATTGCTAAACAAGTGAAAGGTTCATATTGAAGTTTGTATGGATTTTTTCATTGTGTTTTAGAACGTATTAAGTCAACCTAATGTGCAATCTATTTTTCTTTTTTGAGACAGGGTCTCACTCTGTCACCTTGGCTGGAGTACAGTGGCACAGTCACAGCTCATTGCAGCCTCAATCTCCCAGGCTCAAGCAATTCTCCTGCCTTAGCCTCTCGAGTAGCTGGGACCACAGGCGCACACCACCACACCCAGCTAATTTTTTGTAGAGATGGGTTTTCTCCATGTTGGCCAGGCTGGTTTCTAACTCCTAGGCTCAAGCGATCTGTCTGCCTTGGCCTCCTAAAGTGCCAGGACTATAGGTGTGAGCCATTGCACCCAACCCAATCAATTCTTTTTATTGCTTTATTTGTCCCACATCTTTTGGAAAATAGGGGCAAAGTGTAGCTTTCCCACATAAGAATGCTGTGACTCAGTCACATATCTATATAAACATGTTCACATTACCAATCACACACTGTACGCGAGTTACCATAAATGAAAACCAATCAGGACTTTCAAAGTTCTTCTGCCTTTTCGTCTCAGTTTTGAAAGCGCACACTTTAATGCAGACTCTGATGGCACCTCCCAACACTGACTCCGTGTAGCAGCTCCCTACAAAGCATGAGACGATGCAGCAGGGGTGCAGACCTGAAAGCGTCACATACCACAGTGTGAGGCAATGCTCTGAAATCACACCCATCTCAACACACACACACAGCAGAGGCATCATAACTGCTGGTCACTTCAGGGACTGATCCTGCACTAAGGACCACCCATGGTTACCTAGAGAAAGGTAGGGAGGGCCACACTCACCTGATAAGAGATGGAGAAAGTGACCCTGAACAACCCCATTCTTTAAAACAGCATTGCATTTGCTTTTGAACATTTTATGTTTCCAGATGTGAGCAAAATGCCGCAGGGGAAGAAATGAAGGTGCAACATTCTTGTGAAATGCCAAGTGCTGTAGTAAAAATTAAAATAATGATAGGATTTCTTACTGTACATATTAAGACTAAGAGAGAGAGAGAAAATCTAACCGTAGTCTCCTGTAAGAACCGGAGTTGGTAAATTTTGTAAGAAGATATCTACCTAGTCAATAGATAATGTTTTAAAGAATGCATATGAATCACCTGCTGTGACATCCTACATTTACTTCTCTAAATATTTAAGTATTGACATATATATGAGCTACTCGCCATGGGAAGCAAAACTTTGAACAAGTAAACCTAACAAAAATGAATCATAAGTAAAAATAAAGCATCCTGTGAATGACTAAGTTGAAAAAGCAAAATTCCTGGTTGAATAATTCGATTTGCCTATTGCTCTTTCAAAAATGCACTTACTAGTTAAAACAAGGCACATAACTTGTTTCTAAAGAGCACTGGAGAAAAAGTACATAGGCATCCACAATATATTGTGTGTTATAGTGAGTCAGAGTAAATGCAAGTCCTAGTTTGTTGGCATGAGCAGGCAGACTTCCAAATGCTATAAATTGAATCTGACATAAATCGATTTTATACTAAGATACCCAATGACTTACCATGTAATTGTTTTAATATGTAAGCCAGTTTATCAGCTGTCAAAATGATCCCTTGAGTAACTGAGGAATACAAAGATTGAAACTTACAAGGATAAGCTCCAAAGAAAACAAAATACAACATCCTATTGATTAGTTATAGTGATAGAAGCAAAAGTCCCCATTTAAAAGATGTAAACAAAAACGGGAAGATTCCAATTTTTCCCTCATCTTACTTGAATTTTTTTAAGACTTGGCCTAAATTTAAAATTTGTCCATCTGCTGAAGAATCTCATTTTTCTTTATGGAATAAAACCAGATCAATAAGGCCACATTCTAGTTATACAGAACCATGAAAATATTTATTCTCAAAAAGCAAAATATATTTTGGCAGTTGGTATTTTCAAGAGGTTGAGCCTGCTGGAAACATGCAGATTACAATGTTAATATACAAAATTTTGAGTAAAATAATGAATGTCTTTCCTTGGAAGTACCTGCTGCCACGCAATGCCATTCACAAATGTTTTTCTTCAAAGCCTGGATATATCTGGATGTTACTCCTCAAGCATCATTAAACTGAACTTCTTAAAAGGCTCCTTATTAGCTGTGTATTCTTAGGCCATACCCTGAATCTATTTCTTAATCTGAAAAGTACAACTACCTTGAAGGGTTTCGCTGCAAAAACTCAGATGATGTTTGCAAAGTACCCAAAGGACAGTACACAACACATAATTACTATTAGCCAATTATTTTGATTACTATAACATTCATAATCTCTATAACACTTAATTTTATGGGGTCCCTCGGGTTCTTGACTGATTTGTAGAGCAAAAGATATTTTAAATAAGGTAATATGTACACAAGTTACTAAATGTTACCAGTAAATGGTATCTCCCTTCCAATTCCAATCTTCTAACACTAAGAAAGCCACTACTACTAGTTTCTTATATATCCTTCCAGAGAAAAGTCTATGCCTATACCAACACAGTATATACATCAGAAATGATAGCATACTGCATACAATGTTCTGTTCCCTGCTTCTTTAACACAATAACTTATAGAACTGTCTATATAATGTAGTTACAGTGTTGTCTCATTCTTTTTAATGTATAGATGCAGCATGGTTTATTTAATGCATCTTTTTTAGCAGGCATTAAATTATTTAAATTTTATTTTACAAGCAGTACTGCGATAAATATGCAGATATTCATTCTGCATACAGGGAAATATATCTATAGGACAAATTCCTAGAAACAAAATTGTTCGATCAAATGGTACATGGTATGTCCACTTCTGATATTGATAGTTATTGTCAAACTACTTTTCACAGAAGTCACACCAATTTGCATTCTCACCAGAAGTATATGAGAGTATGTTTTCCCCACTCTCACCACTATAGGGAGTAAAGCGTAAAATGGCAGATATCTTTACCTTCTGATATGTGAAAAGAGTAATCTCATAGTGCTTTTAATTAGCATTTCTACTATTATGAATAAGGCTTTTAAGAATGCTTAAGAGTTATCTCTTTTTTTATTTACTATGAACAGCTTATAACCTTTGCTCATTATTTTTTGGGTTGCTTGTCTCTTATTGACACAGGCACTAGGCACTCTTTATATATTAAAAAAGATTTCCATTGTCTGTGATATGAGTTGCAAATCTTCCCACTCATTTGTGTTTTGACTTTAAAGTGTTGTGGGTTTTTTTGCCATGCAGATTTTTAAAAAAGTTTCTAGAGTCAAACTCATCAATATTTTCTTTATGATTTTTGGATTTTACTTTATAATTAGAAAAGCTTTCCTCACTCCTAGATTAAGTGAAGAATTCTCCATTTTTCTTTAGTATTTCTATGATTTTGGCTTTATGTTTAGAAATATTACCTAAATGTTTGAACAGTCAAGTGCTTATAAAAAGGTATAGTTTGTTTTCAGCATATGCATGTATCAACAGTTCACTACTTTTTTATTGCAGAGTATTCAGTTTTAATGATATACCACAATTTGTTCATTCACTTGTCTGTTGATGAACTTTGGGTTAGATCCAATCCTGCCAACTTTTGGAATTGTCAGTCTTTTAATGGTAGCCATCCATATGAGTGTGTAGTGATATCTCATTGTGGTTTTAATCTGTATTTCCCTAATGATTAATGAGGCTGATAATATTTTCATATGCAAATATGACATCTATATATCTTCTCTGGGGAAGTCTCTGTTCAATTCTGTTGCCCATTTTCAAAAATTGAATTTTCTTACTGTTGTTTTGAGAGTTTATACATTCTGAATACAAATTCTTTATCAGATAAATGATTTGCAAATATTTTCTACCCGTCTGTGTACCTTGTCTTTGCATTCTCTGAACAGTTTATTCCAAAGGCGTAAGTTCTTAACTTTGATGTCTATTTATCAATTTGTTCTTTTATAAATCACATTTTTTGTTTTATATCTAAGAAATTTTTCCTAACTCAAAATTGCAAAGATTTTTCTTCTATGTTTTCTCTTAGAAGTTTTATATTTAGTTTTATGATCCATGATGAACTACTTTTTGTACACGCTAAAAAGTATAAATCAAATTCATATTTCTGCATGTATAAATGAAACAGCACCGTCTGTTTAAAAGACTATCCTTTTTCAACAGAATTGCCTTTGCATCTTTGTCAAAAACCATGTCCATATATATATGGGTCTATTTCTGGGCTCCACTGTGATGATCTATTTATCTATCTTTACACCAATACCACACTGTCTTAATTACTGTAGCTTTAAAATAAAGTCTTGAAGTCACTGGGAGTACTCCAACTCTGTTCTTATGTTTCAAAGCAGTTTTGGCAATTTTAGGTTTTTCACATTTTCAAATGAAATTTAGAATCAGTTTATTAATTTCTCTTAAAAAAGTCTGCTGGGATTTTGATTGGTATTGTACTGAATTTACAGATTTTGGTAGAATTCACATCACTGTTGAGTTTTCTGATCCATGAACATGGTGTCTCTCTCCACATATTTAGGTCCTCAACTTCTCTCAGCAATGTTTTTATAAGTTTCTGCATAAAGGTCTTCCACATCTTTTCTTAGATTTATCCCTAAGTGCAGTCAATTCTCATCATTCACAGTTATATTCTATCAAGTTGTCATAAATACTGATTTACCGAATACTGAGCCACTGCTCCTAAGGAAAATACAGGATTCAGTTCCTAGGAGCCTCTTGTTGCAACATTTTTGTCAAATGATCAAATAATTGTTTTCTGTGTTTCTGTTTAAAAATACCTCACTTAATATATATTTCTTACAAATAATCACATAATAATCTTTATAACGAAACACTAACCAAGAACTGGGTTTACCACTTTCCTGCCCCTGGGTAATGTGACCATAAATTTCTTTGGCTTTCAGTTTCAGAACAATGGTGTCCACTATGCTTTTTAAAATTGGCTGCCATCTCATGAATTCATACATTTTGCCACTTTCCCATCATTTAGCCACTTTACCATCTTTCCCACAGCTTCCTAATACACTG